>NC_079189.1:319048062-319366812 GCF_029499605.1 Hyla sarda | reverse complement strand
GGCAGCAACGATGTCCCACCTTGGCCGGTGATAGGCTGAGCGCACTGTTATGTAAGGAGCTCTGGCCGACTCCTTACATGACAATGCACTCAGCCTATCACCGGATACTAGATTTATGGGGATAAAACGTTGATCTGGGGATTTATTCTGACCGCCATATTGGGGGAATTATTCCTCTGTCATGCGGCAATTGGCATCAGCCTCATGGAGGATTTTTGCCTTCTTCTGGATCAACACAATGAGGTTTTAGGTTAAACTCGATGGACCTTTGTTTTTTTTGTTTTTTCAAACTTACAAATTATGTTACTATGTTACTCTCACTTAGCCCCACCAACATTTACTGAAAGTGGCGAGTATGACACACACACAAGAAAAGTTGTACATTTTTGCCCAAATGCAGCATATAGAAAGTTCTGTACATGTACTGAATTTGGTACATTTGTGCTGTGCTATTTAGACAGAGCCCTTCTTTAATGACCCTTGTCACTTCTGTGCCGAGCTATACAGCATTTCCATGAGTAACACTTATCAACATTTCCTGCTCCTAAGGCCACTTTTACACAACAGAAATTTACATGAATATTTGTAAGCCAAAACTAGGAGTGGAGAAAAACTATAATAGAATATTAATTCTAGTTGTGACTTACAAATATTGATACAAAATAGTAACCCAAATAATGCTGTGTGAAAGTGGCTGAAGTATGGAAAGAGAGGAACTGTTTATATGTTTATATGTAAATACAGCGATCACTAAAGTTACAATATTAATTGGTTCAATTGTAAGTTGAAAATATTGTATCTTGAGTCCAGAGCTCCATGGAAAACTAGTAATTGGTTCCGGAGCCCCCAAAATGTCATCCCAAAATAAGAAAAAAAATGAAGATTAAAGGAAAAAAAGCAAATAACTTACAGCATAAGTCAGAAAGAGCTGCTGGAAGATCACTTTATATGTTGAAGACAGGAGCTTCTTCAAGGTCCTGTATAGAACACACAATGTACATAAAAAGGTGACCTTACCTGATGTCCAAAGCAGCTCTGCCTGGCATAGTTAAAGAGCAGTACAGGACATGTGGTACCGCACTGTACTGTAGAGACAGCCAGTCGGTGCATGCGCTTTAGTAATACATGTGTAACTTTTAATGGTTCAAATCTGATGGGTGGGATATTGCAGCTATTCCATGTGGCATAGTAAATGTTACACGTTCAAGTTACAGTGGTCCAGGAAAGACCATGGTATGTTGAAAATATTGTAATCTGAGGCCATTTACTACTGTGATTTGCTTGGTGTACATGTGGTAGCGGGGTGTGATGAGAGCAGATGGAATTAACCCTTTGTATTCGTGAAGCCAGGGCGTAGTTTACCCTCGATACCACCCGAAGGTATACTGCTAGATCCTGGGCTAGGCACGGGGGCAATAATTACTCTGATGCCAATTTATGGATAACGGTAGCTTTACTGAGGGTAGACATATGGTAAAGTCTATACAATTCAGCCAGGGCCCACGG
Organism: Hyla sarda; assembly: GCF_029499605.1. Classification (NCBI taxonomy): domain Eukaryota; kingdom Metazoa; phylum Chordata; class Amphibia; order Anura; family Hylidae; genus Hyla; species Hyla sarda. The sequence continues at coordinate 319,365,306 of NC_079189.1, read as the reverse complement.
AGGTGACCAGTAACTCAGAGACCTTAAGGGCCTGGGACTTGTAGTAGGACTGGACAATTTAATGCAGGCCACGCTGACTTGACAGTTGCTGACAGGGAAAGTCTTGACTTGACTGATGACTGACAAAGCTATGACTGTAGCTTAATTGCACTTGACTGTGGCTGCAGACTGTACTTGAGGCCTCCAATGACTCTGGTCACACACACTCTGGTCAGACTCGACTTGACTGTCTGGACCTCAGCAACAAGAGAGCAAGCTAGCTCCACCCAGGGCTTATATGGGGGAGACTAGAAGGGAGCCCATAGGTCACTCTTGGGATCACCTGGTCACTGGTACCTCCTGGGTAACAATCACATGGTACATTTCTTAAGCAACAACACATTATATATTATAATACATAGCAAAACATATATACAGGGAGCAAACAAGTACAAGGGGCCCAGGGGACACTGAAGGGAGGCTGCCGGACAGGGCAGCAAGGGTACGGGGTAACACCTCCCATACTGCCACCGCACATTGTCACTCTATGAAAATATTTTCTGTTCCTCTTTGCTACCTAGTGATTGGCAAAAACAATTGCTGGTTTGTAATAGACCATGGGTTTTCATGCTATATTTATTAAGTGCTACCATATTACCATCTAGTGGTGAAAGAGGCTAATTGCATTAGGATTTCTATGTTCTTGACATCGTTATATATAACTAACAATATATAATTATTTGTGTGTATGGGTGTGTGTACGTGTACATATGTGTGTGCAGATAGACAGACATGGTATATACAGTCATTAAAGTCATATAATCATTGCGGGAGCTCCCCATGGGTTCCCCGGAAGTTCTGACCTCTTACTCAGTGCCGCACAACATTAGTGAGAGGGTCGGCTCGCAGAACAGCGGTTCATGAGGACGGACTCCGGAGAGTGTATCTGTTATGCCATTTATCTATAGGTAGGTGACTGTTACCTTATTGTTCTAAATAGGAACTGATGATTGATAGTCCCATTTTAGTATGATGTTCCTTTTATTGATTATGGGTATTTATCTACACAGGCATGCGTTATCCTGCAGTCAGGCACCTATTATGACACCAGCCCAGATTGAGGGGCACAACTACCTTTAAGGTTCCTTGAGAAACCCCAATACCATATGTGGTGACGGGGTGGTGCTGGTGACACTGTAGGGTATATTGGTGTTAACCCTTAATTGTCGTGACGCCAGGGTGTGGTTTCCTTAATGTAATGGTCCTACCGCCAACCGTCCCACAAACAGCAGGGAGAAATAACGGAATGTCCACAGCAGATTTTATGAAGTAAACTTGAAGTAACTTTACTGTATATTTTATGCAATGGCATGTAACAGAACAGTCTTTGAGAGAGAGAACCATGGTACAGGTTCTTTACAGGACTCCGGAAACAATGAGCTTTGATTGCTAGCCACTGTGCTACTATTTTTTAGGAGATTTGAGTTTCTAGTAGTCACACAGGATTCAGTGATTTGAGCTTTGAATAACTCAAGTTTTAGTGGCTGCGGATTCTTAGGCTTTGGGCCTAGCTTGAATTGACGACGATGCTGATGAGATGACTAGATGTGCTTGGCTTTATAATCCAGAATCGAGAGAGAATTTAGTGGCTGCAGCCCCTTATATATTAAGGGGGTGGGACAAAGCTCATTGGTCAGCAGAACCTGTCAGTCCTGACCCAGTGAACTCTGGGTATCACATGACCCAAAGGTCCTTAAACATAATACAATATAAGGCACGTGACCTCTAAGGTCCTATACAGAGGTATTGTTATATAACATATTTATACATTAAATACCATTTATATGAGGCGACTAGGGGTAAGTCCTAAAGGAGAGCCCTATTGTCATGGAGGGGCCCTGGCTGAGGGGACTTTAGACAGAGGAACAGGACCAAGTCCTGTTCCGGGACACCACACATAGGTGGAAATGCGTAGGAACGATTGGAGCAAATTGTAATGTAGATTACTTAATTTTAGACACGGTTTACATGGGGTGATTGTTGCTGTGTTACTTTCTGATTGAATATTGGATCATCTTGGTGTGTTGGAATTATCTTTGCAACCGTTTTTTTGTATGCTACTAAGCTTGGCCAATCTGTGATGTTCCTATCTAATATGAGACTGAGCTGGATGTGAATACTGGTTCATACATCAATATACACTGCTAAACTAGATACATGCTTATTGGATTACGTCTTTCTACACCTTTTTTTCATATTGTGACAGGAAGTAATGGCCAGTCTGATGCATATTAAAATATCAATAGTGGCTGTAAGTTTTTCACTACTATAGATAGACCATATTCAGGTGTTGTTATTTTTAATGTTTGTGTCACATTTTGCTCACATCAAAGGGGTTCTGTTTTTAATTCATACCAATAAAATGTTATTTAAAAAAAAAAGGGGCCAGATAGGGCTGTGAATACAGTAATCAGCCAAAACATAAATACTATATAAGTGAATAACTATGTTAAAGGGGTACTCCGGTGAAAAACTTTTTTTTTTTTTTAAATTAACTGGTGCCAGAAAGTTAAACAGATTTGTAAATTACTTCTATTAAAAAATCTTAATCCTTCCTGTACTTATTAGCTGCTGAATACTACAGTGGAAATTCTTTTCCGTTTGAAACACAGAGCTGTCTGCTGAATCACGAGCACAGTGCTCTCTGCTGACATCTCTGTCCATTTTTAGGAACTGTCCAGGGTAAAAGGAAATCCCCATAGCAAACATACGCTGTTCTGGACAGTTCATAAAATGGACAGAGATGTCAGCAGAGAGCACTGTGCTCGTGATGTCAGCAGACAGTTCTGTGTTTCAAAAAGAAAATAATTTCCGCTGTAGTGTTCAGCAGCTAATAAGTACAGGAAGGATTAAGATTTTTTAATAGAAGTAATTTACAAATCTGTTTAACTTTCTGGCACCAGTTAATAAAAAAAATATAAAAAAAAAGTTTTTCACCGGAGTACCCCTTTAATCTTATCACATTGGTGCCTGTCAAGGAATGGAAGATATCAGTCAGCAAGTAAACAGTCCTTTTTTTTTTTAAGTTGTAGTTTCAGAAGCAGGAAAAATGGGCAAGCAAAACGATCTGAGTTACACAAAAGGGCCAATTAGTGATGGCTATATGACTGTGTCAGATCATCTCCAAAATATCAGGTCTTATGGGTTGTTCCTAGTGTGCCATGGTTAATTGCATAGGCATATGTGGTGGCCCAATACAGGAGTTGCACCCCTGTACCATTGCTGCCCTGTCAGGCAGACTCCATTCTGGGACCCCTGCCCCCCCCCCCTTCACCTGTCTCATATGTACATTCCCATAAGTGCTTATGTTATCCAGTGTATTGTACATAAAATGTGTTATGCCTTTAAGAATGTTGTCATGTGATTGTAACTAAGGAAGGTACCAGTGACCATGTGACCTATGGGACCCCTCAGAGTCTCCCCCATATAAGCCCTGGGTGGAGCTAGCTCAGTCTCTTAGTTCCTGCTTAGCTGAGTGCAGCAAGGTCAAGTCCTAGGTGTGTGTGTTCTTCATTGTATCCCAATCTTCAGTCTGCCTCTCTGTCAGCAGTGCATTTAAAAGCGACAGACAACAAGGTGGCGGACTTCCTGAGCAGAATTCAAAAACCAGTCAGAATGGGCCTTAACCCCTTAAGGACTTAGCCCTTTTTCACCTTAAGGACTCGGCCGTTTTTTGCAATTCTGACCACTGTCACTTTAAACATTAATAACTCTGGAATGCTTTTAGTTATCATTCTGATTCCAAGATTGTTTTTTCATGACATATTCTACTTTAACATAGTGGTAACATTTTGTGGTAACTTGCATCCTTTCTTGGTGAAAAATCCCCAAGTTTGATGAAAAATTAGAAAATGTAGTATTTTTCTAACTTTGAAGCTTTCTGCAAGGAAAATGGATATTCCAAAAAAAAAAAAACATTTATTCACATATACAATATGTCTACTTTATGTTTGCATCATAAAATTGATGAGTTTTTACTTTTGGAAGACACCAGAGGGCTTCAGAGTTCGGCAGCAATTTTCCACAAAATTTCCAAACTCACTATTTTTCAGGGACCAGTTCAGGTTTGAAGTGGATTTGAAGGGTCTTCATCTTAGAAATACCCCATAAATGACCCCATTATAAAACTACACCCCCCAAAGTATTCAAAATGACATTCAGTCAGCGTTTTAACCCTTTAGGTGCTTCACAGGAATAGCAGCAAAGTGAAGGAGAAAGTTCACAATCTTCATTTTTTACACTCATGTTCTTGTAGACCCAATTTTTGAATTTTTACAAGGGGTAAAAGGAGAAAATGTATACTTATATTTGTAGCCCAATTTCTCTCGAGTAAGCACATACCTCATATGTCTATGTAAAGTGTTCGGCGGGCGCAGTAGAGGGCTCGGAAGGGAAGGCGTGACAAGGGGATTTTGGAGAGTACGTTTTTCTGAAATGGTTTTTGGGGGGCATGTTGCATTTAGAAAGCTTCTATGGTGCCAGAACAGCAAAAAAAAAAAAACACATGGCATACCATTTTGGAAACTAGACCCCTTGAGGAACGTAACAAGGAATAAAGTGAGCCTTAATACCCCACAGGTGTTTCACGACTTTTGCATATGTAAAAAAATAAATAAAAAAATTTCACAAAAATGTTTCCCCCCAAATTTCACATTTTTGCAAGGGTTAATAGCAGAAAATACCCCCCCCCCCCCCCAAAATTTGTAACCCCATCTCTTCTGAGTATGGAGGTACCCCATAAGTTGGCCTGAAGTGCACTACGGGCGAACTACAATGCTCAGAAGAGAAGGAGTCATATTTGGCTTTTTGAGACCAAATTTTGATCTCGGTGAACGTAACAAGGGGTTAAGTGAACCTTTATACCCCACAGGTGTTTCACGACTTTTGCATATGTAAAAAAAAAAAAAATTTTAACCTAAAATGCTTGTTTTCCCAAAAATTTTACATTTTTAAAAAGGGTAAAAGCAGAAAATACCCCCCAAAATTTGTAACACAATTTCTCCCGAGTACGGCGATACCCCATATGTGGCCCTAAACTGTTGCCTTGAAATACGACAGGGCTCCAAAGTGAGAGCGCCATGCGCATTTGAGGCCTAAATTAGGGATTGCATAGGGGTGGACATAGGGGTATTCTACGCCAGTGATTCCCAAACAGGGTGCCTCCAGCTGTTGTAAAACTCCCAGCAAGCTTGGACAGTCAACGGCTGTCCGGTAATACTGGGAATTGTTGTTTTGCAACTGCTGGAGGCTCCGTTTTGGAAACAGTGGCGTACCAGACGTTTTTCATTTTTATTGGGGAGGGGAGGGGGGCTGTGTAGGGGTATGTGTTTATGTAGTGTTTTTTTACTTTTTATTTTATTTTGTGGTAGTCTAGTGTAGTGTTTTTAAGGTACAGTCACATGGGCGGGGGTTCACAGTAGTTTCTCGCTGGCAGTTTGAGCTGCGGCAGAAAATTTGCCGCAGCTCAAACTTGCACCCGGATACTTACTGTAAACCTCCGCCCATGTGAGTGTACCCTGTACATTCACATTGGGGGGGGGGGACATCCAGCTGTTGCAAAACTACAACTCCCAGCATGCGCTGACAGACTGTACATGCTGAGAGTTTTAGTTTTGCAACAGTTGTAGGCACACTGGTTATGTATCACTGAGTTTGTAGCCTAACTCAGTGTTTCACAACCAGTGTGCCTCCAGCTGTTGCAAAACTACAACTCCCAGTATGTACAGTACATGGCCGCAGATTGCTGGACAATTCAGTCCGATTGACCCGGTAACCCGGTATTACTGGCTGATCGGGGCTGTCAGAGACAGCCCCGAACAGCCATAGCCTGCAGGTGCCAACTGACGATCGCCCTGATTCGTCGGCCGGTTTACCGGCCGACCAATCAGGGCACCTGCTGCGAGTGTCACTCCCGCAACCCGCTCCGCCCCTCTTCCGGAGGACGTGAGCGGGTGCGGGACTTGGACCCCAGGAGCTGGGGACCCCGATCCCCGGCGTCAATGTTGGGATCGGGGCCCCAGGAACGGCGGCGGCGAGGGACTGACCTGCAGCGTGGATCGTTGGTGGTGAGGGACAGCCTCCTGCTGTTGCTTAGCAACAGCTCCCAGCATGCAAAAAGGGCATGCTGTGAGCTGTAGTTATGCAACAGCAGGAGGCAGACCACCACAACTCCCGGCATTCCCTAATGGGCATGCTGGGACTTATAGTTTTTCAACAGCTGGAGGCACATTTTTTCTATGGAAAATTTTACCTTCAGCTGTTCTATAACTACAACTCCCAGCTTGCACAAACAGCTAAAGTGCATGCTGGGAGTTGTAGTGGTGCATCTGCAGGTTGCATAACTACAACTCCCAGCATGCCCGTTGGCTGTCGGTGACTGCTGAGAGTTGTAGTTTTGCAACAGCTGTAGGCACACTGGTCGTGAAACACTGAGTTAGGTAAAAAAAAAAACCTCAGTGTTTCACAACCAGTGTGCCTCCAACTGTTGCAAAACTACAACTCCCAGTATGTACAGTGCATGGTGTACGGTGACTGCTGGGAGTTGTAGTATGCAACAGCTGGAGGCACACTGGTCGTGAAACACTGAGTTAGGTTAAAAAAAAACTCGGAGTTTCACAACCAGTGTGCCTTCAGCTGTTGCAAACTACAACTCCCAGCAGTCACCGTACACCATGCACTGTACAGGTGGCACCTGCAGGCTATGGCTGTTCGGGGCTGTCTCTGACAGCCCCGATCAGCCAGTAATACCGGGTCACCGGGTCAATCGGACTGAATTGTCCAGCAATCTGCGGCCATCGCCGACATGGGGGGGCATAATGACCCCCCCTGGCCCTGGGCCATATGCCGCGATGCCTGCTGAACGATTTCAGCAGGCATCCGGCTCCGGTCCCAAACCGGCTAGCGGTGGGGACCGGAATTCCCACAGGCGTATGGATACGCCCTGCGTCCTTAAGGACTCGGAATGCAGGGCGTATCCATACGCTCTGTGTCCTGAAGAGGTTAAACAGCAATGTTGTTTTTTTTATTTTTTTTTTGTGATAGAAGGCAGATTCTGGAAATTATCTATAGATCTATTTGCCTCTATGAAGAACCAGGAACTTCACAGATTCTTTTCCCTGAAACTTTCAGATTACTCGCTGGCAGTAGACACCTTCTCTCATTCCTGGGCAAGAGCAAGAGCCTATGCCTTTCATCCTCTTCGTTTAATCACTCGGACACAAAAGAAAACAAAACAGGATCAAGCGTTGGTCTTACTAATAGCTCCCGTTTGGCCTTGAAGGCCTTGGTTCATGCTGCTAAAGACTATAGACGATGTCTGTGTGCCAGCCTTGGGTCCTTCCAGACAGAGAACATTTGTTAACTCAAGGTCCTGTTCATCATCCACAGTCCTCTCATCTCTACTTAACAGCATGGATGCTGAAAGGGTGATCTTAAGAAAAAGTTTTTTTTTTCAGATGAGGTAATAAATACCTTAATAGCCAGCAGATAGGATATCCCCTCTACCATGTATCTGAGGACTTGGAAATCTTTTCTTTGGTTTACAGATTTCTCTGTAGATCCTCTGTATCCATTCCTCTAATCTTTAAATTTCTTCAGAAGGTCCCAGAGGCGTAGTCAACATAGCAGAAGGTCTAGACAGGAGGTTTGGAGTCAAAAAATGTAGCAGGAAGGTAAGGAAACACAGGTAGGCAAAACAGGCAATGGGAACGCTTTCTCTTAGGCAATAAGCATTGAAGATCTGGCAGAGGGGTGTGGGAGATGCAAATAACTTATAACATGGTGACAGGTGAATTCACTAATTATGGGCACACTGGCCCCTTAAATTTCAAAGCTCCGGCGCGTGCGCCCTAAGGGACGGGGACGCGCGTGTCGGGGCTGAGAGTAAGCAGCTGCAGGAGTGTAGTGAGGTAAGAGACGGGCCAGGATTCGCATGCGGGCACGTCCTGCGATGCGAATCCCGCCCCCGCCGGGGACATGGGGACGCTGCGCTCACGGCCGGTGTCTGTGGCCGGAGCACAGTATGTAACAACTTGCTGATGACCCTCTAGTTAAAACATTTGTCATGGGGGCTATTAGGATAAAACCTTCAATATACCCCCCGGGGATTTGAACTTTGTTCTAGACACACTCTCAGGTCCTCCCTTAAAGCACTTAGACATTTTATCTATTAAAATCCTTCCTTAAATAATGTGTTTTCTCATAGCTATAACAACAGCTAGGAGAGTGGGGGAGCTCCAAGCCCTCTCAGCATTCCCCCCCTAAACTAAAGTTCTTCTAAAGGTGGTGACTAAATTTCATAAGGGCCAAGAAATAATACTATTATCTTTCTTTATAAACCCAAAAGATGATAGAGAACAAACCTTTCATAATCTAGATGTTAGACATTGTCTTCTGACTTCCGATCCTCTTCTTCTTGTACAGTTTGCAGATCTAAACAAAGGGAGAGCAGCTTCAAAACTGTAGATGGATCAAAACTTGCATCTCCATGGCCTAGGTCTGTAAAAGTCAAACTCCTCCTGTGTACTTTTCAGCCCACTCTACTAGAGCAATTTCAACCTCATGGGCAGTAAGAGCTGAAGCCTCTCTTGAATAAATATACAAGTTCGCAACCTGGTCTTCTTGTCATACCTATTTAAGACACTATAGATTACAACTGAATCCTACTTTAGATTTGTCTTCTGGCGATAAAGTTATGCAGGCTGTAGTCCCTCCCTAATCTAATATCTAGTCTAGTCTCCAGGGGTGCTGTCCTGAGCGAGGGGGTAAAGATGGATTACTTACCGGTAATCTGTTTTTCAGTAGCTCATGACGGCACCCCTCACTTATTACATCCACCCCCCCCCCCCCCTCCGTAAAAAAAAAAGAAAAAGAAGAGTACATATTAGAAAAATTACTAAAGTCTCTCAAATTTCATTTCCCTTATTTTGGCTCCTTTGGAGTTGCCCTTGGATGATGTTTAGATGTCATTCTTTATTCTGGCAGTGTTATGGTTTACACTCCGGCCGCCAGTGCTGGCCGTGAGCACATTTCCCTGCCTTCCCCTGCTGCTGGTGGGTCTGGGGTTCACAACGCAGGACGCACCCGCATGCGAATCCCAGCCTGTCACTCACCTCTGTCCCCTGCTGCCTCCTCTTCTGCCTCTCAGCTCCGGCACACATGTTACCGTCTCCTAGAGCGTGAGCTTTAAGATTTAAAGGGCCAGTATGCCCATAATTATGTGCAGCACCTGTGTCTCCTTTATAAGTTCCTGCTCCTCCCCCACATTCCTGCCAGATCTTTGTTGCCTTGTGCCATTGTAAAAGCGTTACTGTGTTTTGTCTTGCCTTGTTACTGACCTCCTGCTACGTTCCTGAGCTTGCTCCTGTGCCGCCTGCCTACTAACATCCTGCTTCGTTCCTGACTACGCACCTGTGCTGCCAGCCCTGACCTTCTGCTATCCAGACTATGAGTTGCTGTTTCCCATCTGTACCTCGAATCTCCTCAGCCGCCTGTGTGGTCGAGTCATGCCAGGGGAAGCGACCTGGGTTCCGCCTGCTGCAGCAAGTCCAGCAGCGTGGCGGGTTCTGGTGAAAATCAGCGGTACCTTAGACTTCGCTCCCTGGTATGGCCCACATCATCTGCCACACAGGTCCAGCGGATCTACTACCTCCAGTGTTCCTGTCTACTGAACCTTGAGTGTTACAGATTGGAGGGCATGGCATGGCATACAGGACAGAGGCAGGGAAGCTTGGCAAGTCGGCTCCCACCTCCATCGTGCACTGAACAGAGCTAGCAACAGGGGCCATATCTTTATAACACAGGGACCAATTTCAGTACGTGATACCTAATTTAACTCCTGTTCACCCACATTATAACCCAGTGAATTAGGTTTAGTGCAGCTGAACAGACTGACAGTTTCCCTTGAAGCATGCATGAGATACAGTGGGGATCAAAAGTTTGGGTAAAAAATAATATTAATGTGCATAAAGAAGCCAAGGAAAGATGGAAAAATCTCCAAAAGGCATCAAATTACAGATTAGACATTCTTATATGTCAACAAAACTTTATTTCCATCATTTACACTTTCAAAATAACAGAAAACAAAAAAATGGCGTCTGAAAAAGTGTGGGCACCCTACAGAATTTAACCGCCAAAAAGGAAGGGGATATGCTCATAAATGTATAGGGTCCTGTGGTGAACACTCTATAGAACCAAGAAAAGGGAAAAACCACTTCAAAACGGACCATATGTAAAATAAAATCAATTTTATTTAGGATAATTCAAAAACATATAACATACACACACAGCGTGGACAAACAAAGGTGGGAACAGGGGGAGACAAAGAAGGGGGTAAAGGAATAGTCCAGGTGTGCTAAGAGGTCTGGTGGGTAACTGGGGAGCGGAGGGAGTTCTATTGATTCATGCCATCATTACATGTGGTTTTCATTGCGATCCGCTTTTGTGTGCTTTTTAATTATATTGGTCTTATCCATCTATCTTGTACGCTTTTGGCACTTTATTCATGTGATTTGTACTGCAACTGACAAGTGCACATTTATTTATTAATGAGGCAATGTTGCCCTTATATGTGCCTTATGTGTATATGATTTCTTCAATTTCACTTTGATATACTTGTCTCTTTGCACCATTGCTTAGCACACCTGGACTATTCCTCTACCCCCTTCTTTGTCTCCCCATGCTCCCCGCAAGATCTGGAAGACCAAGAAAAATATCAGGCAGAACAGCTCGCAGGATTGTGAGAAAACTATTCAAAACCCACGTTTCACTGCACAGTCCCTCCAGAAAGATCTGGCTGACTCTGGGGTTGTGGTGCACTATTACACTATAAAGAGATACTTGTACAAATATGGTCTTGATGGAAGAGTCATCAGAAGAAAACCTCTTCTACGTCCTCACCACAAAAATCAGCGTCTGAACTTTGCAAATGAACATATAGAGAAGCCTGATGCATTTTGGAAACAAGTTCTGTGGACCGATGAGGTTACAATGGAACTTTTTGGCCGGAATGAGCAAAGGTACATTTGGAGAAGAAGGGGAACAGAATTTAATAAAAAGAACCTCTTCCAACTGTTACGCATGGGGGTGGATCAATCATGCTTTGGGGTTTTATTGCAGCCAGTGGCACAGGGAACATCTCATGAGTAGAAGGAAAAATGGATTCAATAAAATTTCAGCAAATTTTGGATGCTAACTTGATACCATCTGAAAAAGCTGAAGTTAAAGAGAGGATGGCTTCTACAAATGGATAATGATCCTAAACACACCTTGAAATCCACAGGGATTACATCAAGAGGCGTAAACTGAAGGTTTTTTCATGGCCTTCACAATCTCCTGACCTCAACATAATTGAAAATCTATGAAAGAGCAGTGCGTGACAGACAGCCCAGAAATCTCAAAGAACTGGAAGACTTTTGTAAGGAAGAATGGGCAAAGATACCTCAAACAAGAATTGAAAGACTCTTGGCTGGCTGCAAAAAGCGTTTACAAGCTGTGATACTTGCCAAAGGGGGCAGTACAAAATATTAACTCTGCAGGGTGCCCAAACTTTTGCAGACACCATTTTTTTTGTTTTCTGTTATTTTGAAAGTGTAAATGATGGAAATAAAATCTAACTTTTGTTGACATATTATAAGAATGTCTAATCTGTAATTTGATGCCTTTTGGAGATTTTTCCATCTTTCCTTGGCTTCTTTATGCACATTAATACAACTTTTTACCTGTGGTGCCCAAACTTTTGATCCCCACTGTAGGCATGAGGCTATCCTTCACATAAGATAGGGCCAGGGACTATTGATAGCATTCAGAATATTGGGCAGACTAGATGGCCAAATGGTTATCTGCCGACACATTCTATGTTTTATGTGGCCCTGATGCTATATAAAGACGATGATGATGATTGATTAATATTATCATTGTTATTATGAAAGTCAAATTGTTATTTCCATTACATTTCCAATTTTATTACAATGCAGATGTACCCTAACCCCAAACTGTAACAATTTGGATGGTACAGTACCTTGTTTGGTATGCAACACTTACAACTTACTATACTGTCTCTTTGCGTTGCCACTGTGTGACTGAACAGATAACATATTAATGCTTAAAATCTCTTGGATTGAGGATGTGCTCAGTACCAGATTTAACTCTCAGATCTTCAACTATTTGCAATGTCATGATACATTGACATGTTTCTTCACCATTATTGTGTTGAGTGTGGCTGATAGAATCCACCAGAGGGTAGCAGTGTTCAGATAAATGCAATATATCCACAAGTGTCAGCAGAATAGGGAAATAAAGCCAAGGACACTGATCTTATACCATTACAAACACTGACCTGTTGCTATTTATTTTTGGCTGTGCAAACTTTAGCTGGTATTGTGGTGGTCCAGCACAGCATTTCTAGCTGCTACCCATTGGAATTGTAGAGTAGGTGATTAAATAACAAGGTTTGCTGAATGCATAAGGTGTCTATTAAGTATTAGTAGAAAAGTAGAAACAAAAAGAAGGTGCGCACCTATTGCAGATCAATGAGGACGATGGAATACTAGGAGAGGGGAAGAAAGATGGCACCTTACCTAGATGTGTTATGCTGAGAGCATATCATCTGAATGCACATGAAAGTATAATGTGGTCTCCATCCACCTTGTCCCTGGGGTATTTGAGCACTTTGTCACCAGTGAAATGCAGTCTGGAGCCGGAACCAGGAGGAATAAATGGGACTCTTCTTAAAATGCTGAACCACAGAATCCAATATTCATAAAACAAATGGATTTTATAGGAGAAGGATGCTACGCAACATAATGTAGCGTTTCTAGCCCCTCAGGCATGAATGTAATAAGACTACCGTCATTAAAAACACTTTGTGGAGTAACCGGAACAAGAACCGGACAATACCCAATGCATAAAAGTTAATAAATACATCAAAATATATAAAATATGAGAAACACTTAGATAAAACTCTCATAGACGAATTGCACATAACAGAGAGCAAACTCATTCAGTAAAATTTGTAATAAACCAGCTGGAATAGAAACAGGACTGGTGTCAGGAGAAGCGCTGCAGGTCAGGGCCGGACTGGCCTACCGGAAAACCAGGAAAATTCCCGGTAGGCCGCTTCCCCCATGGGCTGGCCGGCAGGGCTGTGTAAGTAATATTGGGCCTGTGTAGGAACAGGAGGCAGATGCTAAAGTTGCTCTGCCTCTGACTTTGATCCATTGCGTCACCCTGGCTCGTTTATACACCTCTGGCTGCCGGCCAGAGGCCCCTCCCTCAGATGACGAGCAGTGTGGCTTCCTTACAGTTATGGTGGCCACGTAATGACAGGGCCGGCGTCACTACGCAGGCCCGGCATCAAGGAGGGCAGAAAATCATTTGCCACTTGCCCGGCTGGGGCGCTGTGTGCTGCGCCATGTGGCCCTTACTCACAGAGCAGCTTGGGCGCAGAGCAGTCAGTGAGTGTGGGGCTGGGTGGGTGACTGGTGCTCACAGGGCCCCTAACCATTTCACCCTCCGATTTCCCCCCCCCCCCCCGGGTCGCATGGGCAGCGCTGTGGTGGCACGGGTGGATGCTTCATGCAGGTGAGGAGGCCAGGTATTTATGTATGATGATTGTGTGTGTGTGTGTGTGTGTGCATGTATGTATTTATGTATGAATGATGTGTGTGTATGTATGTAATAAATAATAGATGTGTGTAAGCTAGATGTATATATGTATGCTTAATGTGTGCATATATGTGCCGTTTATGCCGGCGTATAAGACGACCCCTAACTTTTACAGTTAAAATATGGAGTTTGGGATATACTTTCCGTATAAGACTACCCCTCCTACCGCGATGTACAGTACCTTGTAGTTCCCCCATATTAAGTAGGTAGTATAGTTCCCCCACATTAGGTAGGCAGCATGTTCCCCCACAATAGTAGGCAGCTCTCCCACATTAGGTAAGCAGTTCCCCCACATTAGGTCAGCAGCTCCCACACATTAGGTCAGCAGTTCCCCCACAATAGTAGGCAGCTCCCCCCCACATTAGGTCGGCAACTCCCCCCCCCCCCCCACAATAGTAGGCAGCTCTCCCCCACAATAGTAGGCAGCTCCCCCACACAATAGTAGGCAGCTCCCCCCACAATTGTCGGCAGCTCCCCCCACAATTGTCGGCAGCTCCCCCCCCCACAATAGTAGGCAGCTCCCCCCCCCACACAATAGTAGGCAGCTCCCCCCCCCCCACACACAATAGTAGGCAGCTCCCCCCCCCCCAATAGTAAGCAGCTCCCCCCCCCCACAATAGTAGGCAGCTCACCCCCCCCCCCCCCACAATAGTAGGCAGCTCCCCCCCACAGACATACAACTTCCAGCCATGTAGAGCATATGGCTGGAGGCTGTATGTCTGTGTACTGCCCCCCACAGTGTTCCGGTCAACGCTCCTCCGGCCCGGGGTCACAATCTACTGCTATGACTATGGACCATGGCAGCAGTCCCGGGACCGGAGGAGCGGTGATCGGAACACTGTAGATGACACGCCGCCGGTCACTCACCAGGCCCCGGCCAGCTCTCGTCCTCCTGCGCCTCTATGGTTGTACGCACGGGACGTCACTGACGTCACGTGGGTACAACCATAGAGAGGTGGAGAAGCGCAGGAGGACCGGAGGAGGACGCGTGGTGGTCGGGGAATGGCAAGTGACCCGCGGACATCCTTATGTTCCGAAAAGATTTTTCGGGACACAGGGATGTCCGGCATAGGAATACTTATGATTATCTTCCTGGCTCCTGTGTGCGGCTGCAGGCGGGGGCCGGCCAGAGCTATAAAAACGAATTCATGTATACTAAAAACCAGGGTACCTTCAGCTGTTGTGAAACTACAACTACCAGCATGCCCGGACAGCCTTTGCCGGTCCGGGCATGCTAGGAGTTGTAGTTTCACAACAGCTGGAGGCACCCTGGTTTTTAAGTATACTGTACAGTTATTAGTTTGTACATGATCTGGCCGGCCCCCGCCTGCAGACGCACACAGGAGTCGGGAAGATAATCATAAGTATTCCTATGCCGGACCCCAATACCCGGCGTATAAGACAACCCCCGACTTTTCAGAAGAAAATTCGGGGTTAAAAAGTGGTCTTATACGCCGGGATATACGGTATTGTGTGTATGTATTATTGCATGTGTGCGCATGATGCATGTGTTTGTATGATGTATGTATGTAATGTATGATGTGGGTGGCGGCAGTGGGTATATGTATGATGTGTGTGTGGGTATATCAAATGCCAGGCTTCCCTCGCAGGCTGCAGTGCCTAACCCCTTCCCGCTACAGAACGTATGCAAACGTCCCTGCACCTGACATGTTGGAGAATGGCATCTGGGGTCCCGTCGCAGCTTCAGGGGCTGCGCCGGTCCCGGCAGCATTAACCCTATAAATGCTATGATCAATCCTGATCACGGCATCTATGGTGTTGACAGGGGGAGGGTGCTCCTATTGTTCACCAACGGCGGCACCACAATACGATTGCGGGTCTCCATTAGTTGCTATGGCAGCAGGAACCCAGCTACGAAACCCTGTGAGATCCAGCCAGGAGCTGAATCGCACAGGTTGTAGTGTGTGCAGCTCATCAAGTTATAGTGTGCTGCAGTAAAAATGTATTGCAGCATGGTATAACCTGTAAAAAATGAAAAATAAAATATAAAAGGTTCTTCAATAAAAGTATAAAGTGTAAAATAAATAAATAAATAAACAAATGTCCCTTTCCCAATAAAAACCCTGTATTATCATAAAAAAAAACAAAAAAAAAAACACGTTGTATACATACTAGGTATTGCCACGTCCGTAATGACATGAATTATAAAGCTATAATGCAAAATTATCACGCACGGTTAACGCCGTCAAAAAACAAAGAAAAAAATAAATTTTCACCAGATTTTGTGCAAATAGCAGAATATGATACCAAGAAAAAGTACAGCTTTTCCTGCAAAAAATAAGCATCGGACGAAATGTAAAAAAGTTACGGCTGTTGGAAAATTATAACACAAAAAAGAGAAAAAAGAATTTTGCTCTGAAAAGGAAAAAGAACATAAAAAGGAATATAAAATGGGTATCGCCATAATCGTACTGACCCAGTGTGCCTGGTCAATACAGGGGTACTCCGGTGGAAAAAATATATTTTTTTCAAATATATTTATACTTCTATTTAACCCCTTCATGACACGTGGGTTTTCCGTTTTTGCACTTTAGTTTTTTTTCTCCTTACCTTTAAAAAACCATAACTCTTTCAATTTTGCACCTAAAAATCCATATGAGGGCTTATTTTTTGCGCCACCAATTTTACTTTGTAATGACATCAGTCATTTTACCCAAAAATCTACAGTGAAACGGGAAAAAAAATCATCATTCTGCGACAAAATTGAAGAAAAAACACAATTTTGTAACACTTGGGGGCTTCCATTTCTACAAGGTAAATTTTTCTGTAAAAATGACACCTTATCTTTATTTTGTAGGTCCATACGGTTAAAATTATACTACTTATATAGGTTTGATTTTGTCATACTTCTGGAAAAAATCATAACTACATGCAGGAAAATGTATACGTTTAAAATAAAAAAAATAATAAATAAAAAAATTGTCATTTTCTGACCCCTATAACTTTTTTATTTTTCCGCGTACGGGGTGTTATGAGGGCTATTTTTTTACGCCGTGATCTGAAGTTTTTAGCGATACCCATTTTGTAATGATTGGACTTTTTGATCGCTTTTATTCATTTTTTCATGATATAAAAAGTGACCAAACATACGCTATTTTGGATACCACATGTTTATTTTTATTTACACAGTTTTTTTTTCTAAATGGGAAAAGGGGGTGATTGAAACTTTTATTAGGGAATGGGGTTAAATGATCCTAATTCACTTTTTTTCCCACTTTTTTTTTTGCAATGTTATAGCTTCCATAGGGGGCTATAACACTGCACACACTGATCTTTTACATTGTTCAATGGTTTCTGATAGGAAACCATTGATCAATGAGTCTGCCGCTTGACTGCTCATGCCTGGATCTCAGGCACTGAGCAGTCATTCGGCGATTGGACCGCATGTAGGCAGGTAGGGACCCTCCGGCTGTCCTGTAAGCTGTTCGGGATGCCTCGATTTCATCGCGGCGATCCCGAACAGCTCCCTGAGCGCTAAACGGCATTAGTTTACTTTCACTTTAAGGGTTAATAGCGCACAGCACCGCGATCAGTGCCGCGAGCTATTAGCCACGGGTCCCGGCCATTGCTAGGTGCCGGGCCCGACCCGCTATGATGCGGGGCAACACTCTGCTGACACCTCTGTCCATGTCAGGAACTGACCAGAGCAGGAGCAAATCCCCATAGCAAACCTCTCCTGCTCCGGACAGTTCCTGACATGGACAGAGGTGTCAGCAGAGAGCACTGTGGTCAGACTGGAAAGATCTACACAACTTCCTGTAGAGCATACAGCAGCTGATAAGTACTGGAAGGATTAAGATTTTTTTTATAGAAGTAATTTACAATTTTTTTTACTTTCTGGAGCCTGTTGATTTGAAATAATAATAATAATAATAATTTTTCCACCAGAATACCCCTTTAAGTAAAAAATGGGTCCGTTCCTAAGGGGTTAAACCTGTGCAGTAAAAGCTTGGTTTTTGATTTTACTAGGCTTCTGTTATTTACATTGTGGCTGTGCCGGTTGATAAGTGGGGCTGGTATGCAGTTATTTCCAGGGCTGTTTTTTTATCCCCAGTCCGGGCCTTGCTGCAGGTACACAGTGTGTGTGTGCTCAACTGTCAGACTGGGGAACGCCTGCGCATCAGTCTTGTACTATCCAGACAGATGCATGCAGATCGCTGAACACACTAAGATTGGGCCGTCAGTAAAAGCGAGTCCAGGCTCCGCGACACCTGTATCTGTGGTGTTAGGAGATCATGTCTGTAGCGCACAGAAAAGCTTCATGTTGAGCAGACTGATCCTGATAAGTTGCTTACATTAATAAATGTTGAACTGAAACGAAACTATGCTTGTATTGCTAATTATTGTAATAAAAAGAAGTTATTGTAATAAAAAGAAGTTATTGTAAAAAAAGAAGAGTAAGTACTGGATAGTATTTGTTACGCCGAGCGCTCCGGGTCCCCGCTCCTCCCCGGAGCGCTCGCTTCACTCTCCCCGCTGCAGCGCTCCGGTCACGTCCTCTGACCCGGGGCGCTGCGATTCCGCTGCCAGCCGGGATGCGATTCGCGATGCGGGTAGCGCCCGCTCGCGATGCGCACCCCGGCTCCCCTACCTGACTCGCTCTCCGTCTGTTCTGTCCCGGCGCGCGCGGCCCCGCTCCCTAGGGCGCGCGCGCGCCGGGTCTCTGCGATTTAAAGGGCCACTGCGCCGCTGATTGGCGCAGTGGTTCCAATTAGTGTGTTCACCTGTGCACTTCCCTATATCACCTCACTTCCCCTGCACTCCCTTGCCGGATCTTGTTGCCATTGTGCCAGTGAAAGCGTTCCTTGTGTGTTCCTAGCCTGTGTTCCAGACCTTCTGCCGTTGCCCCTGACTACGATCCTTGCTGCCTGCCCCGACCTTCTGCTACGTCCGACCTTGCTTCTGCCTACTCCCTTGTACCGCGCCTATCTTCAGCAGCCAGAGAGGTGAGCCGTTGCTAGTGGATACGACCTGGTCACTACCGCCGCAGCAAGACCATCCCGCTTTGCGGCGGGCTCTGGTGATAACCAGTAGTGGCTTAGAACCGGTCCACTAGCACGGTCCACGCCAATCCCTCTCTGGCACAGAGGATCCACTACCTGCCAGCCGGCATCGTGACAGTAGATCCGGCCATGGATCCCGCTGAAGTTCCTCTGCCAGTTGTCGCTGACCTCACCACGGTGGTCACCCAGCAGTCACAACAGATAGCGCAACAAGGCCAACAGCTGTCTCAACTGACCGTTATGCTACAACAGTTACTACCACAGCTTCAGCAGTCATCTCCTCCGCCAGCTCCTGCACCTCCTCCGCAGCGAGTGGCCGCTCCTGGGATACGCTTATCCTTGCCGGATAAATTTGATGGGGACTCTAAGTTTTGCCGTGGCTTTCTTTCCCAATGTTCCCTGCATCTGGAGATGATGTCGGACCTGTTTCCCACTGAAAGGTCTAAGGTGGCTTTCGTAGTCAGCCTTCTGTCCGGAAAAGCCCTGTCATGGGCCACACCGCTCTGGGACCGCAATGACCCCGTCACTGCCTCTGTACACTCCTTCTTCTCGGAAATCCGAAGTGTCTTTGAGGAACCTGCCCGAGCCTCTTCTGCTGAGACTGCCCTGTTGAACCTGGTCCAGGGTAATTCTTCCGTTGGCGAGTATGCCGTACAATTCCGTACTCTTGCTTCAGAATTGTCCTGGAATAATGAGGCCCTCTGCGCGACCTTCAAAAAAGGCCTATCCAGCAACATTAAAGATGTTCTGGCCGCACGAGAAATTCCTGCTAATCTACATGAACTTATTCACCTAGCCACTCGCATTGACATGCGTTTTTCCGAAAGGCGTCAGGAACTCCGCCAAGATATGGACTCTGTTCGCACGAGGCGTTTCTTCTCCTCGGCTCCTCTCTCCTCTGGTCCCCTGCAATCTGTTCCTGTGCCTCCCGCCGTGGAGGCTATGCAGGTCGACCGGTCTCGCCTGACACCTCAAGAGAGGACACGACGCCGTATGGAGAACCTCTGCCTGTACTGTGCTAGTACCGAACACTTCCTGAGGGATTGTCCTATCCGTCCTCCCCGCCTGGAAAGACGTACGCTGACTCCGCACAAAAGTGAGACAGTCCTTGATGTCTACTCTGCTTCTCCACGTCTTACTGTGCCTGTGCGGATGTCTGCCTCTGCCTTCTCCTTCTCTACAGTGGCCTTCTTGGACTCTGGATCTGCAGGAAATTTTATTTTGGCCTCTCTCGTCAACAGGTTCAACATCCCCGTGACCAGTCTCGCCAGACCCCTCTACATCAATTGTGTAAATAATGAAAGATTGGACTGTACCATACGTTTCCGCACGGAGCCCCTTCTTATGAGCATCGGATCTCATCATGAGAGGATTGAACTTTTGGTCCTCCCCAATTGCACCTCGAAAATTCTCCTTGGACTTCCCTGGCTTCAACTTCATTCCCCAACCCTGGATTGGTCCACTGGGGAGATCAAGAGTTGGGGGTCCTCTTGTTCCAAGAACTGTCTAAAACCGGTTCCCAGTAACCCTTGCCGTAACTCTGTGGTTCCTCCAGTAACCGGTCTCCCTAAGGCCTATATGGACTTCGCGGATGTTTTCTGCAAAAAACGAGCTGAGACTCTACCTCCTCACAGGCCTTATGATTGCCCTATCGACCTCCTCCCGGGCACTACTCCACCCCGGGGCAGAATTTATCCTCTCTCTGCCCCAGAGACTCTTGCCATGTCCGAATACGTCCAGGAGAATCTAAAAAAGGGCTTTATCCGTAAATCCTCCTCTCCTGCCGGAGCCGGATTTTTCTTTGTGTCCAAAAAAGATGGCTCCCTACGTCCTTGCATTGACTACCGCGGTCTTAATAAAATCACGGTTAAGAACCGCTACCCCTTACCCCTCATCTCTGAACTCTTTGATCGCCTCCAAGGTGCCCACATCTTTACTAAATTGGACTTAAGAGGCGCCTATAACCTCATCCGCATCAGAGAGGGGGACGAGTGGAAAACGGCATTTAACACCAGAGATGGACACTTTGAGTATCTGGTCATGCCCTTTGGCCTGTGCAACGCCCCTGCCGTCTTCCAAGACTTTGTCAATGAAATTTTTCGTGATCTGTTATACTCCTGTGTTGTTGTATATCTGGACGATATCCTAATTTTTTCTGCCAATCTAGAAGAACACCGCCAGCATGTCCGTATGGTTCTTCAGAGACTTCGTGACAACCAACTCTATGCCAAAATTGAGAAATGTCTGTTTGAATGCCAATCTCTTCCTTTTCTAGGATATTTGGTCTCTGGCCAGGGACTACAGATGGATCCAGACAAACTCTCTGCCGTCTTAGATTGGCCACGCCCCTCCGGACTCCGTGCTATCCAACGCTTTTTGGGGTTCGCCAATTATTACAGGCAATTTATTCCACATTTTTCTACCATTGTGGCTCCTATCGTGGCTTTAACCAAAAAAAATGCTGATCCCAAGTCCTGGCCTCCTCAAGCAGAAGACGCCTTTAAACGACTCAAGTCTGCCTTTTCTTCGGCTCCCGTCCTCTCCAGACCTGACCCTTCCAAACCCTTCCTATTGGAGGTTGATGCCTCCTCAGTAGGAGCTGGAGCTGTTCTTCTACAAAAAAATTCTTCCGGGCATGCTGTCACTTGTGGTTTTTTCTCTAGGACCTTCTCTCCAGCGGAGAGGAACTACTCCATCGGGGATCGAGAGCTTCTAGCCATTAAATTAGCACTTGAGGAATGGAGGCATCTGCTGGAGGGATCAAGTTCTCCTGTTATTATCTACACCGACCACAAGAACCTCTCCTACCTCCAGTCTGCCCAACGGCTGAATCCTCGCCAGGCCCGGTGGTCTCTGTTCTTTGCCCGATTTAATTTTGAGATTCACTTTCGTCCTGCCGATAAGAACATTAGGGCCGATGCTCTCTCTCGTTCCTCGGATGCCTCAGAAGTTGAACTCTCTCCGCAACACATCATTCCACCTGACTGCCTGATCTCCACTTCTCCTGCCTCCATCAGGCAGACTCCTCCAGGAAAGACCTTTGTTTCTCCTCGCCAACGCCTCGGAATCCTCAAATGGGGTCACTCCTCCCATCTCGCAGGTCATGCGGGTATCAAGAAATCTGTGCAACTCATCTCCCGCTTCTATTGGTGGCCGACTCTGGAGACGGATGTTGTGGACTTTGTGCGAGCCTGCACTATCTGTGCCCGGGATAAGACTCCTCGCCAGAAGCCCGCGGGTTTTCTTCATCCTCTGCCTGTCCCCGAACGGCCTTGGTCTCTGATTGGTATGGATTTTATTACTGATTTACCCCCTTCCCGTGGCAACACTGTTATTTGGGTGGTCGTTGATCGATTCTCCAAAATGGCACATTTCATCCCTCTTCCTGGTCTTCCTTCTGCGCCTCAGTTGGCTAAACAATTTTTTGTACACATTTTTCGTCTTCACGGGTTGCCTACGCAGATTGTCTCGGATAGAGGCGTCCAATTCGTGTCTAAATTCTGGAGGGCTCTCTGTAAACAACTCAAGATTAAATTAAATTTTTCTTCTGCATATCATCCTCAGTCCAATGGACAAGTAGAAAGAATTAACCAGATCTTGGGTGATTATTTGCGACATTTTGTTTCCTCCCGCCAGGATGACTGGGCAGATCTCCTCCCATGGGCCGAATTCTCGTATAACTTCAGGGTCTCTGAGTCTTCCTCCAAATCCCCATTTTTCGTGGTGTACGGCCGTCACCCTCTTCCCCCCCTCCCTACTCCCTTGCCCTCTGGTCTGCCCGCTGTGGATGAAATTTCTCGTGACCTTTCCATCATATGGAGAGAGACCCAAAATTCTCTCTTACAGGCTTCATCACGCATGAAGAAGTTCGCGGATAAGAAAAGAAGAGCCCCTCCCGTTTTTTCCCCTGGAGACAAGGTATGGCTCTCCGCTAAATATGTCCGCTTCCGTGTCCCTAGCTACAAGTTGGGACCACGCTATCTTGGTCCTTTCAAAATTTTGTGTCAAATTAATCCTGTCTCTTATAAACTTCTTCTTCCTCCTTCTCTTCGTATCCCTAATGCCTTTCACGTCTCTCTTCTCAAACCACTCATCCTCAACCGTTTTTCTCCCAAATCTGTTCCTCCCACTCCTGTTTCCGGCTCCTCGGACATCTTCTCGGTCAAAGAAATCCTAGCTGCCAAAAAGGTCAGAGGGAAAAAATTTTTTTTAGTGGACTGGGAGGGTTGTGGTCCTGAAGAGAGATCCTGGGAACCTGAGGACAACATCCTAGACAAAAGTCTGCTCCTCAGGTTCTCAGGCTCTAAGAAGAGGGGGAGACCCAAGGGGGGGGGTACTGTTACGCCGAGCGCTCCGGGTCCCCGCTCCTCCCCGGAGCGCTCGCTTCACTCTCCCCGCTGCAGCGCTCCGGTCACGTCCTCTGACCCGGGGCGCTGCGATTCCGCTGCCAGCCGGGATGCGATTCGCGATGCGGGTAGCGCCCGCTCGCGATGCGCACCCCGGCTCCCCTACCTGACTCGCTCTCCGTCTGTTCTGTCCCGGCGCGCGCGGCCCCGCTCCCTAGGGCGCGCGCGCGCCGGGTCTCTGCGATTTAAAGGGCCACTGCGCCGCTGATTGGCGCAGTGGTTCCAATTAGTGTGTTCACCTGTGCACTTCCCTATATCACCTCACTTCCCCTGCACTCCCTTGCCGGATCTTGTTGCCATTGTGCCAGTGAAAGCGTTCCTTGTGTGTTCCTAGCCTGTGTTCCAGACCTTCTGCCGTTGCCCCTGACTACGATCCTTGCTGCCTGCCCCGACCTTCTGCTACGTCCGACCTTGCTTCTGCCTACTCCCTTGTACCGCGCCTATCTTCAGCAGCCAGAGAGGTGAGCCGTTGCTAGTGGATACGACCTGGTCACTACCGCCGCAGCAAGACCATCCCGCTTTGCGGCGGGCTCTGGTGATAACCAGTAGTGGCTTAGAACCGGTCCACTAGCACGGTCCACGCCAATCCCTCTCTGGCACAGAGGATCCACTACCTGCCAGCCGGCATCGTGACAGTATTACAGAAGTGTTCCTCTGCATTGCAAATGTATTTTTTGTGTTTAGATTTACAGCACAAAATGGGTTAACTTTCTTACATTGCCTTTCATTTCATGTACAGCTGAATGGTTGATTTGGTAACATGCAGCCTTCTAGCCAATAGATGCAGGAGCAAGTCCCAAGTCCAGCCCTCTTCTCCTCGGAAAAGAAGTGAACCTAAACCAATTCTACAGTATTTAGGGACTAGCCTGTGCCAAAGCCCCATGTACTTTAGCTACCACATGTACCCAAAAGTTGCTGACTATGGGGGACATTTATCAATGTTTGCTTATGCATTCCTTTTTATAGCTATTTTTTCTTACAATTTGTTTGCTTATGTGCAACGTATTTATCAACTGGTTTCAGCCTGTTGATTTTATTTTACCACGTATGGGGCAGTATGAGGGCTAATTTTTTGTGCCGTGATCTGAAGTTTTTAGCGGTACCATTTTTGTATTGATCTGACTTTTTGATAAATTTTTTCATGATATAAAAAGTCACCAAAAATACGTTATTTTGGACTTTGGAATTTTTTTTGCGTGTACGCCATTGACTGTGCGGTTTAATTAATGATATATTTTTATAGTTCGGACATTTACGCATGCAGCGATACCACATATGTTTATATTTATTTTTATTTACTGTATTTATCGGGGTATACCACGTACCCCACGCACCGGCCTATAACACGCACCCTCACTTTACCAAGGATATTTGGGTAAAAAAAAGTTTTTTACACAAATATCCTTGGTAAAATGAGGGTGCGTGTGTGCGCATGCATATACCCCCATACACCCACAGGAAATGCAGGGGGAGAGAGGCCGTCGCTGCCAGTTTCTCTCCCCCTGCCTTTCCTGAGGTCTAGAGCCCTGCTGCCGCTGCTTCTCTCCCGCTGGCTATCTGCGCCGCTGCCCGTTCTCTACCCCTGACTATCGGTGCTGGCGCCCCATTGCCGGCGCCGATAGCCAGGGGGAGAGAAGGGGCAGCGGCACCCATTGCCGGCACCGCTGCCCCGTTGCCTCCCCCATCCCCGGTAGTATAATTACCTGTTGCCGGGGTCGGGTCCACGCTGCTTCAGGCCTCCGGTGTGCGTCCCCTGCGTCGTTGTTATGCACTGCACGGCGCGGCGCAATGACGAGTGATGTCAATGCGCCGCGCCGTGCAGTGCATAGCAACGATGCATGGGACGCATACCGGAGGCCTGAAGCAGCGCGGACCCGACCCCGGCAACAGGTAATTATACAACCAGGGATGGGGAGGCAACGGGGCAGCGGCGCCGGCAATGGGTGCCGCTGCCCCTTCTCTCCCTCTGTCTGTTGGCGCCGCTGCCCCATTGCCGGCGCCGCTTCTCTCCCCCTGGCTATCGGCGCCCGGGTTAAGGGTTAAATCCCATTTATTAACTTTTTTTTACACTTTTTTTCTTTTGCAGTGTTATAGCTCCCATAGGGGGCTATAACACTACACACACTGATCTTATACACTGTTCAATGCAAAGCCACAGCTTTGCATTGATCAGTGTTATCGGCGGTCGATTGCTCAAGCCTGCATCTCAGGCTTGGAGAAATCAATCGCCGAAGGAAGGTAAGAGGACCTCTGCTCGTGTCCCAGCTGATCCGGACACCGCATTTTCACTGCGGTGGTCCCGATCAGCCCCACTGAGCAGCCGGGCAGCTTTCACTTTCGTTTTAGACGAGGCGTTCAACTTTGAACGCCACGTCTAAAGGGTTAATAGCACGTGGCACCGCGATCGCTGACGCGCGCAATTAGCCCGGGTCCCGGCTTCAGATACATGCTGGGACCAACCTGATATGATGCCCATTTTAACCTTAAGGACCAGGCCAATTTCATTTTAGCATTTTCGTTTTTTCCTCCTCGCCTTCTAAAATCCATAACTCTTTTATATTTCAATCTACAGACCCATATATGGGCTTGTTTTTTGTGTGACCAATTGTACTTTGTAATGAAACCTCATTTTACCATAAAATGTACGGTGAACCCCAAAAAAACAATTTTTTTTAGGGAGTACATTTAAATGAAAACCACAATTTTTCACATTTTGGAGGGTTTTGTTTTCACACTGTATCCTTTTGGTAAAAATGACATGTGTTCTTTATTCTGTGGGTCAATACGACTAAAATGATACCCATGGCTTGAAACTTTTATATTTTTGTACCGCTTAAAAAAAATCTCAAACTTTTTGTACAAAATCAGTAATCTAAAATCACCCTATTTTGACCACCTATAACTTTTTCATTTTTCCGTATATAGGGCCATCATCTGTACTTTTTATAGATACCACATTTGCATATATAAAACTTTTAGATAATTTTTTATTAATTTTTTTTAATACAATGTGACAAAAAAGCTGAATTTTTCGACTTTTTTTAATTTTTTTACGTTTACGCCATTCACCGTACGAGATCATTAACATTATATTTTGATAGTTCAGACATTTACGCACACAGCGATACCAGATATGTTTATAAAAAAAAGTCCCTGTCCTCCCATTGCCTCTGTCCTATGCTGCCCCCCCCCCCCCCCACAGAAGTATCTTATGCTCTGGGTTCAGCTCCTCTATTTAGTGAGGACGATCTACTAGAGGACAGTCAGAAGCTACTGCCCAGCCAAGAAGTGGAGGAGACATCCCCTGCTTCCTCCACTAGGTGGGCAAGTAGTGATGAGGAGAGTGACGTGGGAGGTGGTGTTGAGAGCGTTCAGGCTCCTGAAGCAGACACTGTTGAGGAACCTGAGGAGGACGTCAGTGACGTGCAGACACAACTCGATGATGATGATGAAGCCGATCGCACTTTGGAACCGGGTGCAGAAGAGGCTTCATCATCATCAGGAGAAGAGGATGGCAGGTTGCCCGTGAGGCAGCAGCTGAGCCAGCAAGGTGGTAGCACGGTTGGCAGTCTGCATGGTGGCAGAAGTGGAAAGTATATACTCCTTGATAAAGCCGGTCACGGTGAAACGCGTTGGAGGTGATCACAGGGACGTGGATCCTACCTCTTTTTTACATGTGGGGTCAAGTATTTACATTCTGACACCTTCACTCTTAGCACCTTATTTGTTTTGTTCTCCTTGCACTGCTTTATTTTATTTATCTCATACACATATATTTTTGTGTTGCACATTGCACTTTAACTTGTGTTTGATATACATTTTATAAGGTTAAATACACTTTTTATGTTTTATATATATTGTCACACTGCACCTACTTCATAGTGACAGGTGTTTTTATGATCCATTGGTGATCAATTGACCCCCACATTTACATTTTTCTTGTTTACATTTTTTTTCCCGTCCCTGCCATCTTTTGCATTTTTTTAAACTTATTTTATATATTTATATATATATATATATTTTTTTTTTTTATTGATTAATTATACACATTATCAAATTGCACTATGATTATCATTTTTATGTATGCTATATAGCTATATATTATTTTTTCATTTGTGTATGATATATGTACCTTTTTTTGTAAAAATAAAACTATATATTTATTAATTTGATGTTTATTGGATTTATTAGATTATTATTTTCTTATTTATTTTTATTTTATTATATACATTTTTTACTCTTAGTAGGTTTACCCTATACGCTGTAGTGGCGTATTTATAGGTTATTTAGTTGTTGTTTTGGGTTTTCCCCAATCTTACTTAGACCACAGTATACAGGACTTTTTTCTAGGTTGTTCTGGTGAAAACCAGCGGCACCTTAGACTCTTCTCCCTGATACGGCCCAAGCCATCTTCCTCACAGGTCAGTGGATCTACCTACCTAAGCCGTTACAGGAACGTTCTTATGCTTTAGTGAGCTACACCACCTTTTCATCCATCATCAAGATTGAGCTTAGTTGATATAATTTTAAGAACAGTTATAACAATGACACTAAATCAACAAGCAGACAATAGGTGTCATTCAAAGAGCAATGCAGGGTTTAGGGACTAAATGAGGATTAGTATCAAGAGTGAAGTATGGTTGACATCTAAAGCAGCAAGACAAGCTAGCAGATATGGAGAAATAAATCACTTTCACACTAATGGCACAACAGATATCAAGTTCTGGGTGTTTTGTTTTTTCATGTTTCCAAGTTTTCCATGGTAACTTCACATCGGTAACCAATTTGGCAGTGCATTTTCATATGACATCTACATTCTAGCTGTCTCTGTAAATTAAAGTAAGTGAAACAAGAGTAAAATAAACAGGCATGAATTGACAGCATACTTACTCTGAACAAAGAAATATAACCTGCTTAACAGCAGCTACTTCTGAAATGCCCAAGAACAATCTGGGCTGGACTGCCTTGAAGTGCATCTGTCACATCATATACACTTGTTAAACTGGCAACACATTGCAGCAGGGGTTAACAAGCATAATCCAGGCCTCAAAGATTTAGTTTCTTTATTCCCATAAAAAAATAGAAAACATTATTTTAAACTACCCTAGAGTGCCACAAGAGGTCCACTATGCCCAGAGACCACAAAAAAAGGTTAGTGGTTAGGTCCCGCATCACATGAGAAACCTTGGCGTGGTGTGCGGGCTCAGGTATGTCCTTCATATAAGGATATACTGGCTAATGTCTCATTTTTACATCAGTTTTGAGGATTAGCTAATATCATTGTATATATTTACCATAGGATTGAAACCCCACTTTTGTCCATAGGTGCGGGTCCTCTACCCCATTGTATGAGTGCACAATTGCCTTGGGGTTGAGCACCTGTTATCACCTTGAGACTACGTTGTTTTGTCTTCCAGAGACCACAACACCTCTCTCCACTGATGTCAAGCTCTCTCCTCCTGGTGATTGGCACACAGGACTCACCTGCCCATCGCATCCCTGTGTGATTATCCTATACATGGGCTGTCAATGTGTATTACAGCACCTGCCCATTAATTCGGAACATCTATGACTCGTTGCGTGTGCGTCGTGATAGCTAGAGGCAGAGAGCTCGCTCCCTGCCTTTAGTGACAGGTCTTCTCTGGCATTATATCAGTGGAGAGATGTGACCCCCCTCGATCAGACACTCATAGGGGATAGGGGATAAAAAGTTCAAAATCAGAGTTCCCCTTTAACTTCTACATATTATACAATTCATTAAGTCATTACGTTCACTCATTGGTCATACTAATGGTTGTTTCATTTATTTGATTTTTTTTCCCCATAGAAACAGTATTTACTCATAGCCAAGATGTCTTGGATTATGGTATAATGAATTGATTTTATGTTGTGATTAGTACATATGAATTATGACATGTAATAAAAGATTTGCGGCATTCAATAAACACAATTCATTTGTGAAAAGTGGCAAAAGGTTACATGATAATCACACTTTAAAAAGAAAAAATCTTTCTTCTTTTTTCTTTTCTATTTTAAGCTGGTTTCACTAGTATGTGATCATATAAGTGTAGGTGTGGGCTCTGGTAAACATTGACACACCTCAGAATCATACATACTTTGTCTCTACAACACAGAGGCAACTGGCAGTTGTGTTCCTAATATCTGATGCAAGAAAATGCCCCTCTTTCCGATATCAACAATTATTGCTTATATAATTTAGTAAAGACATAAAGGTATAAAAAAAATGCTTGGAAAAATCCCCCCGAATGGTAACATCACCTTCAACGGCAACTCTTGCAAAATACTGAATAATGTTTTATGTAATGCAACCTAAGCTTGAGCACATATTACTGAAAAGGCAGATTACCTATTGCCCGATACAGTTACATATGCCTGGTGAATGGCTTAACTGCTATTTGTGTATGTGCACAGCATATTGTCTGCATGGTTTGTGTTGGAGACAATCTGACACCTAACTGAAATGTGAAAGTTTATTGTTGGAAGTAAAATCCCATTACACTGGCACTAAAAAACTTTAGTGCAAGTGCAAATGCAAGCAGAAATACAAGCTTTATCTGGAGCTGTCGATCTGCAGTTATATATCAGACAGGAGGCTCATATCTTATGCATTATTCTTTCTTTAATAATGCCCATAGCAGAACACTTTGGTATCAATTCAATAAAAGAAAACTTCAAACTATAACTCCCAGCAGTCCTAGGGCCACAGTAGTCACTCCTCCTTCGTAGCCCCTATATAAGGACTGCCCACATATAGATCCTCCTCTTTCTTTCTGCTCATAGCAGACCCAAGATAAGTATACCCTATATCCATTGATTTATTTTCTATATTTCTGTCTTTATTGTATACTATAATATTACTCTATAGTATGACCTTGTGTGGTGCTTATCTCAGTGGATAGCACCCACAAGTTCCGTTTTTCTTTGCTTTTCTTTCTTTGCTTTTCTATCTACTCTATTGCTTCAGCCCAGCGCCGGAAATTCCCGGTTCCGGGCCCCCCTTTTTTCAGCACTGTCGCCGCTGCGGCGTCTTCCTCTTACCTCCGGCGCTATTATCGCCACCTTCCCCTCCCCCTTCCTTCGCCATTTTTCTTGCGCCTACCTCTCCTCCGAGTTCGCGCGCGGGCTGGGGGCGGAGCTTCTTCTCCCTGGCTGGCCGCTTCTCACTTGCGGTCTGCGCTCGGAAAAGGGGCGGAGTCTCTACGCTCGTGGAGAGGCGCTCCTGCGACATCCTATCAGCACTCAGAGGGACGTAGTCTCGCGAGACTTCGTCCCCTGGGTACAAGGACTCCGGGCTCCCCTCCCACCGCAATGTCAGTACAACGCCAGCGGTGTGGAGGATCGGAGCCCTGTACTGTACTGTGTCGAGTAGGTAGTGTAGTGCCCCACATTTGTTTTTTCCAGTGGAACGGAATTTATTCCGTCTAGTTAGGTTCTGTGCAGTGGTCTCACTACTCACCCCTCAGCCACTACCCTAGCTTCCTTACATCCTAAACTTTACTATGGCCGAGGAACCTTCACCTGCCCCCCTCAGAGCTGAGGCTCTCTCCCTGGATTCGGCTCAATTTATGTCCGCCACCCAGATTCAGGACTTAATTAACAGGTCGGTCCAAGCAGCCCTGGCCTCGTCCATGTTATCCTCTGGCCCGCATCAGCCGGCTTCCCATGCCCCAATCCCTCCACTTCATGGTGGAGAACCGCAGGTAAAAAAGGGCAAAGCTTCCCATAAAAGGAAGCACACCTCCGACTCCCCGGCAGGGGAAGATAATAATATGCTCCAGACAGTTCCTACCCCGTTCTGTCAACCCCAGAATTCTTCAGACTCCGCTCGACCCCTGGGCCTCGGGGAGTTACATGGCAAGAGGCATAAGTCCGCTAGGCGGGCAAAACCCGACTCCTATGTAGACTCCTCTACTGAGGGTTCTTCGGGTTCTTCTAATGAGTCTGAGGACTACGAGTCCAATCCCAACATTGAGGAGGATGCTGGGGATACGGCGCTCGATACCGACGCCAACCCTGCCACGCAGGGCAATGTTATCCTAGATACCCTAGGAGAACCCCTGTTCCATCCAGACGCGATCTCCCACCCGAGATCGGGCGACTGGTCACCACTTCCCCATGTGGCCCAATATGTAGAGCTTTGGGCCCGTAAAGCTCTGGATAGGTCCAGCCGTAATAAGCTGAGGGCTGAATGCCCTAGACCTTTTATCCCCAATAAAGTGGTGGTCACCCCTGAGGTGGACCCTATCCTGATGAAATACCTTTTAAAATCAGGAAAATTCACTAAGAAGGGTATAGAACGCTCCTTTAAGACTATTCAGGAGCGTATCCTTGATTTAATGGGTCCCCTCACAAAAATCCTTAATTTAGCGGAACATTCCGCAACGACGGATGAGCCTGTGGACGTCCGTCAGCTCCGTGGGTGGGCTCAGAGAGCCATTTGCCTGGCAGGTACGGCCAATACCACCTGCTCTGTTGAGAGGCGCCGGTCGATCCTTATGAGACTCGACCCGCAACTATCCCACCTGGCCGAGACCGAACCTGGTCCTTCGGCAGCAGGCATGCTTTTTGGGGACAGTCTAATGAAAGATGTCAATAGATTTGTTGGCCTTTTTACGGGCTTAGATAAGGCCCAAAATTCCCTAAAGAAATCGGGGTCCAGTAAAATTTTTCCCTGGGCCGGCAGAAGTAGAGGCCGATCTGCCGGCCGCTCTGCTCCCTATAGGCCACAGGGCAGACCCTTCGCCCAATACCAGTATCCACAGGCTCCCCCCTCCTACACCGCACCCGTGGTTCAACCATCACCATTCTTCCCTCCTCGAGGCCGACCCTGGAGAGGTCGTGGCGGACGTGGATACCCGCCCTCCTACCGGTGAGTGTAACTTCCATTCCACAGTCTCACATACCTGTGGGGGGTCGACTGATGTATTTTACCCACGCCTGGTCTGCGATTACGGCAGACGTATGGATTCTTCAGACAGTGGGGGGGTTTCACATAGAATTCCAATCCTTGCCGATTCTGGGTGTGATTCCGCCTCCTATTTACTTTCCGATCAAAACGTTGCCCTCATAGACAACGAGGTACAGGATCTCCTGTACAAACATGCGATCGTGGAATCCGACCCATATTCCCTAGGGTTCGTAAGCAACCTCTTCCTAGTGAAGAAAAAAGGGGGCGGCTACCGCCCAGTCATAAATCTACGAGACTTAAACCAACATGTCACGTATCGCCATTTCAAGATGTAGGGAATTCATTCCCTCCGGGACCTCCTACTACCAGGAGACTGACTGGTGAAGGTGGACTTAAAGGACGCCTACCTCACCATCCCTATACACCCAGAGTCACAACAATTCCTCCGATTCCTTTGGAAGGGCCGCATGTGGCAATTTACCTGCCTTCCGTTCGGCCTATCGTCCGCCCCGTGGTGTTTCACCAAACTGATGAAACCGGTGGTGGCGGCTCTGAGGAGCAGGGGGGTTCGTCTGATCATTTACCTAGACGACCTTCTCATCATGGCCCGCTCCAAAGCTCAGGCCTCCCTTCACATGTCGTGGGCGATATCATTGCTACATACTCTGGGCTTCATAATCAACCGAGAAAAGTCGGTCCTGATTCCTGGTCAGGAGATGGAATTCCTGGGTTTCTTGGTGGACACCAATCGCGCACTACTGCGACTCCCCAAGTCCAAGCTAGCCCTGATCCGCAAGGAAATCAGGGCGGTTCTGTGCAAAGGATGCTTATCATTATGGATTCTGGCGCGCCTGGTGGGACTCCTGGCGGCTTCCATCCAGGCTATCTTTCCGGCCCCCTTGCACTATCGAGCCCTTCAGAGGCTCAAGATCTTGCATCTGCGGCAAGGACTCAGATACGTGGACAAGGTACCTCTTTGTCCGGCGGCTATCGAGGAGTTACATTGGTGGCTTCGCCATGCCGTCGAGTGGAACGGCAAAGCCATTTTCAACCCATACCCAGATGTCATTATAGAGTCGGACGCGAGCAGGCTTGGCTGGGGCGCTCGATGCGGGGAGACTTCCACAGGAGGGACTTGGTCCATCAAGGAGGTCGACCTGCATATCAATGCATTGGAGCTCCTGGCAGCATATTTTGCCGTCAAGAGTTTCATGCCTCGTTCGTCCAATTGTTGTGTGTTACTACGCATGGACAACGTGGCGGCGGTTCAGTACGTCAACCGCTTGGGGGGTACCAGATCCAAGATCCTGGCGGACCTTGCCAAAGACTTCTGGCACTTTTGCCTGGCCTGCAACATTATCCCGGTAGCGGAGTACATTCCAGGGGTCTCCAACACGGTGGCCGATTGGAACTCTCGCTATCTCCTCGATTCCAGCGATTGGCGGCTGGACCGCTCCATCTTTCTGCAGTTGCGGCGCCTGTGGGGTCCGTTATGCATGGACCTTTTTGCGTCCCGCCTCAACCACCAGCTGCCCCACTTCTTCAGCTGGAGGCCGGACCCAGAGGCAACGGCGGTAGACGCTCTCCGCCTCATCTGGCCGAGGGGAACGCATTACGCTTTTCCTCCCTTCCAGTTGATCCCCCGGGTTCTTCTGCATACGACGAAACAGAGAGTGACGGTTGTGCTGATCACGCCTTGGTGGCCGACGTAACCATGGTTTCCTCTCCTTCTGGGGATGGCCGTGGATTATCCCAGAGTGATACCCCACATTCCACACCTTCTCACCAACCCGACCGGGGTCTCCATCCTCTGGTGTTGGAGGGCAAACTGCCTCTCCTGGCGTGGTTGGTTTCGGGGTCTCAGACGCGGATCATGACCTTTCAAAATCAGCTAGGGACCTCCTTGCCCTGGCCTGGGCCCCCGGGACTAGATCGGCATACCGATCAGCCTGGAGGCTCTGGGTTCGTTGGTGTGATCAACGGCAAGTTGATCCCGTACATGCACCTGTGTCTGTAGTGGTGAACTACCTGGCGGATTCCTTTGAATCTGGCAAGTCTTATAGCTCCATTAACGTATACCGGTCGGCTATTGCGGCTTATCACTGCCCTGTGGACTCTCTACCGATTGGCAAACACCCGCTGGTTTGTAGACTTTTGCGTGGCATAAAATTTCAGCGTCCCCCTAGGCCTAGGTATCAGTCAACCTGGGATGTCTCCAGGTTGCTTGATATGTTTGCTTCATGGATGGACAATGACTATCTTTCCCTGAAACTACTGTCATATAAACTGACGGTCCTTCTATGTTTGGTGTCCATAAAGCGGGTCTCAGACGTGAAGGCTCTGGACATCTCTAGGCGACAATTTTCGCCTCAGGGAGTGAAATTCTCGGTGGTCCGTAGGACCAAGACGGGTATCCACTCGGTTTTTTATCCATTTTTTCCTGCGCATCCGAAGCTCTGCGTTGTTCGTTGCCTACAGGCGTACGAATCGCAGACAGCAGACCTGCGCTCTCCGGTTTTCTCTCAGCTCCTCGTCTCTTATGTCAGACCTCATCGCCCAGTTGCCTCCGCTACCCTAGCGCGTTGGGTACGCTCTGCCATGGACATGGCGGGTATAGATGTATCTCTGTTTGGAGCTCACTCGTCCAGGGGTGCTATGGCTACGAAAATAGTCACAGCGGGGGGCTCCCTCTCCGATTTATTGATGGCGGCTGATTGGTCTTCGGAGACCACCTTCCATCATTTCTACTTCAGACCGGAGGACCATGTTTCTCTGTCGGTCTTATAAGGCTCTGACTGGTTATTGTTTATTTCTGTCATAGCTAGTTGTTAGCTTTGAACTTGCATAAGATATGAGCCTCCTGTCTGATATATAAATCTAGATTTTCCTAGCTTGTGACGGAAAATATTAGTTATATGAAGACAGGAGGCGAGTATCTTCCCTCCCTACCCACCCTATTACGATTTTTTGTTATCTTTTTCAGGATACTGAAGGCATTGGCTGTTTTCCCGATTACGGATAACCTATTGGTTACGCACTGCTTGGGTTCCTTTCGGTCCCCGTTGGGACGAAGTTAGGCCGTCGTTTGGCCTTGTTTCCTGAGTTCCAGACCGGCTGGCCGAAGATGCATGGAGCGTTGGAGACGTCTGGCTGGAGTTCGGTTTCCTGTGCGGCTCTGATTCGCATGAAGAAAGAGGAGGATCTATATGTGGGCAGTCCTTATATAGGGGCTACGAAGGAGGAGTGACTACTGTGGCCCTAGGACTGCTGGGAGTTGTAGTTTGAAGTTTTCTTTTATTGAATTGATACCAAAGTGTTCTGCTATGGGCATTATTAAAGAAAGAATAATGCATTAGATACTCGCCTCCTGTCTTCATATAACTAATATTTTCCGTCACAAGCTAGGAAAATCAAGATTTATATGGCAGGTAGCAGGTATTAGGTGTGGCTTGAAGAGCCTGGAAGAACAATGGATCATATAAAGGGCACATGCTTATCATTAATTAATACCCTAATAGAAATATTAAAGAAAATATTATACAATTTTTTACAAATAAGCCAATTGTCATTCACACTTCACTATAAGGTGCCATCAAGTGCCAAATGATGTCAATGTGGAGTAAAAGTTACCCTGACCTGCACTTAACATACCAGTCTGAACTATATGCATGCTGGAGTAAGATGTGTTAAATGTGTTAAGAGGGATGTGTTTATATATATATATATATATATATATATATATATATATATATATATATATATATATATATATATAGAATCAAGTAGAAGCGGCACACCAGTTTACCCGTGAAAGCGTGGGTTTATTCACACATCTGTGCAGAAAAAGCTACGTTTCGGCTCGACAATAGAGCCTTTCTCAAGCATATCAAACATTATACAAACATGTGTATATATAGGCCCTCCAATTAGATACACAAATGAGGGGGGTGTGCCCAAACCAAAATCAAAACAAACTAGAAAAGTACTCCAATAGACCATCATCGGTCTCATATACATGTGTTATAAATACAACGGTATACAATCATATATAGTGCTTACATATTATTCATATAATACAGTGGTTCAATAGTGTACCGTGCACGGTGCTCCCCTTGATCCATTATTTCTACTATATATATATATATATATAGTACATCTTTGGCTGTCATTGTGACTTCAGACTAAAATCTAAGGCAGGTGCAAAAATACACAACCTTTGTATGGCGGCATAAATCTGGCATAGAAGCCTTTATAAATCCAGTTAGGCCGGACTTGGGCGCAGCTAAGGGGAGGCCATCATGACAGGGTTTGCCAGGGAGTAAGGGGTTAAGTGGAGGAAAAGTGGGATACGTGGGCGTAAAATGGAGGAGGGAGCAGGGGAAGGGGGAAAAGGGGGGGGGGGGTTGAGGGGTTAGAGGTCATTGGTGGAGAAGGGGGTAAGGTCTGGGGGGAAAAAAGGGGGGTAAAAGAGATATATAGAAGTAGTGGGGGGGGGGGGGGGGCGGGAAGATTCAGTGAGTTCAGATGGAGTCTGTTGATGTTTTGATGGCCCAGTTGCGGAGGGAGGCAGAGGCTAGAGGTCTGGGATGGCTTCAGGACCAGCTTCAGGGTCTGCTTTCGGGCTCTGAAGAAGGGGCGTCGTGGGGCTGCTACAGCACCGGTAGCCCCTGCTGTTCGCCGGTCAGGGAGGAAAAAAGCTCCCGCGCGCCTGAGTCCTGAAGAGACCCCCCGGGCCAGGCGCCGTGTACGGAGCCCCTCCGGAGGGACCCTCCGGGTGCTGCTGCAGTGAGTCAGCTGCCTCGCGTAAGTCCACGCCTGGGAGGAATCCAGTTGCCAGGCGTGGCCTGCATCGGGGGGAGGATTCGCCTCCCCTCCCAGCGTTGTTTGCCAGAGGATCCGGACCTGGTGCGGTAAGTCACGGGCCACGTGAGGATGCCCGGCGTGCGGAGCAGCGGAGGAGGTCGCTGCAACATGACGGGAGTGGGCGGCGGTCGGCTGGCCCCGTGGAGCGTTCCCTGGATGGTGTTCGGCAGCGTAGTAGGAGCAGGCAGCGGTCGGCTGGCCCTGGCGAGCAGATGGAGGTGAGCTGGCGGCTCTCGGCTGGCCTGGGATCTTCTGATGACGACAACGGCGCGCCGACATGGTGCGCCGGAAGTGAGAGTGACATCAGCGGAGCGCGACCGGAAGTGTCGCATGATACAGATCGGAGGCTGGAGATGCGGAGCGGAGGTCCTGTTCATCGCTGCTGCGGGTCTCGGTGCCGGCTGGCTTGAGGGACGGAGCCTGTCATCCCACCGCAGAGATGAACGGTGCGGAGAGGAGTTTCGTCTGGGATCCGGAACTTCGGGTGCTGGGATCACAGCGCCCAGGCGGCCAGGTGAGGCAACTTTGATTTTTTCTAATGTATTGCCCAGTGGGGGGGCTGGGGGGAGTGAGGTTAGGGGTATGGCCCAATTTTTTGTGGGTTTGCAGGGTTTGATTGAAGGGTTGGCATCAGTTGTGGGGGAGGGTTCCGGTAGTGCGGGGGTTAATTGTTCTCCGGGGGTTAATAGCGCGCTGGGCTATGATGAGCAGTTCAGGCAGCGGAAGGCGGTGCGTCCGCATATTGGTTGGGATAATAAGGATATTAGTTTGTGGTTGAGGGTGACGGCACCTGTGCGGACTGGTCCGAGCGGACAGCCCTTTCTTGGGGGACCCGGGGGCTCAGGGTCGGCTGGGCGCTCGGCGGCCATGCAAAAGGAAATTTGCTTCCTCTTCAATGACGGAGTGTGCAAATTTGGATCGAAGTGTAAGTTTAAGCATGAATGCTCCGGTTGCGGAGGTTCACATGGGGTGTCCCGTTGTTTTAAGGGGCGTCAGAAGGGAAGTGGGGATAGTTTTGGAAAAGGGGGTGATGCCAGTACTGGTGGGAGAGATGCGGCCGGTCCTAGATAGGTATCCTGATAGGGCGGCAGCGCGGTTGTTAGATGACGGTTTTTCAACAGGTTTTCGTATTCCGTTTATTTGGGGAGAGAGGGGGTTGGTTGTCAAAAATGTGCGCTCTGTGCTGGGTCATCCTGAGGTTGTGAGGGAGAAGTTGTGTAAGGAAGTGGGGCTTGGGCGCATGTATGGGCCCTTTAGTGTTCCACCAGTGGACCATTTGCCGGTGTCGTCATTGGGGGTGGTTCCTAAAAAGAAGCCATTTAAGTTCAGGTTGATTCATCATCTGTCCTTTCCCAAGGGTAGATCTGTTAATGATGGGATTGATCCGGAATTGTGTTCTGTAAATTATACTTCTTTTGGTGCGGCACTTGGTTGGTTGCAGCATTATGGCGCAGGGGCGCTTTAAGCAAAGACGGATGTTGAGGCAGCATTACGCTTGCTTCCGGTTCATCCTGATTGTTTTCATTTACTGGGGTGTTTTTGGGATGGGGGTTATTTTGTAGATCGTTGTTTACCCATGGGATGTTCAATTTCTTTTTTTTATTTTGAATGTTTTAGTACTTTTCTGCAGTGGGTAATGAGGGATTTGTCTGGGTGTCAGCCTTTTATTCCTTACCTGGCCAATTTTTTGTGCATTGCGCCCCAGGTTCTAGTGTGTGTTCTCTTTTGCTGCATACAATGGAGTCGGTGGCGCATCGCTTTTGTATCACTTTGGCTAATGATAAAACGGAGGGCCCTTGTGAGGTCTTGAGTTTTTTAGGGATTGAAATTGACACATTGCTTTTTGAATGTCGTTTGCCACAGGATAAGCTGTTATGGTTGCGAGAGGCGGTAGATGCTTTACGTTGCAGAAAAATGAATCGGTTGCGGGAGTTACAGTCGCTATTGGGAAAACTTAATTTCGCTTGTCGGATTATGCCGATGTGGCGTATTTTCTGTAGGAAGTTGGCCCAGGCTACATCAGGGGTGACTTTGCCTCATCATTTTATTCGGCTGTTTGCTGAATTGCGGGATGACTTGAAGGTTTGGGCTTCTTTTTTGCAGAGGTACAATGGTCGAGCGGTAGTCATGGGTGCAGTGGTGGACGCGGTAGATTTTGAGTTGTATACTGATGCGGCAGGTGGGGTTGGTTTTGGGGCCTATTGTCAGGGGAGCTGGTGTGCAGAGCCGTGGGCAGAGTTATGGGGTGTGGAAGGGGTATTAAGCAATCTGGTGCTTCTCGAATTGTTTCCCATTGTCGTGGCTATGTCCGTCTGGGGGACAGATTCAAAGATAAAAAATTTGTTTTCATTGCGGTAACATGACTGTGGTGATGGCGATTCAGAATTTGTCGGCGTTATCACCTCCGGTGGTACATTTTGTTGCAGCATTTGGTGTTGGTATGTTTGTCCTTGAATGTGTGGGTGGTTGTATGTTCCAGTAATGAAGAATGAGATTGCTGATGCCCTTTCTCGTTCGCAGTGGTCACGGTTCTGGTCGCTGGTACCTCAGGCGGAGGCGGTAGGAGTTCCGTGCCCGGAGGAGTTGTGGGTCCTGCCGTTTCAGCGGCGAACTCGATGATTTCGCCTTCTTTGGCAAATACCACGTGATACCACGTGGGCTTCTTACTCGGCCGTGTGGCAGGAATGGGAGAATTGGCAGTATTTGTTGGTGGGTGGAGCTGGTGTAGATATGGGTGAGGTTGGTGAGGATGTTAAGTTGTTTTAATTGTTGGGTCATTGCAGGGAGGAGGGCTGGTCAGTGTCCAGGGTTAATAAGTTGGTGGCTGGCATTGCTTTTGGGTGCAGGCTTCGGGGAGTAGTTGATGTCTCTTTTGGTTCTGCAGGCACTACGGGGTTATAGGAAAGGTTGGAAGACGCAGGATAGGCATAGGCCGGTATCTTTTGCCACATTGCAATTGTTAAGTTCCCATTTGGGTGCCGTTTGTTCTTCAGAGGGGGAGGTGTTGCTTTTTAGATTGGCGTTTTCTGTAGCCTTTTTTGGTGCTTTGCGTTTAGGGGAATTGATTAGTCCCTCCACGCGTAGGGCGGGGGGTTTACGGGATGACTATGTTCAGTTGTATCCTGATAGGGTTGAATTTTGCGCAGTTCAAAAACGGATCAGTTTGGAAGAGGAAGACGTGTGGTTTTGTTTGAAGTACCAGGGAGTGAGGTGTGCACGGTTTGCTGTCTCCGTTGTTACCGTTACGTTATGTGCCATGGAAGGCATTGGGATGGGTCAATTTTGTCCAGATTTCAATTTGTAGCGGTGTTTAGGAGATGTTTAGAGGCGGGGAGTGTGGATAGTGGGTGTTTCATTGGTCATTCGTTTAGAATTGGTGCAGCAACGGAGGCGGCTCATTGGGGGTTGGGGGACGACATGAATCGCCATATAGGGCGGTTCGAGTCGGTGCGTTTTAGGTCATACGTTAGGTTGGGGTTAAACAGTACTTAGAGTTGGGTATGTTGGTTCTTATTCTGTTATGTTGTTTTCTCTTTTCTTTGTTTTTCA
The DNA here is from genome assembly GCF_029499605.1 of Hyla sarda. Lineage (NCBI taxonomy): Eukaryota > Metazoa > Chordata > Amphibia > Anura > Hylidae > Hyla > Hyla sarda. The sequence continues at coordinate 319,324,834 of NC_079189.1, read as the reverse complement.
GATCATCCCTGCTTGGTCTGGATTATGGGGCATTCATATGTACATTGGGGGGCGGTGCGGGCTTCAGTTCATCCGAATGGAAGGCAGTTGGGGTTTTCTAGGAAGGTGGCGGTGATTAGGTGGTTGGGACAGAGAGGTATGGTGTGGGGTAGAGTGGTGCCTGAGATTACTAAGTTTGTAAGGCTTGACAGGGCACCGGACGTGTTAGTTTTACATGTGGGGGGAATGATTTGGGAGCTCGCTCATTTCGTGAATTGATTCAGGATGTAAAATTTGACATTTTCAGGGTGTGGGCCATGTTTCCCAACATAGTGGTGGTTTGGTCAGATATTGTGTCTCGGAAGAGGTGGGACTTAGCCCGGTCAGTAGAGAAGCTTAATAAAGCCAGGATAAAGGTGAATCGGGCTTTGGGAAAATTTGTGGCTCGTAATGGGTGGCAGTGAGACACACGGTGTTGGAGGATGGTGAAGGGGCTTTTTGGAGGAGAAATGGTGTTCATCTGAATGCCATGGGTATCGATGTGTGGTGCTTGGCTTTACAAGAAGGGATTGAAGTGGCTATGAAGGTGTGGAGGGATGCAAATTCCTAAGGATTCAGGAATTTTCATTGTGGCAGGGGGGTCCTCGAAGTCGGTGAGGAAAAAGGTGTGGAAAAACCTAAAAGGAGGGAACCAACTTGGTTCTGGACTCCTTTCGGCGGTTTGATATGGGTGGATGGTGGTTCCAGTGGAGGAATTCAGTGATGGGAGGCTTAGGCCTCTGGGGGGGTCCCCACGGGGGAGTGGCCTGTCTCTGAGCTAGTGGGATTGGCTGGAGGCAAAAAGGAGCCCGTGTGGGATCTAAGTGGGGGAACTGCGATGGGGAATTTTGGGCTTCAAGGACCACCTTGGGATTTGATTATATGTTAAGGTTATATATATATATATATATATATTAATGTTCTATGTTTGTTATAATAAAACGGCTGCTGTGGCCAATTCATTCCATTCTGTGTCTGTGTTAATTATTGGTGGGAGGTATTAGAGGGTACGGACTTGGCAATATCTCTGTCAAGTTAGGCCGGACTTGGGCGCAGCTAAGGGGAGGCCATCATGACAGGGTTTACCAGGGAGTAAAAGGTTAAGTGGAGGAAAAGAGGGATACGTGGGGGTAAAATGGAGGAGGGAGCAGGGGAAGGGGGGGTTGAGGGGTTAGAGGTGATTGGTGGAGAAGGGGGTAAGGTCTGGGGGGAAAAAGAGGGGTAAAAGAGATAAATAGAAGTAGTGGGGGGCGGGAAGATTCAGTGTGACTGAGGGACAGAAGTAGAAAGCTCCCACCCTCCCTCCCTTTGTTTGAGTTGTTTGTGGTGTTTTGTCCTTTATGAAGGGGTGGTTTGTTGGTTGTGGGGGTTATGATGGAATGGGATGGTTGGCGTTAGGGGCATTTTTACTTGTCACAGCAGGGGGGCAGGGGGGTCCTCGAAGTCGGTGAGGAAAAAGGTGTGGAAAAACCTAAAGGGAGGGAACCGACTTGGTTCTGGACTCCTTTGTGGAGGTTTGATATGGGTGGATGGCAGTTCCAGTGGAGGAATTCAGTGATGGGAGGCTTAGGCCTCTGGGGGGGTCCCCACGGGGGAGTGGCCTGTCTCTGAGCCAGTGGGATCGGCTCGAGGCAAAAAGGAGCCCGTGTGGGATCTAAGTGGGGGAACCGCCATGGGGAATTTTGGGCTTTGAGGACCACCTTGGGATTTGATTATATGTTAAGGTTATATATATATTAATCTTCTATGTTTGTTATAATAAAATGGCTGCTGTGGCCAATTCATTCCATTCTGTGTCTGTGTGAATTATTGGTGGGAGGGATTAGAGGGTACAGACTTGGCAATACCTCTGTTATGGAATTTCATTTTGGCTTGTCTTACTGCATATTGTACAATAATAACACATTGTATATCTGTTTGTTTCACAAATGTGGTCATCTAAAAGCAATGCAGACACCTGAGGGCTACAGACACATTTATGCTTCTATGTGAATTTCGAATTAGCATAATAAAGCTTAGGCACCTTTCACACTGTATTTTTTGTGTCTGGCAGTTGTATACATTCAGGGATTCCCTAATGTATACCTCTGCCATATAGCTATGATAAAACACAAGAAAAAAAACAGAGCTACTCAAAAGATACATACAAAGATACATACATTTTATTGAAAAAAATGCAACACACATTTAAAATCAAAAGGAGGAATGGGCAAAGAACAAGCAGCAGTAATAGTGAGGATGGTAATAGCTGGAGGTATACAGACACTTATAATATGCAATGCAAACACCATACAACTTGAAATTGGCTGTGCGCATGCTTCTGTGCTGAGGGTGTGATGAGGCAGATGGAATTACACAAGGGGCAGATGGAATTAACCCCTTGGGTTTGTGACGCCAAGGCATGGTTTTATCTCTACATCACCCGAAGATATACCGCTGGATCCTGGGCTAGGCACGGGTGCAGATGATGACTCCGACACCAAATTACGGAACAATGGCAGCTTTACTGGATCAGACAGGTGTAACAGTCTTAACAGCTTGGCTAGGCCACAGAAGGTGACCAGTGACTTTAGAGACTTCAGGGCTTGCTTGGACTTGTAGTGGACTTGGACAATTTGACGCAGGACCACGCTGACTTGACACAGATTAATCTTGACTGACTTGACTGAGACTGACTAGACAGACTTCACCCTGTTTGTAGCTTACCAGGTTTTGACTTTCACCTGTGGGGTAGTTGGACTTATGGATGCGTGGCTGCATTGTAGGCTTTGGCCTCTTCAGGACACCAGACACTCTCTCAGGACTTGACCTAACTGCAACATGACTGACTTGGAGAGAACATGGGGAAATCCATGGATGGGTGGATCCCTTCACCAGGAACATACTCCTTCGCAGGTCTGACATCTTGAGGAGGTGGTGGTGGAAGTACAGGTAAATCTTCTTTGAAACAGATCTTGATATGATTTCGGTGGACGACTTGGGGCTCATACCCAGGCTTCTGGACTTCATACACATTGGACTCAGGATAGGGAATTGCTATCATCGTGTAGGGTTCTGTCTCCCAGAGGTAATCCAATTTGTTGGTTCTCGGGAACTTCCGGAGACAGACTTTGTCGCCCACCTGGAGTGGTTTGGAGGAGGCATGGTGGTTGTAGTCTTGTTGTCTTTGTCAGGCGTCGCCCATTTTCTTACTGACAATCTCTTTGGCCTCTTGAATCCTCTGATGGTCAGAAACCCACTCAAGGGACGCTTGTGGAGAATTGTTGATGAGGGCCATACGTCCGGTCTTTCGGCAGTTGCCCGTGTTGTTTCATCATCAAATAGAAGGGGGTGTACCCAGTGGAGCTGCGAGCAGCCTCTTTGTCAAGACAAGAAAAATGGTCCAGGCTATTTTACCCAAGTTACTGGAGATTTACAACAATACAGTACGTATTGTTGTAAATCTCCAGTAACTTGGGTAAAATAGCCTGGGCCATTTTTCTTGTCTTGACAAAGAGGCTGCTCGCAGCATATGGTTAAAGACTTGGTTCATACGCTCACAGAGCCCATTCCCCTGACAGTTGTAGGCGGTGGTTCGGGGTTTCTTACAGTCGTAGAATTGACACAGTTCTTGGAATAGTTGGGCCACAAAGGCCGTTCCACGGTTAATTAGAACAGACTCAGGACATCCAAGGGTTTGCACCCATTTAGAATAGAACATCTGGGCCATTGTTTTGGCTGTGAGATCTTTGACAGGTACTATGACAACGCACTTGGAGTAATGATCCACCATGGTGAGAGCATAGGTATACCCTGACCAGGTATGAACAGTTTCACATGGTCTAGCGCAAACAACTGTTTGGGTCTGTCACTCTGGATGGAATGGAGGGGTGCTCTTGTGTCCCTGCGCACATTCTTGGTGAAGTTACAGACAGGACATTTACTGCACCATTTCTCAATGTCGCTCTGCATTCCAATCCAATAGAATCTTCATCTGACAGTGGCTGCGGTCTTGTGGACTCCAAAGTGTCCCGACTGGTTATAATATGCGTTGAGGACCATGGCTTCATCTCTTTGGGGGACCAAAATCTGATGAAGTCGATCACCAGAGACCGGATCCAAAGAATTTCGGTACAACAGTCCTTTGTGCACAAACAGTCGCTTCCTCTGTTGCCACAGACGTTTCAACTTGTAGTCACACCGGGCCTGGCGTAGATGGGTTGGTACCTTTTTCCCCAGAAGGTAGTCCAACAGATCCCCCATAACTCAACTTTCATCTTGTACAGTCTTCCATGTGTACAGGTCTTCTTTAACCTTTTTCGGACCCAGGCTCATCGTCCATGAAGGCGGTCACAACATTCTGGTTCACAAACAGTTGATAAAATGGGGCCATCTCCACGTCTTCAGACATGTCTTCGACAGGTGGTTCTTCGGCGGGGGTCATCCGAGACAGTACATCAGCATTGACGTTTGACTTGCCGCTTCTGTACTTGGTGAAGCTGTAATTAGCTAATCTTGCAGCCCATCGCTGTTCAATGGCACCCAACTTGGCAGTGGGTTATTATCCGTGTAGACAGTAAATGGCGTGGCAGCCAAATAATCTTTGAACTTTTCTGTCATGGCGCATACCAGGGCGAGAAGTTCCAATTTGAATGAGCTGTAATTGGCATAGTTCTTCTCTGCTCCTTGCAGGTTACACTGGCGTAGGCAATCACTCTCTCTTGTCCATAATGAACTTGGGGAAGGACTGCTCCCAGACTTTCAAAACTGGCATCAGTATATAGCCGGAACAGCTGACTGTAGTCTGGATACGCCAGGATGGGTGGTTCTGTCAACAGACGTTTAAGAGCTCGGAATGCTGTCTCTTGCTATTCGGCCCATTCAATAGGTAATCCTCCATTGTAATTCTCCTTCGCCGTACCCGTAAGAGAGCTTTGAGCGGTTCTGCAATTTGGGTGAAGTGCGGGATGAAGCGGTGGTAGCAGCCAGCAAATCCCAGGAAGCTCCTGGCATCCTTCACCGTGCACGGGGTAGGCCAGTTCATTACAGCATCCACCTTTTCAGGATTTGGCTAAACTCCCTCTGCACTGACAACGTGGCCCACGTAATGGACTTGAGGTTTGAGCAAGTGACACTTTGATGGTTTGATCTTCAACCCATGCTTGATCAAGACTTGAAAGACGTCTGACAGATAACTGAGGTGTTCCTGGTAAGACTTGGAGTACACAATGAAATCGTCCAGGTACAACAAGACACTTTGGAAATTCAAATATTTTTAAACTTGAACAACCCCATGGGTGTTACGAAGGCGGACTTCTCCCGATCCTCCACGGCCATGGGCACTTGCCAGTATCCGCTGGTTAAATCCAGGGTGGAGAAGTAAGCAACAGACCCGAGGGCCGTAAACGACTCCTCAATCCTTGGCAAAGGGTAAGCGTCTTTATGCGTGACATTGTTCAGTTTCATGTACTCGACACAGAAGTGGATAGTTACTTCTTTCTTCTTGACAAGGAGAAGTGGTGCCGCCCAGGAACTCTGACTTTCTTGTATCACGTCCGCTTCTTTCATGTTGGCCAGCATCTTCTTGACAGTCTGATACATGCCTGGCGCGACCGGACGGTGCCTTTCCTTCATAGGCGGGCTGTCGCAATTGAGTATATGGTGCTGGATCATCGAAGTCTTCTCGAAGTCTGTGGGGTGTTTGCTGAAAGCTTCATGATACCTTTTGATGACATTGATGACTCCTTTGACCTGGTCCCTTGGGCTAGTGTCGTCTCCCACCTGGAGATGCACCCACCAGGGCTCTGGGGGGTTAGCAGTGGATCCATCAGTAACTTGAGCGGCACGCTGTCGGGTCACCAGACATTCTGTCACAATGTCTTTCGACTAGGAGGTACAACTGAGCCACTGGAGTGTACTTGGGTAAGACAGTAGCAGAATCAGACAGGTTTACTCACCGCACCGGGACTCTCCTGTTGGTGACAGTGATGAGACTTCTTGCTGCTCGGATGACCTAGCTCTTCCCATGGCTAATATGGGGGAGACTCTGGAGGGGTCCCATAGGTCACCCTGCAGGTCACATGGTCACTGGTACCTTCCTTGGTTACAACACATAGCAACATTATTTAAAGGTATATAACAAAATATGTACATTACAATACATAACCTAGGCACTTCTTAACTAATTAGGGCACATGGGTGAAGGGGGGGCCCAGGGGTCACTGAATGGAGTCTGCCTGACAGGACAGCAAGGGTACAGGGGTGCAACTCCTGTACTGGGCCACCACACTTCAAATAATGAAACTATAAAGTGCAATGTGCTGTCAAACCTGTCACATAAGTATAAGAATGCACACAGGGAATGATACCAAACAAAGAGATAAGTACTGACTGCAGGAGGTCCCGGGATGCTGCCACCCCCCAACACGTGTTTGGGTCTGGAGACCTTCGTCTTTATAATCAATTTTAAATGTGTGTTACATTTTCTTCAATAAGAATTTAGTATTTTTGTATGTATCTTTGAGTAGCTCAATTTTTTTCTTGTGTTTTGTAGTATTGGGAGTCTACATATAGGCTTAGGCTGGGTTCACATAACGTTTTTACCAATACGGGACCGCATACGGCTGGGGAGAGCTAAAACCTTGCGCTCCCATATCCCTGCCGTATGCTGCCCGTATGTAATTCATTTCAATGAGCCAACCAGAGTGAAACGCTGACTCCGGTCAGCTAATTTTTGCCCTGTATGCGGTTTTCCACCGGACCTCAAACCTTGGTCAAAACTCTGGTTGGCTCATTGAAATAAATCACATATGGGCGGCATCCGGCAGGGATACGGGAGCGCAAGGTTTTAGCTCCCCCAGCTGTATGCGGTCCCGTATTGGTAAAAACGTGATGTGAACCCAGCCTTACTTATATCTCACGCTGGGGGGGGGGGTCTCTATTTATGTACTTGCACTGTGCTTGGTAACAAATTATTGTTTGTGTATACAACCTCCCCCCCTGTGTGTACTGTTTCATGTTTGATTTGTTTATTCATATAGCTATGATGTATAACACTTGACATTGACATTTGTGATATCCTTCATACATAGACTCTCATAGTTAAAGAATTTGCAATGCATTTGGAAAGTTTTCAGATGCTTTCACTTTTTCTCCATTTTCTTCTGTTATTGCCTTGTATTAAAAAAAAATCTAAATTAAGACATATATCTATTTTTCCCAGTATTCTGCACTTAATACCCATAATGAGAATGTAAAAACAGAATTATTCAGACCTTTATTCAGAACTAGCTGAATACCTGGCGTTGCCCGGTTTTGCCTTCCTAATCCTTGTTGGGGAGGAAAATAAACAAAGGAGGAAGCTTTTGACTTCATATCCCGTCCTCATATATTCTTGTCATATCCCAACCCCATATCCCGTCCTCATATCCCGACCTACTATCCCGACCTCCTATCCTGTCCTGCTATCCCGACCTCCTATCCCGTCCTCATATCTCGACCTCCTATCTCGACCTCCTATCCTGACCTCCTATCCTGACTCCTATCCAGTCCATCTTTCCCAACCTCCTATCTCGACCTCATATCCCAACCTCCTATCCCGTCCTCCTATCCAGTTCATCTATTCCAACCTCCTATCTCGACCTCCTATCTCGACCTCCTATCTCGACCTCCTATCCCGTCCTCCTATCCCGACCTCCTATCCTGACCTCCTATCCCATCCTCCTATCTTGACCTCCTATCTCGACCTCCTATCCCGACCTCCTATCCCGACCTCCTATCCCGTCCTCCTATCTTGACCTCCTATCTTGACCTCCTATCCCGTCCTCCTATCTTGACCTCCTATCCCGTCCTCCTATCTCGTCCTTCTATCCCGTCCTCCTATCTCGTCCTTCTATCCCGTCCTCCTATCCCGTCCTTCTATCCCGTCCTCCTATACCGTCCTCCTATCCCGTCCTCCTATCCTGACCTCCTATGCCATCCTCCTATCCCGTCCTCCTATCCTGTCTTCCTAACCCGACCTCCTATCCCGACCCGTAATATGTGTACCAGGTATTGAAATATCTCCAGCCATATGGAAGTTATGTGGGAACATACATTTCCCATTGATTTGCATGGAACTTTAAACAAAAACCCCGACCCTCACAAATGGGGTAGTTAAGGGTTAAATTAACTATCCTATATTTTAAGTGGACATATAAGTAACATTTGACCAAGTATTATCAAAATATCTCCAGCCATATCGGACCTTATACATAAACCCCGCCCCTGGCAAATGGGGGCGAGTAAGGGTTAAATTACCTATCCTATGTTTCTTGTTAACATAGAAGAAACATGTGTGCCAAGTTTCATGTTAATATCTTTAGCCGTTTGGACGTGATGCTGGAACATACACACATACATACACACATACACACACACACACACATTGGCCCTTATTTACTAAGTGTACTGAGTGTAGGTTTCTTTGTGGGTTTTAATTCCCTACAATTTATTTTCCACGGTATTTACTAAGGTTTCCCTACACTTTGCTTTTTTTACACATGCTCTGATCTGTCGGGTTTTCCTCAGCTGAAATCCACCACATTTTATGTGGAAACCTTAGTAAATATGTTGGGTTTGTGTGAAAATGTCAGAGACACGCCCCCTTTCAAAGGCCATGTCCCCTTTTCCCGGCAGCCATGTCCCTTTTTCAGGTTTTCTTAGTGAAATGAGAATTAGTCAGGGTTTTTTCAATTCTGGCACAAATTCTGGCGCAGACAGAATTTCTGGCGCAATGCAACAGAATCTGTCGCACAACCCGACAAAACATGTTGGATTTGCAATAGTAAATGAGGGCCATTGAGTTTTATATATATAGATTATTCAAGACATAAGCATTCAGATCTTTTGCCATGACACCTAAAGGAAATATGCAGCAAAAAACACTTATCCCCTATCCACAGGATAGGGGATAAGTGTCAGATCGCGGGGGGTCCGAACGCTGAGACCCCCCGTGATCTGTTGCACGGGGCCAGGGCTGTGCCGCGGCTCCCCCGTGCAGTAAGCGTGTCACTCGCAGCATGATGTTGCGGCCGACACGCCCCATCCATGTATTTCTATAGATAGATCTGTATGGGGAGGGGGTGTCCCGTCGACCTTAGCAACTCGCACAGAGTGGCAATGCCGGGGCCTGTTTGGGTGATCACTGGGGGTCCCAGCTGTCTGACCCTCTGCGATCAAACACTTATCCCCTATCCTGTGGATAGGGGATAAGTGTTTTTTCGCTGCAGATGTCCTTTAAAATCTGGGGGTTTCCCATTTCTCTTGATAATCTGAGATGTTTCTACACCTTGATTGGAGTCATCTGTGGTAAATTCAGTTGATTGGACAGGATTTGAAAAGACACACCCTTTCTATAAAAGGTCTCACAGATGACAATGTATATCAAAAGCAAAAACCAAGCCATGAGGGGGGGGGGGGGGGGAACTGCCTATAGAGCTCACAGACAGGATTGTGTTGAGGCACAGATCTGGAGAAGGGTACAAAAAAATTCTGCTGCACTGAAAGTTCCCAAAAACAGTGGCCTCAATAATTCTTAAATGGAAAAAGTTTGAAACAACCAGGACTCTTCCTGAAGCTGGCTGGCTGCCACACCAATCTAAGTAATCAGGGGAGAAGAGTTTTGGTAAGAGAAGTGACCAAGAACCCATTGCTCACTCTTGCTGAGCTCCAATGACCCTGTGTGCAGATGGGAGAAACTTAAGGAAAGGTCAATTTAATGTCTGTTTTTGTATTTTTCTGTTTAGGTGTGCATTCACACACTAGGATGTTCTGAGCAGTTTGCTATTCTCCTTGCATAAGGAATAGTTAATGCTCTGAGCCACTTGGGTGGGGTTATTTAAACCAGAGTTCTCCTTCATTCTGTGCTGGTTATTTGTGCTATTCTGGCTGTTACATGATGCGCCTTGTATTTATTTGTTAATATCTGTTTTAACCATGGTTAATTATCCTGTTTATTATAGGTTTTTAGGATTATATATGTCCGTTCTGCTTAGTCTGTGTTCACAATGTGTTAGTTGCTTGTTACCTGTGCTCTGTATGTTTTAATTCCTGTTTGGTATCCTGGATTCTATTCAGAGTCCTCCCATTCTAGTCTAGTGTTTCGTGTTTTATCTTTCTGTTTCCTACTAGGACCGCTGACTAGTACTCTATTTGGATTTAGTATTGCTGTCTATTCCTTTTGTGGAGTGAAAAGTCCAGTTCAGTGTCCCAGTGTGAACAGTGTCCTATGTCCAAAGGACGAGGGGGCACTCCCTCCGTCTGGAGAAGAAAAAGTTTAGTCTCAAGGGGCGACACGCCTTCTTTACCGTGAGGACTGTGAATTTATGGAACGGTCTACCTCAGGAACTGGTCAAAGCTGGAACAATTTACAGCTTTAAAACAGGATTAGATACATTCCTGGAACAAAATAACATTAATGCTTATGAAGAAATATAAAATCTCATCCCTTCCACACCCCTACCCCTTAATTCACACCCCTACCCCTTAATTCCCTGGTTGAACTTGATGGACATATGTCTTTTTTCGACCGTACTAACTATGTAACTATGTAACTATGTAACTATATCCTGCCCTGTTTGTATATTGGTATCCTGCCTGGTATGCCTGTTCTGGTATTTGTATTCTTGTTATGTTTTTGGCTTGTGACCGGACTATGTTTAGTATATTAGTTTTACGCCCATTTCACTTTAGTGCAGGGAGGGACCAGCTCCAAATTGTCGATCCACCGTTTAGGGTGGATGGGCAAGTAGGTAGGCTTAGGGCTCACTCTCCCTGTCCACCCCTGGTCACGACAGTCAACATTTCACCAGTCTGGGCATCATGGCAGAGTGCCCAGAAAGAAGCCGCTTCTCAGTAAACAACACTTGAAAGCCTGTCTGAAGTTAAAAAAAAAAAAAAAAAAATTATAAAAACTCCCCTAAAGGGCTCTGAGAAACAAGATCCTCTGGTCTGATATCACCAAGTTTGTGGTTTTTGACCTCAATTTAAAGTGTCATATCTGAAGGAAAGCAGGCAGTGATCATCGCCTGCCCAATACAATCCATACAGTGAAGATTGTGATAGCAGCATCATGCTGTGGGGGTGTTTTTTAGCAACTGGGACAGGGAAATTGGTTAAGGTTGGGGACAGAAAAATACTGAAAGGAGCAAAATACTCTTAAAAAAGATTGTCCAGCAAAAAAAAAAAAGTATTCCCTATCCACAGAAAAGAGGATAAGTATCTGATCATGTGAAGTCTGACTCCTGAGACCCCTACAATCAAGTATCTCTGGTGCTCCCATAGAATATGCTTGGAGCACTTGTCATCTGAAGCTCTATACTATAACAGTGCTGGATGTGGATCCACTGACCTGTGTGGCAGATGATATGGGCCATATTGGGGAGCGGAGTCAAAAGGTGCCGCTGGTCTTCACCATAGCCCGCCGCAAGGCAGTATGGGCTTGCGGCGGCAGGCAACACCCAGGTCGCTACCCCCAATACGACTCGACCACACTGGTAGCTGGGCGAGACGGGGTACAAAAGGATGAGGCAAAGGTGTAGTCAGACTTAGCAGAAAGGTCTAGGCAAGTGGCAAAGGTGCGTAGTCAAAAACATAGCAGAGGGGTCTAGAACACAGGCAAGGCATAGAGACAAAAGTACACTTAATCTCAGGCAATGGGCACTGAAGATCTGGCAGGGAAGAGGGGAGGAGCTGCCTTAAATAACATAAAGGAAGGACCAGGCACCAAGCAGAAGTGCGCTGGCCCTTTAAATCTAGAGAAGCCGACCCGCACGTGCCCTAGGAGGCGGGGGCGCGCGCCGGAAACCAGGGAGCCGGGCAGAAGCAGGTAAGGAGCGGGCCACGATTTGCATAAGGGCGCGTCCCGCAGTGGGAATCACGGTCCGGCCGGGGGAATGGGGCGGTGATCGCTCACGGTCAGAGCGCCGTACTGGAGCGCTCACCATGACACATACGGCAGGGAGAGCAGGGACCCCGTCCAGTTCAGAAGGGGGATACTACACACAGTGATGTCACAGAACAGGCATACTACACACAGTGATGTCACAGAGCAGGCATACTACACAGTGATATCACAGAACAGACATACTACACACAGTGATGTCACAGAACAGTCATACTACACACAGTGATGTCACAGAACAGGCATACTACACAGTGATATCACAGAACAGGCATACTACACACAGTGATGTCACAGAACAGACATACTACACACAGTGATGTCACAGAACAGTCATACTACACACAATGATGTCACAGAACAGGCATACTACACAGTGATATCACAGAACAGGCATACTACACAGTGATCTCACAGAACAGGCATACTACACAGTGATATCACAGAACAGACATACTACACACAGTGATGTCACAGAACAGACATACTACACACAGTGATGTCACAGAACAGGCATACTACACAGTGATCTCACAGAACAGGCATACTACACAGTGATCTCACAGAACAGACATACTACACACAGTGATGTCACAGAACAGACATACTACACACAGTGATGTCACAGAACAGTCATACTATACAGTGATATCACAGAACAGGCATACTACACAGTGATATCACAGAACAGGCATACTACACAGTGATCTCACAGAACAGGCATACTACACAGTGATCTCACAGAACAGGCATACTACACAGTGATGTCACAGAACAGGCATACTACACAGTGATCTCACAGAACAGGCATACTACACAGTGATATCACAGAACAGGCATACTACACAGTGATCTCACAGAACAGGCATACTACACAGTGATATCACAGAACAGGCATACTACACAGTGATATCACAGAACAGGCATACTACACAGTGATATCACAGAACGGATACTACACAGTGATCTCACAGAACAGGGATACTACACAGTGATCTCACAGAACAGGGATACTACACAGTGATCTCACAGAACAGGCATACTACACAGTGGGGGAGATTTATCAAAACCTGTGCAGAGGAAACATTGCCCAGTTGCCCATAGCAACCAATCAGATCACTTCTTTCATTTTCAACAAGGCCTCTGCAAAGTGAAAGAAGTGATCTGATTGGTTGCTATGGGCAACTGGGCAAGTTTTCCTTTGCACAGGTTTGAATAAATTTCCCCCAGTGATCTCACAGAACAGGCATACTACACAGTGATATCACAGAACAGGCATACTACACAGTGATGTCACAGAACAGGCATACTACACAGTGATGTCACAGAACAGGCATACTACACAGTGATGTCACAGAACAGGCATACTACACAGTGATGTCACAGAACAGGCATACTACACAGTGATGTCACAGAACAGGCATACTACACAGTGATGTCACAGAACAGGCATACTACACAGTGATGTCACAGAACAGGCATACTACACAGTGATGTCACAGAACAGGCATACTACACAGTGATCTCACAGAACAGGCATACTACACAGTGATCTCACAGAACAGGCATACTACACAGTGATGTCACAGAACAGGCATACTACACAGTGATGTCACAGAACAGGCATACTACACAGTGATGTCACAGAACAGGGATACTACACAGTGATGTCACAGAACAGGGATACTACACAGTGATGTCACAGAACAGGCATACTACACAGTGATGTCACAGAACAGGCATACTACACACTGATGTCACAGAACAGGCATACTACACAGTGATGTCACAGAACAGACATACTACACAGTGATGTCACAGACTGTTGAGACCCAATTAGCTCCTAGCAGGCTATAACTACCCCTCCCCCTTACTACAATAATTAATTAAATAATAACTGACACAACAACAATTCAACTTTTCCATGGGTGGGGATCGGCCACAGCTTTATTTATAAAATTACTTATATAAATAACAATTTAACTGTAACAAAGACACCGATTGGCTTCTTGCCAACCCGAGAGGTGCTGCAACACTGTCCTGTGTGGAGGTCTACCCCGGGTTGACCCCGCTTTCACCGTCTTCTTACCGCCAAGCTGTGACTTACAATAAACAGAGATACAAAAAGGGAGGGAGGGAGGGAGGGCAAAACTCCGGGTCCTGGGCAGATTGAGGGGGGAAGGGAGGCACCACAGCTATAAATACCCACTGGAGGGCCCCTGAAAGCCCAAGAAACTATTAAACCCCTGATTTTAGCACTCCTTCCCCCCCACCCATGGGACATACCACTATAGTTACCAACAAGTTTTTACAGGCAGGGGAGGGGGCTAAAAAACATTGCCTGTATATTTCTTAACCCCTTAACTGCTCACCAGTCAGGGGGCAAGGTAGTTATGCACAGCTTGCCCCTCCAGAACAGGCATACTACACAGTGATGTCACAGAACAGGCATACTACACAGTGATGTCACAGAACAGGCATACTACACAGTGATGTCACAGAACAGGCATACTACACAGTGATCTCACAGAACAGTCATACTACACAGTGATATCACAGATAGTGTTGAGAGGCATAGGCCATATTCGAATTCGCGAATATTCACGAATATATGGACGAATATTCGTCATATATTCGCGAATATTCGCATATTCGTTATATTCTCGTTTTATTTTCGCATATGCGAAAATTCGCGTATGTGAAAATTAACATATGTGAATATTAGCATATACAAAATTAGCATACGCGAAAATTCGCATATGCGAATTTTCGCACGCCAGTCTCACACAGTAGTATTACAGCCTTCTTTACACCACACAAGCTGGAAGCAGAGAGGGGTGATCACTGTGATGTGTACTGTGAAAAAAATAAAATAAAAAATATAAACGAATATTCGTAATTACGAATATATTGCGCTATATTTGCGAAATTCGCGAATTCGCGAACATGCGATATTCGCGAATAATATTCGAATTGCGAATATTCGTGAGCAACACTAATCACAGAACAGGCATACTACACAGTGATATCACAGAACAGGCATACTACACAGTGATATCACAGAACAGGCATACTACACAGTGATATCACAGAACAGGCATACTACACAGTGATCTCACAGAACAGGCATACTACACAGTGATGTCACAGAACAGGCATACTACACAGTGATGTCACAGAACAGGCATACTACACAGTGATGTCACAGAACAGGCATACTACACACAGTGATGTCACAGAACAGGCATACTACACAGTGATGTCACAGAACAGGGATACTACACAGTGATGTCACAGAACAGGGATACTACACAGTGATGTCACAGAACAGGCATACTACACAGTGATCTCACAGAACAGGCATACTACACAGTGATCTCACAGAACAGGCATACTACACAGTGATCTCACAGAACAGGCATACTACACAGTGATCTCACAGAACAGGCATACTACACAGTGATCTCACAGAACAGGCATACTACACAGTGATCTCACAGAACAGGCATACTACACAGTGATGTCACAGAACAGGCATACTACACAGTGATGTCACAGAACAGGCATACTACACACAGTGATATCACAGAACAGACATACTACACAGTGATCTCACAGAACAGGCATACTACACAGTGATATCACAGAACAGACATACTACACACAGTGATGTCACAGAACAGGCATACTACACAGTGATATCACAGAACAGGCATACTACACAGTGATATCACAGAACAGGCATACTACACAGTGATATCACAGAACAGGCATACTACACAGTGATATCACAGAACAGGGATACTACACAGTGATCTCACAGAACAGGGATACTACACAGTGATATCACAAAACAGGCATTCTACACAGTGATCTCACAGAACAGGGATACTACACAGTGATGTCACAGAACAGGCATACTACACAGTGATGTCACAGAACAGGCATACTACACAGTGATGTCACAGAACAGGCATACTACACACAGTGATCTCACAGAACAGGCATACTACACAGTGATCTCACAGAACAGGCATACTACACAGTGATGTCACAGAACAGGCATACTACACAGTGATGTCACAGAACAGGCATACTACACAGTGATCTCACAGAACAGGCATACTACACAGTGATCTCACAGAACAGGCATACTACACAGTGATCTCACAGAACAGGCATACTACACAGTGATCTCACAGAACAGGCATACTACACAGTGATATCACAGAACAGGGATACTACACAGTGATATCACAGAACAGGCATACTACACAGTGATATCACAGAACAGACATACTACACACAGTGATCTCACAGAACAGGCATACTACATACTGATATCACAGAACAGGCATACTACACAGTGATGTCACAGAACAGGCATACTACACAGTGATATCACAGAACAGGCAAACTACACAGTGATATCACAGAACAGGCAAACTACACAGTGAAGTCACAGAACAGGGATACTACACAGTGATGTCACAGAACAGGGATACTACACAGTGATCTCACAGAACAGGCATACTACACAGTGATCTCACAGAACAGGCATACTACACAGTGATCTCACAGAACAGGCAAACTACACAGTGATATCACAGAACAGGCATACTACACAGTGATCTCACAGAACAGGCATACTACACAGTGATATCACAGAACAGGCATACTACACAGTGATCTCACAGAACAGGCATACTACACAGTGATCTCACAGAACAGGCATACTACACAGTGATATCACAGAACAGGGATACTACATACTGATCTCACAGAACAGGCAAACTACACAGTGATATCACAGAACAGGCATACTACACAGTGATCTCACAGAACAGGGATACTACACAGTGATATCACAAAACAGGCATACTACACAGTGATCTCACAGAACAGGCATACTACACACAGTGATCTCACAGAACAGGCAAACTACACAGTGATATCACAGAACAGAGATAATATACACAGTGAAGTCACAGAACAGGGATAATACACACAGTGATGTCACAGTACAGGGATAATACACACAGTGATGTCACATAACAGGGATAATACACACAGTGAAATGGCCTTTTTTTTTTTTTTTTACTTGAGCCCCTGTCCTCCAAAATGTCTGTGCACGTACCTGCCACTGAGTGAAAGCTGCAGTCCACAAGAGTGTATAAAATGCAGTGCAGCTGTAGGATGACAGTTAAAACCAATTTGTAGCATTACAAAAAGTCTCAGTGTAGCCCAGGCCTTAGTCTTCATTTGATATTAATGCAACAAAGTGATGTTTTTTTCTGCGTTCTTTCCACCATTGTTTTTGATATTGCTTCTACCTTTTTCCTTTCTTTTAATTTCTGTAAAAAGAAAAGAAAAGTGGCAAGATCCGATTCATACGAACTTTACCGTGAAAGCTGATATTGCAGGAATAAAGCAATAAGCATATTGGATTTTAACATGCCCAATACTTTGTTGCGGTCATAGAAATAACTATTCCATTTTCTACATTAAAATCCCATGTATGCTTGGCGAATGGGAGGGCTGTTGCTAATTGAAGATGTATGGGGGCCTTTACCTGCCTAAGCTTCTGTACATGAGTGTCAATCATTCAGGCAACGGTAATGATTGAGGATTGGGCCTTAGTAAAAAGGTAAAAAAAAAAATAAAAATTATGGTGGGCAGTGGCTAAATTTGGAGCATCTGGAGAGCAAACAATCTGGACAGGGCAGATCATAGGCTGCATAAAAATGCCCTCTAGTGCCCCCACTCTCTTTTTCCCTGTGAAGCTCCGGATGTCTATCTGTGATGGAGGGCTGTGATATACTGGGTCCCATACTAAACCTACAATTGCTTATGAGCAGGGAGCTTTTCACATGATCATTATGAAGATGTGGTGTCCCAGTACCGTATTGCATCCAGTACCTAGTGTAGAGGTCCCCAAAGTCAGAGTAACTACGTTCAGGTAGGGTTCCTCAGGTGGGACAGCCCCTAGTCGCCTCTCCTTAATTCTAACTTTCATGTTCATAAATGTATATATTAATAATTATATCTATATTCTATAGAAATGTATAGTACTTACCTTGTTCAGCGTCGCAGGACCTTCGGTCATGTGACCATGCTAGTAACCTCTATGGTATGTTGCAGGACCTTAGGAGGTCCTTGGGTCACGTGTTACCCACAAATCTCTGTAATGGTGATTGACATCAGTATGGAACAATTAGCGTTAGTCCAGCCCCTGTCCATATAAGGGAGCTGCGTCCAATTATCGCTCTCTTGGGTTGCTGCTCTCGTGGATGCCAGACTAACAGGACGGTGTGCTACGCAACTTTCAAAGACTCGCTAGGCCTCAAAACCTACGGCCTCAGCAGAACCAAAAATCGGGAGTCTTACTCTAATTCCTGCTAATGTTAGCGTGACTACTGGACCGCAACTAATTCCCCTAAATCCAGTGGAACAGCACAATAGACTAAAGACTTTTAAAGCTAAAGTCCCAACTATTGTCAATCTTCAAAAGAAAGCTGTTGTATTGATAAGAGACTGTTATGTTAATGAAGTGTGCAGAAAATCTTCAGTAAAGTTAACGCTGTTTACAGAAGCTTTCCAGTTGTGGACAATCCATTATTACTTACTACCTCAAACCTATTATCATCTACCTCCCTATCGTTCCTGGGAAGGGGCGGCGGTAGGAAAAGCTTTATTGAGGAGCCCCCACCCTGGCTTCACGAATAGCAAGGATTAACAAGCACCCTTTAATACCCGCACAGCTATACTCCCCATACCCTACATCCCCCAAGCTACCACAATGAGAACATGACCAATATGGCCAATGGACACTGATGAGGCACTGACTTCTATGCTCATTTGCCTTTTATTTCTTCTTTAGTGTTCTTCTGTTCAGCACATCCTTATCCAACAGCCACTTATTGCCATTTAAATGGGTACTCCGCTGCTCATCGTTTGGAACAAACTGTTCCACACACTGGAGCTGGCGCCGGGAGCTTGTGACATCATAGCCCGCTCCCTCAATGCAAGTCTGTCTATGGGAGGGGGCATGACAGCTGTCACACCCCCTCTCATAGACTTGCATCGAGGGGGCAGGGCTATGACGTCATGAGCTCCCGGCAGCGGCTCCAGTGCTCGGAACAGTTTGTTCTAAACGCTGAGCAGCAGAGTACCCCTTTAATGAAGTTCTGTTCACCCTTCTATCATAGAAGTGCAAAAAGAGGTAATGAATTTCATTTGCACAGAAAGTGGGTACTAAACAGTAGTGCACTAAAGGGGCAATAAATAAAAAATGGGCCAAAAGTGGGTATTGAACTGAAGTGCACTGAAGGGAAAATAAATAGCTATGAACTCTATGCCCTTTTGTCATTTAATTCACTCTTTAGTGCTCCACCAATGGCCTCACTAGACATTATAGAGATATATGGTCGCAACCCCCCCTCCCCACCCAAATAAAAATACACATCATACATATTACCATCATATGGTTACTGAAATAAACCAAGTACAATGTGTCCCCACAGTATAGTTATGCCTTTTCTCTCTGCAGTATAGCTAGGGCACCCTGTGTCCTTCTGTATAGTTATGCCTCTTTGTGCCCCTCTGTCACCCCCACAACTCAGCAGTTGCCACCCTATGCAACTGTGTAAGTCTTTTTGCGGTATTATTAGCATATAATTGCCTGATGCATATGCAAAAAAATGTTTGTCATGTAGGGTGTAACTTAGGTACATGTGGATTTAGTGTACATTTTTATTTTTTCATTTTGTTTACATTTTCTAATCTTATATACAGTGATCCCTCAACATATGATGGTAATTCGTTCCAAATGAACCATCGTTACTTTAATTTATCATATGTTGAGGGATCCGTGCAATAATAATAGACAAAGTTATACCCCCGTGTCCCCACCGCTCCGGACCATCACCGCTGCCCTGGATCGTCGCTCTCCATCGCCGTCATCACATTGCTGCGCACGCTGCTCCTATTGGATGACAGGATGGCATGCGCGGCGATGTGATGACGATTAAGGAGATCGACGGCCATGCAGCTAAGCATGAAGAGGACGGTCCGGAGTGTCGAGGACATGTGAGTGACACTCACCGGAGCACACAGGGCACATTAAGCGGCTATCCGGCGGCAGCTGAAGCAGTCTGTGCTACCGGATAGCCGTTTATGCGATGGCCCCAACATACAAAAGCATCGTATGTTGATGCTGCCTTCAACATGCGATGGCCTCTGAGAGGCCATCGTATGTTGAAATGATCATAGGTCGGGGGGGCCACTGTAAATGTATTTATTTATAACTATTTTCAGGGAACACATGATCTGTGTTTTACCTGTAGTACCAATACAGGGGTCCTTCAAGTTACAATAGTAATTGGTTCCAGGAAGAACATTGTAAGTTGAAATTATTGTATTTTGACCCTAACTCTCTGAAAAACTGGTGACTGGTTACAAAGTCTCTAAAATGTCAACCCAAAATAATGCAAAAAAAATGAAGATTAAACAAAAATTACAAGCTAACCAATACAGCTAAAGCAAGTCCATACATCTGAAAGTCATACATAGCTGCTGGAAGCTATAAATCATTTCATACATTAAGAACAGGTGCTTCTTCAGGGTTCTGTACAGTATACACAGTGCACCAGAGATAAAAAAATAGGGGTCCGAGCAGTGGGACCCCTACCAATCAAAAGAATGTAGATCTGTTGTTCCCTGTGTAAATTTAGCAGCAGTGCACATGTTCAGCCACCAATCTGTTTGGAAAAACGGAACATAGCTGAGTGCTGTAGTATTTGTCTTTGGAAGTTCCATAGAGGATAATTGGAGTGGTTGCTTCATACCTTATGGGGACAACAGACCAGTGTTTGGTCCCCCCCCCCCCCGCCCACTGATCACAAAATTATCAACAATTCTTCGGAAAACACACGTTGCAACATATCTGTCTTCTGTTATTTTATTTACAGTGTTCACAAAATGGGCAGCTGGCTGTAAGGCTAGGTTTCCACACGGGAAACTTCACCGAATTAGGGCCACTTAGTTAATTGTGGTCCAAGCTAAACACTGGTAGGAGTCACGCGGGTAATCAAACAAGGAAATCACCGAAACAAATCCTCCTGATCTAGCAAGATAATAAATTAAAACATAACCTTTATTGTAATGTACTAAAAAGTATATAATGATCAGTAAAAAATACAAAAAAGTGTATTTAAGTGCAACACCAAATAATAACAAGCAGAGCCCAGGAGTGTATTATCCTGATACCTTAGATGTCAAGATGAAGAATTGACAGATGGTTTGACAGATATCTGGAGAGCCACCCTAGATATAACTGTGGAGGTGTGGGTACTAGTATACAACGGGATGAGTATAGATGTTAAATAGCTGTAAGATGGTAAGATAGAATGAGGGAGGGATAAGTGCCCACTGACACTAAGATGCCCATCCCTCTGTCCCTGCATTTTGAGGGACCCACCTTCTTAACAGGGTGGCCTCAACCACAGTGCCATTCCCTACACTATCTAAGTGAGGGAGAAAACAACAAAAAGAGGGTAATATAACAAAAAGAGAGTAGGATATACACCCCAGGGCTCCACAATACCCCAAATATACTGTGAAACACACACAAGTGTGATCAAATCGCCAAGGCAGTCAAGATATAATTCCCAATTCCGCCAATGCGTTTCATCTGTCAGATTAGTTCAGGATCACCAGGGAAAACCATTGGCAACAAGAAAAATATCAAAAAGTAGATATATCAGCAAAGACTAAGTGCACTAATGATAATTAGAGTACACACTGAGAATGCAGCATACAGGTGGTAAACACATAAACAAAGCCTGATAAAGCTGGGCTATATTAAATGCCCAAAAGGGTGATGCAGTCTGGTGTTAGATGCAAAAGCAGCACCCGTGAATGGTTAACTCATTAGTACCCAGCCAGGAATATATGTAATACAACATGAGGCTAAGAAGTACTTCCTGGCTCACAGACAACAACTAGAAATAATGGGGTTTATTTACTAAGAGTGGAGTGTAGGGTTCTTTGTGGGTTTTGATTTCCGACTGGTATTTTCCCAACGTATTTACTAAGGTTTCCCTACATTTTGCACTTTTCCCTACATTTTGCTTTTTTTACACATGTTCTGATCGGTCGGGTTTTCCTCAGCTCAAATCCACCACATTTTGTGTGGAAACCTTAGTAAATATCCTATAATAGAGAAATTAATTGCACTCAACACCTTTGAAGTCCCAGTTTGGTAAGTTGTTTTATTCCATGGGAGGGCTAGCCTCCATACCCAGGGAGGAGACCACTTTATAATTAACATTAAGTACTAAACTAAAATAAAGATGACCACACACAAAATTGGATAAACAGGCCGCGGTCCTCGTTTATTAAGAAAACCAATAACATAACATAATAAAAAACTCAATAATAAATATTAAACCAATGTGAATTTTACCACCTGTCCGCCCAGCCTAGCTGGGTGACACCCTGCTTAACAAACTCCGACCGCGACAAAAGGAACATTAAGAAAACAAGGGAGGGTGGGCGGGGGGTTCTTCTTTGCTTGACTCGCCGGCATCTGACTGGAACCAGAGGCAGCATCCTTATTTATAAACAAAGCAAGTTCCCGCCGTTGCCCAGCGACCAATCCCATGCCAGCTGAACATCTGGCCAGGAACATCTGCCCAGATACAGGTGAGCGACCAATCAGCACCCGCTGTATGTAAAACAACCATTTGATAACTATCATTTTTATTTTTTATTTTTTTATTAACCCCTATTCCAACAACTCCCCGGGCTGGAGGCGCCTCCCATGTGGCCCTTCACTTAAGGCTCCAGGCCCTTAGCATGGGAGGGCTAGCCTCCATACCCAGGGAGGAGACCACTTTATAATTAACATTAAGTACTAAACTAAAATAAAGATGACCACACACAAAATTGGATAAACAGGCCGCGGTCCTCGTTTATTAAGAAAACCAATAACATAACATAATAAAAAACTCAATAATAAATATTAAACCAATGTGAATTTTACCACCTGTCCGCCCAGCCTAGCTGGGTGACACCCCACAAACATGGATAGCCTACTATCCATGTACCACCAGACCCGCGGCCATTTCAATCAGGGTCTGAAGACCCGTATTGAAAATATCATTTCCAACATCTGACAGGTGCGTAAAGTCATCACGATACAAACCAGGGATGAAACCCTCAAGCTCCACATGCCTAAAGGAAAAACCACCCACCCGTCTCATGAAGCGGGCCATACCTCTATTGACCCTTCTTCTGATGCGCTCCAAAAATATAAGCTCTTTGGACGCCCATAATAAGCGAGGGACAATTTCTGAGAACCCCACTGAGCAAGAAGGCCAGACCAACTGGAGCTCCAGAAATAAAGCCTTTAACTCAGAAAACAGGACTGCCGTATTTACCTTCCCAATATCATTACCCCCAATATGTAAGATAAATATATCCGGGTATGGCCAGATAGCAGCACGCTTCAGAATAACGTCCCAAATATGACAAAGCTGCAACCCGCTTACACCGCACCAGAAGATGTTGAAGTTCTCCTCCTGAAAACCAAGATTCAATGTATACACTCGTGAAGCTGCTCTTTTAGCCGCCCACCGGATAAAAGAATGGCCTAAAATCCATACCACTTTTGCAGAAGGACCTAAAAATTAAATCAAGACCAGGTTAGGGCGAACATAACTCAGATATCTATCCGACGACCGCCTACCAATTGATTTAATAGCCCGCGGATCTAAACCCCATAAAGAGGCCTCGGTGGCAGCACCAATTCTAAAAGAATGCGAACTGAAATGAAAATTACCCAAACCCAAATAACAAAGGCATTTCTTCAAGACCCCATTAAACTGACTTCTTGTCAATGGCGAACCATCCAAGTGAATGAAAAAATTTTCAAAACCAACAGGACGAATGGATAAAAACTTGGAAATAGTCCCCCATGGACAAAAGGAAATGCCTTCTACTTTGTTCAAACGTATAAAACATCCGTTACCTGCTATGTCAGTTTTTGAACGAGAAACATAAATAGAGACATGACAATCATACAAAAACACATCAGTGTACAGCAAAGGGGACAAACTAACCTTGTTGGAAGAAACCAGCTCGCTAATCCTAAAAGCCCCAAAGAATGCAGTCACAAAAGCAGTCGAAAACAAATGCGCCTCGAACTCGGAAAAAACAAACCTGAAAACAAGCAGCACATAACTTTTCTAAAAGACCATAATTAATAGGTCGTCGAACATCCCTCCTATATTTGGCCAACTTTAACCCCTTTAAAACCTGCTTAACCTGAAAAAACGACAAAATAGACTTAACCCCAAACCATTTCTGAAAAAAGGAAATACCCGACAACTGTTTATGGATGTGGCTATGCGACACGTCTTCAGCTAACAAACCTGACACGAAACTGATAGCCAAATCCCCATCCGATCTAAGGTAAACATGACCGTGGTCGACACAAAATTGTAACCAAGACTTCCACGCCTTACTATAGTCCGACCATGTCTTAGGAGCAATAGACTGATGTAGATAATGCTCAGCTAGTACCAAACCAGCTCCCAAAGATGGTCCGGACAAGCTACCCCTTCTGGATCCGCATCCGGCACCAACTCCCGGAACCTGGAGAACTGAGAACGAGACAATGCATCAGCTATTACATTGGACACTCCTTTAACATACTTGGCTTTTAACCATATATTTAACTTTAAACAAATCAAAACCAAATGCCTAAGAATTTTGATAACTGGGTCGGAAGCTGAAGACAAACAGTTGACTGCAAAAACGACACCTTTATTATCAGAATGAACAACTATCCTATGGTCCCTAAAGTGCTCACCCCAAATCACTAGCGAAACCAAAACCGGAAATAATTCTAACAAAACTATATTACTAACTAAACCAGCCCTAACCCAAGAATCATGCCAAGGCTCAGCGCACCAATGTCCTGAGAAAAAAGCTCCGAAGCCGAGAGACCCAGCTGCATCCGTGAAAACCCCAAGAGATCCATATTCAACAAACTCGTGCTGCCACACCGAAGCACCATTAAAGACCTGAAGGAATTCTGACCACAACAATAAGTCCTCTCTCAGACTTCTAGACAGACGGATATGCGCTCTAGGCGACTTAAGGCCCCTAGTAGCTAAAAACAATCTCCTACAAAACACTCTACCCATAGGAACCACCTTAGAAGCAAATACCAACAAGCCAAGCAAACTCTGAAGTGCTCTAAGGGTAGTCTTTTTCCTGCACAACATAAAATTAATTAACTGTAACATTCTTTGAATCTTTTCACCCGGTAAATAAAAAACCATGTCAACAGTATCAATTACGATACCCAAAAATTCTAACCTGCTACAAGGGAGAACAGTTTTCTCTGACGCCAAAGGTATGCCAAAATGCTGAGAAATGCGCAGGAAACAGGAAAAAATGTCTAGACAATCATTAGTGCCCTGTCTACCAAAAAACAGAAAATCATCTAAATAATGTAACAAACCGCCCCCTTTAAATGAAGAAGAAACCACCCATTCTAAAAACGTCGAAAAACTCTCAAAATAAAAACAAGATAAAGAAAAACCCATAGGCAAAGCCTTGTCAAAATAAAAACAACCGTTAAACTGAAAACCCAACGAATTAAAACCCTTAGGACAAACCGGTAGTAGCCGGAAAGCTGATTTAATATCCGCTTTGGCAAGCAAAGCGCCCTGACCAAATTGTCTTAACAAAATTAAAGCAGAATCAAAGGACGCATACTCAACCGAGTATGCCCCAGGGTCAACAGAATCATTCAGCGAACCCTTCAGAGGATAAGAAAGATGGTGAATCAATCTAAAAGAGTTGGGCTCCTTCTTTGGAACAAGTCCCAAAGGGGATAACCTAAAATTAGGAAAAGGAGGGGACCGAAACGGCCCCTCCACTCTACCTTCCTTGACCTCCTTGTCAATCTTCTCCTGCACTACTAACGGGTTCAGATTAACTGAACGCAAATTATCCACCCAGCAGCAGCCCCGACCAGTGAACTCCGGCACCTCAAAACCAACTGTAAAACCATTAAATAGCAATTCAGCTTTCGCTTTGTCTGAGTAAAGCTCTAGCCAAGGACGCATGTTTTGTACCTTCACTGGCGTCCAAGCTCTTTGAAAGAGATTCTCTGACTGAGGGCTGCTGCTGAGAAGACAACGCGCTCTTCTTGAAACATCTGGAGAGTGAATGGGTACCCCCACAATGAGAGCACTCGTGCTTGTACTTACAGTTGGACTGCCACTTGCACTGTGACTCGTTGAAGGCAAAACACACCCCCTTCCGAAAGGAAGGAGGCGTGCTGCCCGGCACCTGTCTACTTCTTTGTGGAATCATCAAATTAATCCATAACCCCACATCCTTCTGACCCCATTTAACTGATGGGTGCACCGACAGCTTCTGCCTGAACATTTCGTCATAGATGTGCCATGCAGAACCACCGAAATTGCGGTACGCTTCTAAAATTATATCTAAGTGCTGGAACAGCAATGCACATCTATGTGGAAATTTTTCACCCATGACCGCAGAAAAAATGCAAAATGCTTGCACCCAATTATTGAATGTCTTCATTGCCGCCACCCTTCTTCTATCCTCCTCCTTTTCCTTCTCCCCTTTATCTTTGACTGGCTCCTTGAAGGATGGAAGCAATGAAAACATATCAACAAAATCACCTTTCCAAATTTTTTCTTTTACAGATAACGCTAAATGGTACCCTAGTGGCGACACCTCACATGTAATCGCTTCTTTCAAACAAATCTCCGGGACAGATTGGGACATCACAGGAATATTAGAAACAGACGAGACTGACGCAACATCCTGTTTGGAAACAGAAGGATTAGTAACCGTGGCAACCACACTAACAGGACTCTCATTAGTAGCAGACACGACTGAGTTAGCAACATCCAAGACAGATACACTAGACAGCTGAGAGGAAACGGAACTAGACCTCGCAGGATCCCCCCCACTAGCTGTGGGTGGATTAACCCAGGCTGCGGCGCATGACTGCCCAGCATTAGCCTTTACAGCCCCGGTATTATTACCCGGAATGGCAGCCAACATATTAAATAAAGCCGCCATCCCAGATAACAATTGACTACCTGGCAAGTTATTTAAAGCATCCATCCCAGCCTGAGCACTGTGACCCGCATTGCTGCACTCACCCATGGCCGGCTCAGCAGATGTATCAGCCACTGGAAGTACAGGAGGCAGAGATCCAGGATTCACAGGGGGGTGAAAGGAGACCAGCTCCCTGCCAGCGCCCAAAAGGGGGGCAGACCTGCGCAATGCAGAGGAACCCGCACTGGCATCACGGGCCGGGGGGGTGGGAGCTGCTGGACCAACTGAAGAACCCCCTACCGCCGCAGGCTGCCGCTGGGTAGCTACTGACTGGTGACCTGGAGCAGACAAAGAGGACACTCGGGGTAAGCAATCCATAACACTGGCAGCAGGGGCACTAGAAACATACATATGTACATTACCCCGTCCATCCCGACGCCTCTGTCCGCTCTGCCGACCCCTGTCTCCCGGTCCTCTGCCCCCGCTGGCCACGGTCGGGGCATAGCGCTTCCTCTGCCGGCTGGCCTGCCTCTTTGAACGCCGCTCCACTACGGGCGCCGCCGGAACAGGCCCTGGGTCACCTCCGGTCACTGGCACCGCCCCAGCGTCACTTCCGGCCCTTGCGACGCCGACGTCAGACACCGGCGACGGAGCGACTTCCGGCCCAGGACTCGCCGTCCCCGGCGCTGCTCCCAGGGATGGCGCTTCTCCGGCAACCGCGCTGCTGCTTTCACCGGTGAGTGACAGGCTCAGGCATCTACGGAGCCATTCCTCTCCCCCGGCTGCCTCCGCTTTCTCCAGCAGCCGCACATACAGCTCTTGTACGGCGTCTGCTGGATTAGTGGCCGAGCTGGGTCCGGGCTGACTGAACTCCATTCTCTCCATCCTTCAGGCCGCGGACAGGGGTTCTTCTTTGCTTGACTCGCCGGCATCTGACTGGAACCAGAGGCAGCATCCTTATTTATAAACAAAGCAAGTTCCCGCCGTTGCCCAGCGACCAATCCCATGCCAGCTGAACATCTGGCCAGGAACATCTGCCCAGATACAGGTGAGCGACCAATCAGCACCCGCTGTATGTAAAACAACCATTTGATAACTATCATTTTTTTTAAATTTTTTTTATTAACCCCTATTCCAACAACTCCCCGGGCTGGAGGCGCCTCCCATGTGGCCCTTCACTTAAGGCTCCAGGCCCTTAGCATTAGTGCTAGTGCAGACATTACAGCAAAATGTACAACCATGGAGCGGGGAGTGAGAGCGGCCGCTCTCAGACGCAGGGGCACACCACAGCTGGCAACTAGTTGTGCGTCAGCCGACACTTCTTCCGGCCAGGTGTGTGCCGGAAGAAGCGTTGGCTGACGCAAAACTAGTTGCCACCTGTGGTGTGCCCCTGCGTCTGAGAGTGGCCGCTCTCACTCCCCGCTCCATGGTCGTACATTTTGCTGAAATGTCTGCACTAGCACTTATGGAATAAAACAATTTACCAAACTGGGACTTCAAACGTGGTGAGTGCGATTTATTTCTCTATTATGGGAGTCTTGCATTGGATTGTATGTTCAGTTGTTCCATTGAAGAGTTCACCACAGCAGTACGTTACCACACCTGGCATACTAAGTCCAATACACATTAAGACTGAGCTGCAGCAGTGCCTGATGGAAACCTTTGTCTTCTTTGTTTAAGAACCTTAGTAAATATGTTGTGATTTTTCAAAACTGTCGGGGCCACGCCCCTTTGTCGGGACCAGGCCCACGGTATCCCTTGGCCACGCCCCCTTTTCAGGTTTTTCTTGTAAAGTGGAGGGTTTTGGTTTTTTTAGTCGCAAATTGTGTCGCACAATTGTGGGGACGTGCGACACAATTTGGGCGCAAAACCCGACAAAAAAGAGTTGGGATCACGTTAGTAAATAAACCCCAATGTGTCTATATCAGTTTCACATACCAGTAAATGCACCAACAGCACAATGTTATCTAAAGGGGGTGGATGGCTGTAGGCAGGTATATATAGTCATAACCAGCAATGCAATCATATAAAAAAATGGATAATGAAATCATGATATTGATACATAAGCAGAGAAAAAGCACTACCATTTGCAATCATATGGCAAGATAGATGATGAAAGCATAATGATGATGAACAGAGAAAATAACCCATAGTGTGTAAGAGATACTTAACACCCCTTGAGGATTCAATGCTGGTACGACAAACGATCCGCCTATCCGGCTGGAGCCATGCTACGAACTCAATAGGTTTCCACACAGGTATTTTCTAGTGTTTTTTGTATAAAGGAATGGGAAATATAAAGGGAGGACTCATACTGCAGTGGCAGTTTTCCCCCAAAAAAACCTGTGTGGAAACCTAGTCTAAGGAGCAATTCAGATTTTTTACATCTGCTTAAAGGAAAACTGTCAGCTTTCTCCCCCCGCACTAACCAGTGGTACTGGCTGGTAGTGTGCGGGATGCTGATCAATTTAAACCTTACCGTGCCTGGATCCGCCGTGCCGTTTTGCAGTAATCTTCTATTTTCGGTATATGCAAATGAGGTGTTAACCGGCACCGGCCGGGCTAATTGGCACTCTGACGTCAGTGCCGCTGGCAGCAGTGCCGCCCGGCTCATCAATATTCTTCCCCTCTCTCCTCAATACAGAGTAGGGAGAAGAGGGAGAGGTGGAGGGAGGGGAGGAATATTGATGAGCTGGGCGGCGCTGCAGGAGGTGGCACTGACGTCAGAGTGCTAGTTAGCCTGTCCGGTGCCAGTAAGCACCTCATTTGCATATACCGAAAATAGAAGATTACGGCCGAACGATGTGGCGGAATCGGGGATCAGACTGATTAGCGTCCCATGCACTACCAGCCAGTACTACTGGTTAGTGCGGGGGGAGAAAGCTTACAGTTTTCCTTTAAAGGGAATCAATCAATAGATTTTAGCATATATAATGCTTGGCAATGCGTTATATATGCTTAAATCATTATCCTCACCATCCCCGGGAGCAGAGCGATGATGTAAGCCGTCATTCAAGCCATCGGGGCGGGGCCACGGCCACATCTAACGGAACTGGTAAGTGGAAGTCCCCGCCAGGAGACAACTTGCGGGGTGGCCTGGGGGGACTTAATAACTTAATATCTTCACCATCCCTAGGGGCAAAAACATCCCCCGGGGATTGTGAGGATAATGATTTTAGCATATTCAATGCATTGCCGAGCATTATATATGCTAAAATCTACTGATAGGTTCCCTTTAAATAACTCACAAGTGGCTGGAGACAACCATTTTCCCATAGACTTGTATAGAGCACATTAATGTATACTGCTTGGACTGCACAAAAAGAATGAGCAGGATCAATATTTTGGCCAATACGATTTTGCTGCATCAGAATTTTCGAGCATAATGTTTAAGCAAATTTGCACTCGGAAATTGGGTAGTATAAAACAAGCCTGTTTTTGCTGATCATAAGGGAGATGTCTAGCCCGTTTAATGTCATTGGGTTTTTTCTGACTACCTCCTATGATAAAGTAGCCCAAATTGTGACTACTATACATAAATAATGATTATTGATCTTTGTGCAGCTCTCGATATGAATAATTAATCTTTCAGTTCTTTGTAATCGTAACAAAGCAGGTTGACGACACTCCTGTTTGCAATGATCTAACTTAGCAACACAAGAGTGAAGAGCATATAGAAGAAAACAATCTACAGCCCACAGTCAATTTCCATGGACTTGCATGAAAATTTCCCTTGACCACCAGTTAAACCGGTCTAACTGCATTAGTTAAAATAAAACTTTATGTACTTTTGTGTTTTTATTTACTACTATCCTTATTCACTGAAACCTGATAAACCCCCACCAGCATTAAAAAAAAGAGAATATAAAAAAAAACTATTCCAGTATGTTTCAAATGCATGTTTGTTATTTTTTTGTTTTTTGAAAAATAAATCAACAAAAAAATTCAAACTCATAATTTCTTGAATGTTCTGAAAACATAATAATGCACAATGTTGAATATATAAAATTGTATGTTTATTCAATGTAAAAAAAAAAGCATTAGACATTGCTTAACAATTATTAGTAGTAAGATAGTCATATAAAAATGGAGTATATTTTTCATCCTAAACCTAATGCAATGTTAAACTGAACTACAATACTAGATTTCTTCTTCATATTCTTATTGTAGCTGGCAAGAGAATACAATGTGACTAACCTTTCTGTTGCCCTTAGCTTACTAAACCCATAAGACTAGATGACTAGAACTGTGTAGCAATAACAAATGGATATCTGAACGTGTAGAATATACTTGTAAAAAAACTAGTCTGCTTAGATGCATTGTTTTGTGTAAACTAAACCGATTATGTTATAAATATCCATAGATTCATAATTTTTGGTTGCTGAATCCTCTCCATACCTTTTGTTAAATCTTGGAGATGATAATGCCTTAAAGGGGTATTCCAGGAATTTTTTTATTTGACTATGCTACAGTTGCTGTAACGTTAGCATAGTTCATAATATAGTGTCTGTACCTGTGTGTGACGGTGGTCTCACAATTCTTCTGTGATTATCACCTCAATACAAAATTACTCATGTCTCGGGATTTCCCAGGTTGCAGTGCGTCTAGACCTGACATCACTATTCAGGTGATCAGAGGGAGCCTGTCCTGCTACAATTTTGCAACAGCTGTAGGCCTCCGGGTTAGAAAACACTGTGTTTCAATGGGTGGGGTGGCTGATGTGTGGGAAGAAGGAAAGTGATCTCAAACTTTCAAGCATGGAACTGTGGGATGTGTAGTTTAGAGAAGGAAATCCAACAGAAAATACCCAGTTCTGGCAGGTAAGTACTAAAATAAACCCTTTAACTATGAGAATGTAAAATGAAGGAAAACAAATACACATATCTAATTGACACAATAATACACCACATGCCATTGATTTTTGGCATAGATGGCATTTTTTCACAGAAAAAATTGCATTTAGGGGTCCATCAGATAAAGGCTGCAACCAGGACAGTGGAGTCACAGCAGAGCCTCTCAGAAGCCCTTAGGCTTATCTAAATGAGTCCTAAAAATCCTGGAAATCCTACAAGGATCAGAAAAACACCCTTTTTAATGCGAGCAGTGCATTATTAGTTCCTTAATTGTCATTGAGGAATGTGCTAAGCATTTGCTTTCAGGTGGGGCTCACAATCTTCACAGCAAAAAAAAAACAATGTATTTTCTATACAACAAGACCTATATTTTAAATCATTTTGCACCAAAACAACAGTTCATTGACTCCAAAGACACATGGTTACAAATCAATTAGTCTCAGAAGATTTTCTCGTTCCAGGCTGGTATTGTGACTTTACCCTTTGTACGTAGATTTTCTGATGTTGTCATATGACTAGACAACTGTCCTTTTTTGGATGATCCACCCAAGCATTTAGTATTAGGTTTTGAAGAGGTACTGGGGCTCTCTTAAATAATTTTATCTAACCTCTCACAAGGTATGTGCTTTTTCTTAGTCTCGGTAATAGCTGTTGACACAGTGTTCAAACCTTTACCTGTGCCCTGAACCCTTGGATTTTGTATCCATGAATCATGTGCCGAGATGACAGACCAATGTCTTCCAGATATTTGGTTGTCTTTCGCATCAGTATGTATTTTCCTCTTTTCCAATGCTGGTTTGCTCTCCTGGTTATACTTTTTTGGCTGTGGATTTGTTCCTTTGTTTCTAAATCCACTTGTAGACAGGTCAAGAATGTGTTGATGCTTGGATTGAGCTGCAGAGTTTAGTGGACCTTCCGCTTGGCATAACATGAGAGATGTATTGTTTTTACCATATATTTGAGGATTTTTATTAATATTATCACCTTTACTTTGGCCACTAATCTGGTTGTCCATCCACTGCTTTTCTTTAGCACGGGAATGTGTAGTCCCCACAAAATCCATCACCACAGGTTTACGTTGGCAAGGAGTATCAGATACAGATTTTCCATTATTATAAAGAATAGGTGCATCAGTAATTTTCCTATTTTCCAAGTCTTTTACTTTCCATTCAGCAGTTGGATCACAGATCATTTGTTCTGCTGATCCCCGCTTTACTTTCAGTTTTTCTTGTAACTTCATATCTGTATGCTGCATGGCAGTAAGGGAAGATGAGAAGACATCAGAGTCCAAAGTCCCCGCTTCACTCGTTTGCCAGTTAAATAACACTGTTTTGTCTGGAACTGTAGATACTGACGAAGAAACTGAAGAATAAACGGTGGATGCTGAGCACAAAGGGACCATCTTATTATCCAATTCACATTCCATCCCACTTATAGCAGGTAAGGTCTCATTTAAAGCTGGTTTCAGAAGAGATATATCTTCGCTGGATGATAGGGTCACTTTTTCTATATAGTCATTTTCCTCAGGATAGTATCTGTTTTTTACCCAAATGCCGCTTGAGCAGAGAAAGAGTACAGCTGCAAAGTATAAAATACATCCTCCTCCTAGTATTCCAAGCCCGACCATGCCAAAAGGATTCAGATATCCAATCGTGATCATCACAATTGATGCAATAAATAACAAAGTTGACACGACGACAATGACTGCGATGAAGACATGCTTCATTTCTATCCTGGTTTGCTTACGGTCTCCTGCAGATGCCATGGCTGCAGTAAGCTCAAATGTCCTCTGACTGAGAAAGTCTGTACACGTTACTTTATACACAAAGCTGTTTGACTCACTTAGTTTATCTGCTGTCTCCTCCTCCGATATGTAAAACAGTCTAAACAAACATCAGGAAGGTCACTGCGTGTAGAACAAGAAAAACAACTAGGCACGCTGTCTGCATATTTTGGACAAATGTATTCTTCACTTCCTATTGTGTTTACCGGTATGATTGTATTCGGGAAATCTCATTTGTATGAGTATCTGTAATCATTATCTCAACATTATCAATTGACAAATATATTGAACTGTATTTACGGTATCTGACAATAATATAGTCATTTATTAAAAGAAGCACATTGCATAGGACAGCTGAGATTTCACCCATCATGTTTTTCTAATACGACTATTAAATAAATTCAGAAAATAAGAGGAAGAATTTACTTAGTTGTCATATAAAATAAGCTACCATTAAATATATTTTCTTAATTAGTCACAAAAGAAAATAACAATCATGCTCTGTATGGTACCATGTGCGTGGAAGGTGCTAATAACAAATAAAGGGATGTTACTAAATAGAAACTTCAGTGCATACTCATTTGTACACCAAAATACATCAAAGCACTTACCTAAGGCTAGGTTTACACTGCCGTTGTGCCCCAACCATTTTTTGCGGCCAACGGACCCTGCACAGGTCGGAGCAAAAAAAACACCATTAGGCTGGGAGCAGCCTGTGCCAACCTGTGGGGCATAACTATTACAGATGTGTAGTTTGTCGTAATGATTTTCTTTCCAACTGGATTTATTGCTATCTCAAATTGCTTGTGCCGAAGTACTAACACACTGCCATAAACTGCTCCAAATCAGCACTCACCACTATCTAAGATATTATTTTTGCTTCAAAGACGCTCTTATATTGTAACTATACCAGTTTTAACAACATATATACATCCTATGTTACGATTCTCGTACCAGAATTAACATTTGGATTTAAGTTCATTAGGGCGGCAGATTGCATTAACGAAACATATACATTGCATTTTATTATATGTTTTATTGTGATATTAGCCATCTGAATCTGTAGCAAGGTCCCTACTTAGATTCTAGTCTTATATGCTTATTTTATAAATCAATTATTTCTAATAAAATATACATTTATTGACAGAGAACCAACTACATCCTCATTTTTTCTTCTTTTATTTTATTTATTCTTAAAAAATGTTAAACATTTTTTAATCCCTGTGTTCAGAAAAATTTAATTCCTGTCCACATCTAGAAGGCGGATTCCACTTATTTTTGAGCACAGAGCAAAAATCACACAGACAGGTGCCAAGGGAGACTTGGATGGGGTACTTTAGGTGTCCGGAATTTTACAGGAGTTTAGCAGAGGAAAAATATAGGACATGCAGTATTTTTTTCTCCGATCAACTCCTGACCTTCCAATCAACTCAGTGGCGAAGCTCCCTTTAGTGGAGCATGGTGGCAATGTGAACAAGCCCTTACCCTCAAAGTGATAATAAGCCAGTAATATAATTGTTTTTGAACATGTGCTACAATAGCACCACATCTGTCCCAAGTTGGGTGTGGTATTACAACTTGGCACCATTCACTTCAATGAAATTGAGCTGCAGAACCACATCCAACCTAGAGAAAGAAAGGGAGCGGTTTTTGAAAGAAATAAGCTGTTTTTCTATTCCTGGGTAACCCCTTTAACACTTGTCTCACACAAGGAACTGGTAGACAACAGGCCCACAAATATACCAAAGTATATACAGTGGTCCCTCAACATACGATGGTAATTCGTTCCAAACGACCCATCGTTTGTCGAATCCATCCTATGTTAAGCGATCCGTGCAATGTAAAGTATAGGAAGCTGTACTCACCTGTCCCCGCCGCTCCGGACCAGGTCCTCACCACTCCCGATGCTGTCCCAGGGGCTCCCGATGCTGTCCCGCTGCTCCGGTGTCTTCTTTGCGATCCTCCGGTTTCTTGCGCATCTTCTGCAGGGTCCGGGCCTTGCTTTCTAATGACGTTATTATGCTGCTGCGCCGGCGCGGCATGCGTAGTGATGTAATAACGACGCCGCAAAGCAAGGCCCGGACCCTGGAGAAGATGCGGAAGACGCCGGAGGATCGCGAAGTGGACCCAGAGCAGCGGGAATAGGTAAGCGAACCTGTCCGGGGTGCTTAAACTGCTATCCGACAGCAGCTTAAGCATTTTGCGCTGTCGGATAGCAGTTAATGCGATGGCCCCGACATATAAAAGCATCTTATGTCGATGCTGACATCGACATGCGATGGCCTCTGAGAGGCCATATTATGTTGATTTTATCATATGTCGGGGCCATCGCATGTCGGGGGGTTACTGTACTCTAGGTACTGTAGCTATTCTCAATATACATGCACACTCAGCTTGGTTAATCATGCATGTGGATTTAGTGGCAAGTAGAATAAACTGCAGCCAGATATCTATGGTATCTAGTTATCTCTCAAGAATTTAGGATTAAAGGGGTATTCCAGGCAAAAACTTTTTTTTATATATCAACTGGGTCCAGAAAGTTAAACAGATTTGTAAATTACTTCTATTAAAAAAATCTTAATCCTTCCAATAGTTATTAGCTTCTGAAGTTTTCTAACTGCTCAATGAGGATGTCACGTCCCGGGAGCTGTGCATGATGGGAGAATATCCCTTGCATGATGGGAAAATATTCCCATAGGAGCTGCACAGCTCCCGGGACGTGAGTCATCAGAAAGCAGTTAGACAGAAAACAGCAACTCAACTTCAGAAGCTAATAACTATTGGAAGGAGTAAGATTTTTTAATAGAAGTAATTTACAAATCTATTTAACTTTACGGTGCCAGTTGATATATAAAAAAAGTTTTGGCCTGGAATACCCCTTTAAGCATTTTGAAATCCATCATGCCTGATCCTTTCTTCCCATGATATCGGCTTCTGGAGATAGTAGGGACATCCCCATGAACATAAGAGGGTCAGCCAGGTTCACCGAGATCAGCAGGTACAGCTGACATTTCTTTCATTTAGGAATTTATTAAAGGGGTACTCCAGTGGACTAACTTTTTTTTTTTAAATCAACTGGTGCCAGAAAGTTAAACAGATTTGTAAATTACTTCTATTAAAAATCTTAATCCTTCCAGTACTTATTAGCTGCTGAATACTACAGAGGAAATTATTTTCTTTTTGGAACACAGTGCTGACATCACGAGCACAGTGCTCTCTGCTGACATCTCTGTCCATTTTAGGAACTGTCCAGAGCAGCATATGTTTTCTATGGGGATTTTCTCCTACTCTGGACAGTTTTTAAAATGGACAGAGATGTCAGCAGAGAGCACTGTGCTCATGATGTCAGCAGAGAGGACTATGTTCCAAAAAAGAAAAGAATTTCCTCTGTAGTATTCAGAAGTTTATAAGTACTTGAAGGATTAAGATTTTTTTAATAGAAGTAATTTACAAATCTGTTTAACTTTCTGGCACCAGTTGATTAAAAAAAAAAGTTTTCCACCTGAGTACCCCTTTAAGTTTGAGTCAACAGACCCATAGTAGGGCTAGGAGTTTTAGTAGTAATACAAATGCTAGTTGCATTACGCTCATCTGAATAGGGCCTTACAGATTATCAGTGCTCTTTCTTGTAACCAGGAGTACACCTGTGTCAGCAGAACACTATCTGGATTACTTTTACACATGTGAGTGTGAACAATCGATATTTCCACTCACTGGCAGGAAACTGAAATCTTGAAAATGGATAGTAACATAGTTCATAAGGTGGAAAAAAGACCAGAGTCCATCAAGTTCAACCTATATCCCTAATGAGTCTCTACTGAGTTGATCCAGAGGAAGACAAAAAACCCTCATACTAGAGGTAAAAATTCCTTCCCGACTCCAAATATGGCATCAGAATAAATCCCTGGATCAATGTCCTGTCCCTATAAATCTATTATCCATAACCTGTAATGTTATTACTCTCTAAAAATGCATCCAGATCCCTTTTGAATTCTTTTACAGAGTTCACCATGACCACCTCCTCAGGCAGAGAATTCCACAGGCTCACTGCTCTTACAGTAAAGAACCCCCGTCTGTGCTGGTGCAGAAACCTTCTTTCCTCTAAACGTAGAGGATGTCCCCTTGTTATAGATACAGTCCTGGGTATAAATAGATCATGTGAGAGATCTCTGTACGGTCCCCTGATATATTTATACATAGTTATTAGGTCTCCCCTATGCCTTCTTTTTCTAAACTAAATAACCCTAATTCTGATAATCTTTCTGGGTACTGTAGTCCTCCCATTCCCCGTATTACTCTGGTTGCCCGTCTTTGAACCCTCTCCAGCTCCACTATATATTTCTTATACACTGGTGCCCAGTACTGTACACAGTATTCTATGTGTGGTCTGACTAGTGATTTGTACAGCGGTAGAATTATTTCCTTGTCGTGGGCATCTATGCCCATATTGATGCACCCCATGACTTTATTTACCTTGGCAGCAGCTGCCCGACATTGGTCACTACAGCTAAATTTACTGTTAACGAAGACTCCCAAGTCCTTTTCCACATCAGTCGCCCCAAGTGTTCTCCCATTTAATACATAATCCCAGGCCGGATTTTTCTTCCCCATGTGCATTACCTTACATTTATCAGTGTTGAACCTCATCTGCCACTTCCCAGCCCAAACCTCCAACCTATCCAGATCCATTTGTAACAGTGCACTGTCCTCTATAGTGTTTACCGCTTTACAGAGTTTAGGATCATCTTCAAAAATTGCTACTTTACTATTCAACCCCTCTACAAGGTCATTAAGAAATATATTAAATAGCACAGGACCCAAGACGGACCCCTGTGGTACCCCACTAGTAACAGTCACCCAATCAGAATAAGTTCCATTAATAACAGCCCTCTGTTTCCTATCACTGAGACAGTTACTTACCCACATACACACATTTTCCCCCAATCCTTCTCATTTTATGTACCAATCTTTTATGTGGCACTGTATCAAATGCTTTGGAAAAATTCAGATATATACGACATCCAGTGATTGCCCCTGGTCCAGTCTGGAGCTCACTTCCTCATAAAAGCTGATCAGGTTAGATTGACAGGACCGATCCCTCATAAAGCCATGCTGATATGGAGTCATACATTTATTTTTTTCAAGATACTCCAAAAAAGCATCTCTTAGAAAACCCTCAAACAATTTACATACAACCGAGGTTAAACTAACAGGTCTATAATTCCCGGGGTCACCTTTTGACCCCTTTTTAAATATTGGCACCACATTTGCCATGCACCAGTCCTGGGGAACAGTCCCTGTTACTATAGAGTCCCTGAATATTAAAAATAGGGGTCTTAATGCCAGGGGTGAATGCCATCTGGACCTGGTGATTTGTCTATTTAGATTTTTTTTGTAGGCGGCACTGTACTTCTTCCTGGGTTACAGGTGACCTGTACTGGGGAGTTTACCTTATCTCGCTGTATTTCACCTGGCATTACATTTTCCTTGGTGAATACAGTGGAGAAAAATTTGTTTAATATATTTGCTTTTTCCTGATCCCAGTTTATAATTTATTCTTCATAATTTTTTGCAAGGGCCTACACTTTCATTTGAACCTTTTTGCTATTTATATAGTTAAAGGAGTAGTCCAGTGGTGAACCCAGTGGTGAACAACTTATCTCCTATCCTAAGGATAGGGGATGAGTTTGAGATCGCGGGGGGGCCGACCACTGGGGCCCCCTGCGATCTCCTGTACGGAGCACCGACAGCCCGCAGGAAGGGGGCGTGTCGACCTCCGCACGACATGGCTCTGCCATAGAGATGTATTGAGGGGGCGTGTCGGTCGCTGCTTCGTGCGGGGGTCGACACCCGCTATCTGGCCGGAGAGCCTGGCCCCCGTACAGAGAGATCGCAG
This sequence comes from Hyla sarda, assembly GCF_029499605.1. Lineage (NCBI taxonomy): Eukaryota > Metazoa > Chordata > Amphibia > Anura > Hylidae > Hyla > Hyla sarda. The sequence goes on along the minus strand of NC_079189.1, from coordinate 319,285,253 downwards.
GGGGCCCCAGCGGTCGAACCCCCTGCGATCTCAAACTTGTCCCCTATCCTTAGGATAGGGGATAAGTTTTTCACCACTGGACTACCCCTTTAAAGAACATTTTGGGGTTAGTTTTCTCTCTTTGGCAATGAGTCTTTCTGTCTCTATTTTTGCATCTTTTATCTGTTTTTTACATATTCTACATTTTTCTCTATAGCTTTTTAATGCTTCTTCACTGTCGTCCAGTTTTAGTAGTTTGAATGCTTTATTTTTGTCATTTATTGCCCCCTTAACATTTTTATTCATCCATATTGGTTTTCTTTTATTCCTGATTCTTTTATTCCCATAAGGTATATACCTCATACAGTGAGAATTTAGGATATTATTAAAAGTCTCCCATTTAGTGTCAGTATTCTTGTTTTTGAGGACACTATCCCATTTTCTATTGTTAAGGGCTTCTCTGAGTTGATCAAACTTTGCCTTCCTAAAGTACATTGTTTTTGTGGCCCCTCGCGAGATTCCCTTATTAAAGGAGTTCTCTAAGCTAAAACTTTTAACCCCCGCTGTGCCCGGGCTGTAAAACTATACATAATAACATTTCACTTACCTGCCTACAATCCCCCGTTGTTCCGATATCGCCGTCCCGTTCTCTGGTCCCTGTCTCTTCCACTTCCTGCGGGTCGGTGACTTCACTCTGCGCTCAGCCTATCAAGCGGCCGCAGCAATGTCCCGTCGCAGCCGCTGATAGGCTGAGCGCAGAGTGAAGTCACCGACCCGCAGGAAGTGAAAGGTTATTATGTATAGTTTTACAGCCCGGGCACAGCGGGGGTTAAAAGTTTTAGCTTAGAGAACTCCTTTAAGTTATAATGTATTATATTATGATCACTATTTCCTAGGTGTCCTTCTATCTGCACATTAGTTACTCTGTCTGGTCTGTTGGTTAATGTTAAGTCTAGCAGGGTGCCCCCTCTGGTCGGGCCCTGCACCATTTGGGACAGATAATTGTCTTTAGCTATAGTCAGAAACCTGTTTCCTTTATGAGATTCACAGGACTCAGTCTCCTAGTTTAAATCAGGATAGTTGAAGTCCCCCATTAGTATCACCACATTCGGATTTGCTGCCTTGTTTATTAGCCTCAGTAATTGATCTTCTGCCTCTTCCATTATGTTTGGTGGCTTATAGCAAACCCCTACGAGAATTTTTTTTTTTTTTATCTCCATATATTTCTACCCATAATGACTCCATATTATCTTTTCCCTCCGGTATATCCTCCCGCAGTGCTGCCTTCAGACTTTGGATTTTACATAAAGACTAACTCCTCCCCCCTTTCTGTTTTTTCCCAATCCTTCCTGAATAGACTATATCCCTGTATGTTGACCGTTCAGTCACAGCTATCGTCCAACCAAGTCTCTGTTATTGGTGCCAATATGTGCCATGACTGCTGGGTCCTCTCCAGCCCCACCCAGCAATCCGTCAACCCGATCCGCGATGTGCTGAACTCCAGCGCCAGGAAGACAGCACACTGTTCGGTGATCCCGGTCTTTGTGACAGATCGCCCTGTCCGTCACCCTAATAATTGAGTCTCCCACTACCAGTACCTGTCTGGCCTACCCTGCACTCCTCCCTCCTTACTGGAGCAGACACCCCCCTGACGGTCAGAGATAGAGTCCTGCTGCAGTACTGCTGGCTGGTACTGCTGGCATCCCCCTCATCCGCCTACAGGGCAAACTTGTTGGGGTGTGCCAATTCAGGACTAGCCTTCCTGACACTTTTCCCTCTACCCCATTTTCTGACTGTAACCCAGCTAGCTGCCTCACTGTCCTGCACCTCCATCCCACTATCCTCCCGCACCTCTACCCCAGAGAGTGCTTGCTCAGTGAGCAGGAGACTCCTCTCCAAGTTGTGTCTCAATGTTGCCGTTTGCTCCTCTAGATCCAGGATCTGGGATTCCAAATGAACAACTCGCACACATCTCACACAACAATATGCCCCCTTAAACTGCTGTTCAAGGATTGCATACATTGCGCAAGATGTACAACAGACTGCGTTTTCCAACATGGAGGCCATCTAGTTATGGGGATTTCACAGATTAACAGACAAAAACAGACAGTAACTATTAGAATTAAATTCTAAGTAGACCTTGTGAGTTAAAGTCTCTACAGTGTAAATAAAGTTACACTCACAGCGATCTCAAACTCCTGCTTTCAAACTCTCTGTTTTATAACTCTCTTTCACTGCCTCTCTTCTAAAGCCCACTCAGACAGAGCACGTTCAGAACTGAGTCCCAAACTAAGATTTATACACCTGTGACCAATCTACCCCTCCCACTAGAGGTAGACTACAGAAAAAAAGAGTGAAAAGGCTGTTTAACCCCTTAAGGACCAAGCCCATTTTGACCTCAAGGACCAGGCCAATTAAATTTTTGCATTTTTGTTTTTTCCTCCTCATCTTCTAGATATCGTAACTCTTTTATATTTTCATCCACTGACTAGTATGAGGGCTTGTTATTTGTGCAAACAGGTGTCCTGCATAATGAAATCACTCATTTTACCATAAAATTTATGACGCAACCAAAAAAAATGCTATTTGTGTGGGGAAATTAAAAAGAAAACCACAATTTCGCAAATTTTGGAAGGTTTCGTTTTCACCCCGTACAATTAACAGCATAAATGACATGTGTTATTTATTCTGTGGGTCAATACGATTAAAATGATACCCATGATTACACACTTTTCTATTATTGTTGTGCTTAAAAAAAATCGCAAACTTTTTAACCAAATTAGTATGTTTAAAATCCTTCCATTTTGACGACCTATAACTTTTTCACTTTTCCATATAAGTGGCGGTATGAGGGCTCATTTTTTGCGCCATGATCTGTACTTTTTAAATAATACCACATTTGTGTATATAAAACATTTATAAATTTTTTAATGAATTTTTTTTTATAAAATGAGAGCAATTTCGCTTTTTTTTTTTTTTTTTACTTTCACGCCGTTCACTGTACAGGATCAATAACATCAGATTTTAATAGTTCGGACATTTACGCAGGTGGCGATACCAAATATGTGTATAATTTTTTTTTTCTTTTACACTTTATGGGGGTAAAATGGGGAAAAAAGGACATTTAAAAAATTTTTGGGGGGGGAGGGGATTTTTCAGATTTTTTAAACTTTTTTTTTTAAACTTTTTTTACTTTGATTTTTTACACTTTAATAGTCCCCATAGGGGACTATTTATAGCAATCCTTTGATTGCTAATACTGTTCAGTGCTATGCATAGGGCATAGCACTGATCAGTGTTATCGGTCATCTTCTGCTCTGGTCTGCTCGATCTCAGACCACAGCAGAAGACCCATGGAAGGCGGCAGAGCCAGATGAGGGGACCTCCGTGCGCCATTCTGGCAGATCGAATTGCTGCGGCAGTGCTGCGGGTGATCCGATGATCCATATTTCTGACCGCACTCCCGCAGATGCAGTGATCTGTATTGCTCACGGCATCTGAGGGGTTAATGTCAGACATCCGCAAGATCGCAGATGTCGGCCATTACCGGCGGGTCCCTGGCTGCAATCAGCAGCCAGGACCAGCCGCGCATGATCCGGGCATCGCTCCGATGCTCGCGGTCATGTATAGGACGTAAATATACGTCCTGGTGCGCTTAGTACCACAGCACCAGGACATAAATTTACGTCCTTGGCCATTAAGGGGTTAAAATTCAGTGATCCCTCTATGTGCAAATGTAAGTACTCACACAAGTCACTCCAATTTCACAGATTCACTCTGTACAGCAGATTCACACCGCATAGATTCACTCCGCACAGCAGATATCTTTCTGTTTTATGAGATACAACATATAATTGACAGTTGCCATACTTTATACAGTGAGTAAACTTTATTTACATAAAACTAACCTCTTTTTCCTCGTTTTCTACTTGAGATCATACTATAACAAGAGAATGCCCTATTGGCCATATCATTTATAGTACCTTGCAAAAGTATTCACCCCCTTGACTTTCTTCGTATTTTGGTGCCTCACAACCTGGAATTAACATGGATTGTTTGAGGATTTTGATCATTGTGTTTTTTTTTTTATTTAATGTGAAGCAAACAACAAATAGGACAAAATAACAGAAAAAGTCAATGGGGGAGATTTATCAAAGGATTTAGACTGGTTTTTCATGTCTAATTTTGTCGCATAGAAAGTTGCAGTCTAAATATGTGCGACTTTTCTGCGACTTTTGCTGTAGAGGATTTTTAGAACATGATGCATTCAAGTCTATTTTAGACGGAAATGCATTGGAAAATGCATTGGTGCTGAATTTATCAAGTGCGACTTTTGTGCGACAAGTCGGATCTGCCCAAAATACGCTGAAATGTCAGACCATGTTTGAGCAGGTCTAAATACAGTTTAAGCTGTAGACCCTGAAGTCTGAGCACAGAATTTATCAAGGGCTGTGAGATCTTTGATAAATTAGGAGCACAATAGGCAGGAGACTACCACATACGCTGGTCTATAAGCATACCCAGAATAGACTAGATTAGTAAATGTTATGTGCATAACTTTTCACCCTCCTAAAGTCAATACTTTGTAGAGTCACCTTTGTATAAGTCTCCATGAGCTTGCCACATATTACCACTGGGATTTTTGCCCATTCCTCCTTCCAAAACTACTCCAGCTCCTTTAAATTGGATGATTTGCGCTTGCAATCTTTAAGTCTGACCACAGATTTTCGATGGGATTGAGATCTGGGCTTTGACTAGGCCATTCCAACACATTTACATGCTTCCCCTTAAACCACTCAAGTGTTGCTTTAGCAGTGTGTTTGTGGTCATTGTCCTAGGTGAACCTCTGTCCTAGCCTCAAACCATGCACAGAGTGGGACAGGTTTATCTCAAGAATATCCCTCTATATAGCATCATCTTTTCCTCAACTCTGGCCAGTTTCCCAGTCCCGGCTGCTGAAAAACATGGTGGGGATGGTGTTCTTTGGGTGATGTGATGTGTTGGGTTTGCGCCAGACATAACATAGGTATGGATAGGTGGCCTTGACGTGGCGACTGGGCTGGTACTTTTTGATCAAAAATGTATACTAACAACCTGTTAGTTTTTGATATTATGCTGAGAAGCAATCAGATCATTATACAAGATTGTAGATGTGCACCATGTCTGTTTTTCTACCCGAATTCATAACATTTTCTTTGATGGCCGAAAAGTTCAATTTTAGTCTCATCCGACCAGAGCACCTTCCTCCATACATTTTGGGAGTCTCCCACATGCCTTTTCACAAACTCACAACGTGCCTTTTGTTTTTAGTTGAAAGTAATGGCTTTCTTCTGGCCACTCTATGGTCCCAACTCTATGGAGCGTACGGCTTATTGTCGTCCTATGTACCGATTCGCCAATCGCTGCTGTGGAACTCTGCAGCTCCTCCAGGGTTACCTTAGGTCTCTGTGCTGCCTCTCTGATTAATGCCCTCCTTGAATGGTCCGTGAGTTTTAGTTGGCAGCCGTATCTTGGCAGGTTTGCTGTTGTGCCATGTCCTTTCCATTTGGTTATGATAGATTTGATGGTGCTCCTGGGGAACATAAAAGATTTGGATATTTTTTTTTTATAACCTAACCCTGACTTGTACTTCTCAACAACATTGTCCCTTACTTGTTTGGAGAGTTCCTTGGTCTTCATGGCAGTGTTTGGTTACTGATGCCTCTTGCTTAGGTGTTGAAGCCTCTGGGGCCTTTCAAAAAAGGTGTGTAAATGTAATGACCGATCATGTGACAATTAGATTGCACACAGGTGGACATCATTTCACTAATTATGTGACTTCTGAAGGTAATTGGTTGCACCAGAGCTTTTTATGGGCTTCCTATCAAAGGGGGTAAATACATACGTACATGCCAATTTTCTGTTTTCTTTTCTAAACAATAGTTTTATTTATATATTTTTCTCATTCCACTTCACCAACTTAGACTATTGCGTTCTGATCCATCACATAAAATTCAGGTTAACAAAACATTGAGTTTAAGGCTGTAATGTACCAAAATCTGAAAAAAGTAAAGGGGGTGAATACTTTTGCAAGGCACTGTAAATGCTTAATTCAGTTTACATATGAAATAAGTACTTGTCACTAGCGTTGCTCACGAATATTCGCATTTTGAATATTCGCAGCGAATATCGTATATTTGCGAATATTACGAATTTCGCGCAAAAAATTTGCTATTACAAATATTCGTCTTTTTTTTCAAACTGTTTTAAAACTGAGCACATTGTAGGGATCTCCTTTTACTGGTAAATGCAATGCTTGTATCATTAAAGACCCAGGGATGAGACTGTGTGGCGAAAGGTTTATGCATGCGAATATTCGCATTGCGAATATTCGCAATACGAATATTCGCAATGCGAATATTCTTTGAAATTCCGCCCTACTTATGCCTGTGAGCCAGTGAGAGTTCTGCAAGCACAGTTGTCAGAGCTTAGCAACGTCCATAGCAACCAATAGAAACTTGCTGGCACGACCAGTATATAACATCACTTCCCACCAGCATTCCTTTGCAGATTCACATGGTGGTTTAGAGAGGAGAGTGTTTCTGTGCTTTTGCTTGCGTCCTATGTGCCTTGTATCCTGTGACAACCAATTGCTTTTTTAAAAGCAGAAGAGAACCCAATTGTTTTTTTTTTAAAACAGAAAAAGCAGAACTGATAACACAGTGATAACTGTCTGAGTACAGATAATGTAGTAGATGTCACCTGCAGTCCTATGTAACACCACAGATAACACAGTGATAACTCTCTGAGTACAGATAATGTAGTAGATGTGACCTGCAGTCCTATGTAACACCACAGATAACACAGTGATAACTCTCTGAGTACAGATAATGAAGTAGATGTGACCTGCAGTCCTATGTAACACCACATATAACACAGTGATAACTCTCTGAGTACAGATAATGTATAGATGTGACCTGCAGTCCTATGTAACACCACAGATAATACAGAGATAACTCTCTGAGTACAGATAATGTATAGACGTGACCAGCAGTCCTATGTAACACCACAGATAACAGTGATAACTGAGTACAGATATTGTAGTTGATGTGAACTGCAGTCCTATGTAACACCACAGATAACACCGTGATAACTCTCTGAGGACAGATAATGTAGTAGAAGTCACCTGCAGTCCTATGTAATACCACAGATAACACCGTGATAACTCTCTGAGTACAGATAATGTAGTAGATGTGACCTGCAGTCCTATGTAATACCACAGATAACACAGTGATAACTCTCTGAGTACAGATAATGTATAGATGTGACCTGTAGTCCTATGTAACACCACAGATAACACAGTGATAACTCTCTGAGTACAGATAATGTATAGATGTGACCTGCAGTCCTATGTAACACCACAGATAACACAGTGATAACTCTCTGAGTACAGATAATGTAGTAGATGTGACCTGCAGTCCTATGTAACACCACATATAACACAGTGATAACTCTATGAGTACAGATAATGTATAGATGTGACCTGCAGTCCTATGTAATACCACAGATAACAGAGTGATAACTCTCTGAGTACAGATAATGTATAGATGTGACCTGCAGTCCTATGTAACACCACAGATAACACAGTGATAACTCTATGAGTACAGATAATGTAGTAGATGTGACCTGCAATCCTATGTAACACCACATATAACACAGTGATAACTCTATGAGTACAGATAATGTAGTAGATGTGACCTGCAGTCCTATGTAATACCACAGATAACACAGTGCTCCAAAGTGAGAGCGCCATGCGCATTTGAGGACTAAATTAGGGAATTGCATAGGGGTGGACATAGGGGTATTGCAGGGTTGAGGGAAAGCAGATTGGAGCAAAGTAAAAAGATATTCTTAAAGGGAATCTGTCATCGGTATCACCTGCACTAATGTTTTGGTATAGGCTTGTACTGTGATACTGATGAAAATGATACTCACCTTTCCCTTATCTGTCCTTTCATTCCCCAAATATTCTTTATTTTCTCTTTATATCCAAATCAGGAGCTTAGTGCATGGTTGGCGTTTCCCCTGTGTGACATTTTTGCATTAATTTTACGGTATGCTGACTGAACACAGCCTAAAATCAGTTTAGCAGGCAGCCACCTAAAGTACTGACTATTATTTTGTCCCCACCTAATGCCTTGTAGAAAAAAAATGTAATCCATTATAGTGTGCTGAGATTTCTTTCTAAGGGTACATTCGCACGTACAGGATCCTGCACAGATTTGATGTACAGGATCCTGCATATTAGAAGCTGTGCTCAGTTATTTAGTTTACATTGAAATCTGCAGCTGCAAATCCTGTGCATCAACTCTAACTGTACATTTGTTACTGGTTGGTATTAAAGGGGTACTACCGTGGAAAACTTTTTTTTTTTTAATCAACTGGTGCCAGAAAGCTAAACAGATTTGTAAATCACTTCTATTAAAAAATCTTAATCCTTCCAGCACTTTTTAGGGGCTGTATACTAAAGAGAAATCCAAAAAAGAAATGCATTTCCTGTGATGTCCTGACCACAGTGCTCTCTGCTGACCTCTGCTGTCCCTATTAGCAACTGGAGAAAATCCCCATAGCAAACATATGCTTCTCTGGACAGTTCCTAAAATGGACAGCAGAGGTCAGCAGAGAGCACTGTGGTCATGACATCAGAGGAAATGCATTTCTTTTTGGATTTCTCTTTAGTATACAGCCCCTAAAAAGTACTGGAAGGATTAAGATTTTTTTAATAGAAGTGATTTACAAATCTTTTTAACTTTCTGGCACCAGTTGATTTAAAAAAAAAAAAAAAAGTTTTCCACGGTAGTACCCCTTTAAGAGAGGTTAAAGAAGGATTGGAAATTCTGTGTTTCGAAAGCGGATGTATATGAGTAAATGAAAAATATTATTTTCAAGGTGTCATACTTTGACAGTAAGCAGGTCTACTTCCTGGTCTTACCAGTTGTGTGTGTCAACATGGTGAACTGAGTCGAGAGGTCAAATACAAGGCATAAAGGAATGGAAGTGACAAGCACATACAGGTTACAATTCTTACTTCTTAAGTCATGCACAGATGTCTTCCTGCTTTCAGAGAAAACATTCCAACAATGGAAAGCAAGTTTTATAATTATTTGTGACTGACCTTTCTGATACCATTTGGAGTAAATTGTCTATAAATCTAACAAAGTATATATTGGTATTAAAAAAATAAATTTTGAATGTAGATGGCATCTACAGCACTTTTCCAAAAATCTTTGAAAATAACTTAAATAAAAAATAAAATAAAAAAAATTACAACTCAACTTTCATTTTGCCGGAGCTCAATAACATATGAAAATTGAGCTGTGATTGGTTGCTTTGGGCAACACCAGAATGTTTTGGTTTCAGACAGATTAAAAAAAATGTGCCCATGCCCCCGTGGAATTATAGTATCAGAAAATCTGTCACAAGGTATCAATATAAATATACCTGTTCTTCAACCTGCGGACCTCCAGATGTTTCAAAACTACAAGTCCCAGCATGCCCGGACAGCCGATGGAAGTCAGGGCATGCTGAGAGTTATAGTTTTGCAACATCTGGAGGTCAGCAGGTTGAAGACCACTGAGAAGGGATTGACAGGCGGAGATGGACGGCCGGGACCATCCCCTCACAGCTAAAGCCAGAAACGTTTTTTTTTTGAGGGGGGCATTTTCAGCACGAAAAATCGTGCTGAAAAACTCGGCTTATACTCGAGTATATACGGTAACTGCTAAAGCTACACTGGAGAGAGTTTTGGCTCGTTTCACATGGCAGTATTTGACAGTATTTGGCTCTGCATTTTAGGTGAAATTAGCATATGGCTAGGTTTTTACATATTATTTTAGTTACTGTTTTGAACTCACAGAATTAGAGAAGATTTTAAGTGTACCGGCTTGCAACGTGTTTTTGTTTGATTGGAAGAGGATGGTCCGTGCACTGCACCCACTGGGGACCTGACTACACTTGCTGTTTGAAATTTGTCACAGACTTAAAGGGGTTGTGCGCTGCCCTGCAGTTCGGAGCTCAGCTCACAGCTGTTACGCCGAGCGCTCCGGGTCCCCGCTCCTCCCCGGAGCGCTCGCTACACTTCCCTCACTGCAGCGCCCCGGTCGGTTCCACGGACCCGGGGCGCTGCGTTACCACCTCCGGCCGGGATGCGATTCGCGATGCGGGTAGCGCCCGCTCGCGATGCGCACCCCGGCTCCCGTACCTTACTCGCTCCCCGTCAGTTCTGTCCCGGCGCGCGCGGCCCCGCTCCCTAGGGCGCGCGCGCGCCGGGTCTTTGCGATTTAAAGGGCCACTGCACCGCTGATTGGTGCAGTGGTTCCAATTAGTGTTTACACCTGTGCACTTCCCTATATCACCTCACTTCCCCTTCACTCCCTCGCCGGATCTTGTTGCCCTAGTGCCAGTGAAAGCGTTCCTTGTGTGTTCCTTGCCTGTGATTCCAGACCTTCTGCCGTTGCCCCTGACTACGATCCTTGCTGCCTGCCCCGACCTTCTGCTACGTCCGACCTTGCTTCTGTCTACTCCCTTGTACCGCGCCTATCTTCAGCAGCCAGAGAGGTTGAGCCGTTGCTAGGGGATACGACCTGGTCACTACCGCCGCAGCAAGACCATCCCGCTTTGCGGCGGGCTCTGGTGAAAACCAGTAGTGACTTAGAACCGATCCTCTAGCACGGTCCACGCCAATCCCTCTCTGGCACAGAGGATCCACTACCTGCCAGCCGGCATCGTGACAGTAGATCCGGCCATGGATCCCGCTGAAGTTCCTCTGCCAGTTGTCGCTGACCTCACCACGGTGGTCGCCCAGCAGTCACAACAGATTGCGCAACAAGGCCAACAGCTGTCTCAACTGACTGTTATGCTACAACAGTTACTACCACAGCTCCAGCAATCATCTCCTCCGCCAGCTCCTGTACCTCCTCCGCAGCGAGTGGCCGCTTCTGGAATACGACTATCCTTGCCGGATAAATTTGATGGGGACTCTAAGTTTTGCCGTGGCTTTCTTTCCCAATGTTCATTACACTTGGAGATGATGTCGGACCAGTTCCCCACTGAAAGGTCTAAGGTGGCTTTCGTAGTCAGCCTGCTGTCTGGAAAAGCCCTGGCTTGGGCCACACCGCTCTGGGACCGCAATGACCCCGTCACTGCCTCTGTACACTCCTTCTTCTCGGAAATTCGAAGTGTCTTTGAGGAACCTGCCCGAGCCTCTTCTGCTGAGACTGCCCTGTTGAACCTGGTCCAGGGTAATTCTTCCGTTGGCGAGTATGCCGTACAGTTCCGTACCCTTGCTTCAGAATTATCCTGGAATAATGAGGCACTCTGCGCGACCTTTAAAAAAGGCCTATCCAGCAACATTAAAGATGTTCTGGCCGCACGAGAAATCCCTGCTAACCTACATGAACTCATCCATCTTGCCACTCGCATTGACATGCGTTTTTCCGAACGGCGTCAGGAGCTCCGCCAGGATATGGACTCTGTTCGCACGAGGCGTTTCTTCTCCCCGGCTCCTCTCTCCTCTGGTCCCCTGCAATCTGTTCCTGTGCCTCCCGCCGTGGAGGCTATGCAGGTCGACCGGTCTCGCCTGACACCCCAAGAGAGGACACGACGCCGCATGGAGAATCTCTGCCTGTACTGTGCTAGTACCGAACACTTCCTGAAGGATTGTCCTATCCGTCCTCCCCGCCTGGAAAGACGTCCGCTGACTCCGCACAAAGGTGAGACAGTCCTTGATGTCTACTCTGCTTCTCCACGTCTTACTGTGCCTGTGCGGATGTCTGCCTCTGCCTTCTCCTTCTCTGCTGTGGCCTTCTTGGACTCTGGATCTGCAGGAAATTTCATCTTAGCCTCTCTCGTCAACAAGTTCAACATCCCGGTGACCAGTCTCGCCAGACCCCTCTACATCAATTGTGTAAACAATGAAAGATTGGACTGTACTATACGTTTCCGCACGGAGCCCCTTCTAATGTGCATCGGATCTCATCACGAGAGGATTGAACTGTTGGTCCTCCCCAATTGCACTTCTGAAATCCTTCTTGGACTTCCCTGGCTTCAACTCCATTCCCCAATCCTGGATTGGTCCACTGGGGAGATCAAGAGTTGGGGGCCCTCTTGTTCCAAGGACTGCTTAAAACCGGTTCCCAGTAAACCTTGCCGTGTCCCTGTGCTTCCTCATGTAACCGGTCTCCCTAAGGCCTATATGGACTTTGCGGACGTTTTTTGCAAAAAACAAGCTGAGACTCTACCTCCTCACAGGCCTTATGATTGTCCCATTGACCTCCTCCCGGGCACTACTCCACCCCGGGGCAGAATCTATCCTCTGTCCGTCCCAGAGACTCTTGCCATGTCTGAATACGTCCAAGAAAATTTAAAAAAGGGCTTTATCCGTAAATCCTCCTCTCCTGCCGGAGCCGGATTTTTCTTTGTGTCCAAAAAAGATGGCTCTCTACGTCCTTGCATTGACTACCGCGGTCTTAATAAAATCACGGTTAAGAACCGCTACCCCCTACCCCTCATCTCTGAACTCTTTGATCGTCTCCAAGGTGCCCATATTTTTACCAAACTGGACTTAAGAGGTGCTTATAATCTCATCCGCATCAGAGAGGGGGATGAATGGAAAACGGCATTTAACACCAGAGATGGACACTTTGAGTATCTGGTCATGCCCTTTGGTCTATGCAACGCCCCTGCCGTCTTCCAAGACTTTGTTAATGAAATTTTTCGTGATCTACTATACTCCTGTGTTGTTGTATATCTGGACGATATCCTGATTTTTTCTGCCAATCTAGAAGAACACCGCCAGCATGTCCGTATGGTTCTTCAGAGACTTCGTGATAATCAACTCTATGCCAAAATAGAGAAATGTCTGTTTGAATGCCAATCTCTTCCTTTTCTAGGATACTTGGTCTCTGGCCAGGGACTACAAATGGACCCAGATAAACTCTCTGCCGTCTTAGATTGGCCACGCCCCTCCGGACTCCGTGCCATCCAACGTTTTTTGGGGTTCGCCAATTATTACAGGCAATTTATTCCACATTTTTCTACCATTGTGGCTCCTATTGTGGCTTTAACAAAAAAAAATGCCGATCCCAAGTCCTGGCCTCCTCAAGCGGAAGACGCCTTTAAACGACTCAAGTCTGCCTTTTCTTCGGCTCCCGTGCTCTCCAGACCTGACCCATCTAAACCCTTTCTTTTGGAGGTTGATGCCTCCTCAGTGGGAGCTGGAGCTGTCCTTCTACAAAAAAACTCTTCCGGGCATACTGTTACTTGTGGTTTTTTTTCCAGGACCTTCTCTCCGGCGGAGAGGAACTACTCCATCGGGGATCGAGAGCTTCTAGCCATTAAATTAGCACTTGAGGAATGGAGGCATCTGCTGGAGGGATCAAGATTTCCAGTTATTATTTACACCGATCACAAGAACCTCTCCTACCTCCAGTCTGCCCAACGGCTGAATCCTCGTCAGGCCAGGTGGTCTCTGTTCTTTGCCCGATTTAATTTTGAAATTCACTTTCGGCCTGCTGATAAAAACATTAGGGCCGATGCTCTCTCTCGTTCCTCAGATGCCTCTGAAATTGAACTCTCTCCTCAACACATCATTCCTCCTGACTGCCTGATTTCCACTTCTCCAGCCTCCATCAGGCAAACTCCTCCAGGAAAGACCTTTGTTTCTCCACGCCAACGCCTTGGGATCCTCAAATGGGGTCACTCCTCCCATCTCGCAGGTCATGCGGGCATCAAGAAATCTGTGCAACTCATCTCTCGCTTCTATTGGTGGCCGACTCTAGAGACTGATGTGGTGGACTTTGTGCGAGCCTGCACTATCTGTGCCCGGGATAAGACTCCTCGCCAGAAGCCCGCTGGTTTTCTTCATCCTCTACCTGTCCCCGAACAACCTTGGTCTCTGATTGGTATGGATTTTATTACTGACTTACCCCCATCCCATGGCAACACTGTTATTTGGGTGGTCGTTGATCGATTCTCCAAAATGGCACATTTCATCCCTCTTCCTGGCCTTCCTTCAGCGCCTCAGTTGGCTAAACAATTTTTTGTACACATTTTTCGTCTTCACGGGTTGCCTACACAGATCGTCTCGGATAGAGGCGTCCAATTTGTGTCTAAATTCTGGAGGGCTCTCTGTAAACAACTCAAGATTAAATTAAATTTTTCTTCTGCATACCATCCTCAATCCAATGGACAAGTAGAGAGAATTAACCAGATCTTGGGTGACTATTTACGACATTTTGTTTCCTCCCGCCAGGATGACTGGGCAGATCTTCTACCTTGGGCCGAATTCTCGTATAATTTCAGAATCTCTGAATCTTCCTCCAAATCTCCGTTTTTCGTGGTGTACGGCCGTCACCCTCTTCCCCCCCTCCCTACCCCCTTGCCCTCTGGTCTGCCCGCTGTGGATGAAATTTCTCGTGATCTTTCCACCATATGGAAAGAGACCCAAAATTCTCTCTTACAGGCTTCTTCTCGCATGAAGAGATTCGCAGATAAGAAAAGAAGAGCTCCTCCCATTTTTTCCCCTGGAGACAAGGTATGGCTCTCCGCTAAATATGTCCGTTTCCGTGTCCCGAGCTATAAGTTGGGACCACGCTATCTTGGTCCTTTTAAAGTTTTGTGTCAAATTAATCCTGTCTCTTACAAACTTCTTCTTCCTCCTTCTCTTCGTATCCCTAATGCCTTTCACGTCTCTCTTCTTAAACCTCTCATCCTCAACCGTTTTTCTCCTAAATCTGTTCCTCCCACTCCTGTTTCCGGCTCCTCGGACATCTTCTCTGTCAAAGAGATTTTGGCCTCTAAAAAGGTCAGGGGAAGAACTTTTTTTTTAGTGGATTGGGAGGGTTGTGGTCCAGAAGAGAGGTCCTGGGAACCTGAGGACAATATCCTGGACAAAAGTCTGATCCTCAGGTTCTCAGGCCCCAAGAAGAGGGGGAGACCCAAGGGGGGGGGTACTGTTACGCCGAGCGCTCCGGGTCCCCGCTCCTCCCCGGAGCGCTCGCTACACTTCCCTCACTGCAGCGCCCCGGTCGGTTCCACGGACCCGGGGCGCTGCGTTACCACCTCCGGCCGGGATGCGATTCGCGATGCGGGTAGCGCCCGCTCGCGATGCGCACCCCGGCTCCCGTACCTTACTCGCTCCCCGTCAGTTCTGTCCCGGCGCGCGCGGCCCCGCTCCCTAGGGCGCGCGCGCGCCGGGTCTTTGCGATTTAAAGGGCCACTGCACCGCTGATTGGTGCAGTGGTTCCAATTAGTGTTTACACCTGTGCACTTCCCTATATCACCTCACTTCCCCTTCACTCCCTCGCCGGATCTTGTTGCCCTAGTGCCAGTGAAAGCGTTCCTTGTGTGTTCCTTGCCTGTGATTCCAGACCTTCTGCCGTTGCCCCTGACTACGATCCTTGCTGCCTGCCCCGACCTTCTGCTACGTCCGACCTTGCTTCTGTCTACTCCCTTGTACCGCGCCTATCTTCAGCAGCCAGAGAGGTTGAGCCGTTGCTAGGGGATACGACCTGGTCACTACCGCCGCAGCAAGACCATCCCGCTTTGCGGCGGGCTCTGGTGAAAACCAGTAGTGACTTAGAACCGATCCTCTAGCACGGTCCACGCCAATCCCTCTCTGGCACAGAGGATCCACTACCTGCCAGCCGGCATCGTGACAACAGCGTCCGGAGTTCATTACTCCGAACGCTGTGTGCGGGCTTCCCTGTCCGCTGCCGCCGGGCGTGACGTCACGCCCGACCCCTTCATGACGTCTCGCCCGCCCCCTCGGACGCGCCCCCTTCCCATAGACTTTCGTTGAGGGGGCGGGGCGAGACATCACGAGGGGGCGGGCGAGACGTCACGAAGGGTCCGGGCGTGACGTCACGCCCGCTGGCCGCGAACATGGAAGCCCGCACACAGCGTTCGGAGTAATGAACTTCCGGATGCTGTGAGCGGAGCTCCGAACTGCAGGGTAGCGCACAACCCCTTTAAAGGGGTATTCCGCTCTTGACATCTTATCCCCTATCCAAATTTTATTTGGCCGATTCTATATTAAAAGTGGCTATTTCTGGCATACAGAGAGCCTCAATAGGGGTGTAGAACACTTTGCTGTGTTCTAACACGCATATGGAGTGTGCTGGGGTAGTGACATAATACTGTTTTTCAGAATGATATGCAGATTACCGGCATCGCTTTTAGAATCACTGCCACAGAGCGGCACAATGACAGAGCCTGGAGGTGGCATCAGTATGAGGAGACCATATAGTAGCTGAATGACACAGCGCGGAGGTGTTGGCAGCATGAGGAGACCATATAGTGGCTGAATGACACAGCGTGGAGGTGTTGGCAGCATGAGGACACCATATAGTGGCTGAATGACACAGTGTGGAGGTGTTGGCAGCATGAGAAGACCATATAGTGGCTGAATGACACAGCGGGGAGGTGTTGGCAGCATGAGGAGACCATGTAGTGGCTGAATGACACAGCTTGGATGAGGCTGAAGCATGAAGAGACCATATAGTGGCTGAATGACACAACGTGGAGGTGTTGGCAGCATGAGGAGACCATATAGTGGCTGAATGACACAGTGTGGAGGTGTTGGCAGCATGAGGAGACCATATAGTGGCTGAATGACACAGTGTGGAGGTGGCGGCAGCATGAGGAGAACATATAGTGGCTGGATGACAGCTTGGATGAGGCTGAAGCATGAGGAGACCATATAGTGGCTGAATGACACAGCATGGAGGTGTTGGCAGCATGAGGAGACCATATGGTGGCTGAATGACACAGCGTGGAGGTGTTGGCATCATGAGGAGACCATATAGCGGCTGAATGACACAGTGTGGAGGTGTTGGCAGCATGAGGAGACCATATAGTGGCTGAATGACCTAGTATGGAGGTGGCGGCAGCATGAGGAGACCATATAGTGGCTGAATGACACAGTGTGGAAGTGTTGGCAGCATGAGGAGACCATGAAGTGGCTGAATGACACAGCGTGGTGGTGTTGGCAGTATGAGGAGACCATATAGTGGCTCAATGACACAGTGTGGAGGTGTTGGCAGCATGAGGAGACCATATAGTGTCTGAATGGCACAGCCAAGAGTTGGCAGCCGCATGAGTAGACACTAGGCCTTCACAATTCCTAAGATTATAAAATGAATTCTGAATTTTAAACTGAAGATTTTGGGTAGCTAGTGCTACAATGACAACATTTTCATTCCCAGACCCAGGCCCAGCAGCATCAGTAAACCATATATTGCCAGAATGACACAGCCTGGAGTTGGCAAAAGCATGAGGAGACCATTGAAATATAAGAATTTTAAATAGAAATCTAAGATTTTGAAATTGAAATTGAGGATTTTGAAATGGAACTTTTAACTCCCAAGTTTTAGTGTCCCGGGCCCGGCGTGTGGATAGAAAGGACCTAATCTAACAAGGAGTCACATGTCATATGGCAGCACAATGACAGAGCCTGGAGGTGGCATCAGTAGGAGGAGACCATATAGTGTCTGAATGGCACAGCCTGGAGTTAGCTGAGGCATGAGGAGACCCCAGGGCTTCACAATCCCTAAGAAAAAAAAGACGAAGTTTGAAATTTAAAGTGAAGATTTTGGGTAGCTAGTACTACCATAACAAAAGTTTTTATTCCCAGGCCCAGTCCCAGCAGCATCAGTAAACCATATATTGCCAGAATGGCACAACCTGGAGTTGGCTGAAGCATGAGGAGACCATATAGTGTCTGAATGGCAAAGCCTGGAGTTGGGGGCAGATGAGGAGACAATAGGGCCTCATAATCTCTAATAATAAAAGATGAATTTTGAAATTTCAATTGAAGATGTATGTTACCTAGTGCTACCATGAATATATATATATAGGTAATGTCCTAGGCTCATCAGCATCACGAAACCATGTAGTTGCTATATGACACATACAGGAGTAGGCATTAGCATGAGTACACAAGAGGGGTTCACAACCCCTAACATTAAAAGGTGAATGTTGAAATCTCTATTGAAGATGCATGTTAGCTAGTGCTACCATCCTAAAATTTAAGGCCCAAGCCCGGCAGTATCACTAAACCATGTAGTTGCTGAATGACACAGACAGGAACAGTCAGCAGCAGGAGTGCATAAGAGGGTTTCATAACCCCTAAGATTGAAAGAAGAATGTTGAAATCTTAATTAAGCATGTATGTATGCTAGTTCCAACATCCAAAAATGTTAGGCCCAAGCCCAGCAGCATCAGTAAGCCAAGTAGTTCCTGAAACACACAGTCAGGAGCAGGCATCAGCAGTACACAAGAGGGTTTCATAACCCCTTACATTGAAAGAACAATGTTGAAATCTCAGTTAAGCATGTATGTAAGCTAGTGCTAACATCCAAAAATTTAAGGCCCAAGCCCAGCAGCATCAGTAAGCCAAGTAGTTCCTGAAACACACAGTCAGGAGCAGGCATCAGCAGTACACTAGAGGGTTTCATAACCCCTTACATTGAAAGAACAATGTTGAAATATCAATTAAGCATATATGTAGCTAGTGCTAAACATCGAAAAATGTAAAGCCCAAGCCCAGAAGCATCAGTAAGACAAGTAATTCCTGAAAGACACAGGAGCAGTCAGGAGCAGGCATCAGCAGTACCCAAGAGGGTTTCATAACACCATTGAAAGATCAAGCTTGAAATCTAAGCATTTATGTTAGCTATTTATGTTAGTTAGTGCTACCATAACATATTTGGAGTTAATATCCCAGTCCCAGCAGCATCAGAAAAATATATATTGGCTGAATGACACAGCCTGGAGGTGGGGAAAGCATAAGGAGCCCATATAGTCTTTGAGTGGTACATCCTGAAGGTGGCTGAAGAATGAGGAGACCATATAGTGGCTGAATGAGACAACGTGGAGGTGTTTGCAGCATGAGGAGACCATATAGTGGCTGAATGGCACAGCCGGGAGTTGGCAGCAGCATGAGTAGACACTAGGCCTTCACAATTTCAAAGATTAAAAGATGAATTCAGAAATTTAAACCGAAGATTTTGGGTAGCCAGTGCTGCCATAACAAAATTTTTATTCCCAGATCCAGGCCCAGCAGCAGTATCAGTAAACCATATATTGCCTGAATGACACAGCCTGGAGTTGGTAGAAGCGTGAGGAGACCATTGAAATGTATGATTTAGAAATTTAAGATTTAGAAATTTTAATTAAACCGGCGTGTGGGTACAAAGGACTAAATCTAACAAGGAGTCACATGTCACATGGCAGCACAATGACAGAGCCTGGAGGTTACATCAGTAGGAGGAGACCATATAGTGGCTGAATGGCACAGCCTGGAGTTAGCTAAAGCATGAGAAGAGACCATATAGTGGCTCAATGACACAACGTGGAGGTGTTGGCAGCATGAGTAGACCACATAGTGGCTGAATGGCACAGCTAGGAGTTGGCAGCAGCATGAGTAGACACTAGGCCTTCACAGTCCCTAAGATTAAAAGATGAATTCAGAAATTTAAACCGAAGATTTTGGGTAGCCAGTGTTACCATAACAAAATTTTTATTCCCAGATCCAGGCCCAGCAGCAGTATCAGTAAACCATATTTTGCCTGAATGACACAGCCTGGAGTTGGCAGAAGCGTGAGGAGACCATTGAAATGTATGGTTTTTAAATTTAAGATTTTTAAATTTAAATTATGAATTTTGAAATTGAACTTTTAACTCCCAAGTTTTAGTGTCCCGGGTCCCGGCGTGTGGGTAGAAAGGACCAAACCTAACAAGGAGTCACATGTCACATGGCAGCACAATGACAGAGTCTGGAGGTGGCATCAGTAGGAGGAGACCATACAGTGGCTGAATGGCACAGCCTGGAGTTAGCTAAAGCATGAGAAGAGACCATATAGTGGCTGAATGGCATAACCTGGAGTTGGCGGCAGATGAGGAGGCAATAGGGCCTCACAATCACTAAGAATAAAAGATGAATTTAGAAATTTCCATTGTAGATGTATGGCACCTAGCGCTACCATAAACATATATAGGTAATGTCTTAGGCCCAGCAGCATCACTAAACCATGTAGTTGCTTAATGACACAGACAGGAGCAGGCAGCAGCATGAGTACACAAGAGGGGTTCACAACCCCTAACATTAAAAGGTGAATCTTGAAATCTCTATTGAAGATGCATGTTAGCTAGTGCTATCATCCCAAAATTTAAGGCCCAAGCCCAGCAGCATCAGTAAGCCTAGTAGTTCCTGAAACACACAGTCAGGAGCAGGCAGCAGCAGTACTCAAGAGGGTTTCATAACCCCTAAGATTGAAAGATAAATGTTGAAATCTCTATTGAAGAGGTATGTTACCTCGTGCTCTCATCAAAGAATTTAAGGCCCAAGCCCAGCAGCATCACTAAACCATATAGTTGCTGAAACACACAGCCTGGAGCAGGCATCAGCATGATTTTACAAGAGGGCTTCACAACCCCTAACATAAAAATATTAATGTTGTAATCTGTATACAAGATGTATGTTAGCTAGTGCTAACATCAAAAAACTTTTAGGCACAGGCCCAGCAGCATCAGTAAGCCAAGTAGTTCCTGAAACACACATCCTGGATCAGGCAGCAGAAGTTGTACATAAGAGGGCTTCACAACGCCGTTTGTAATCAGTCTCCGGAGCGTGTTCACTCCGGGTCTGATTACGGTTGACCGCAGGGCCGGCGGCGTTTGACGTCACGCCTCCGCCCCCTTGTGATGTCACGCTCCGCCCCTCAATGCAAGCCTACGGGAGGGGGCATGATAGCTATCACGCCCCCTGCCGTAGGCTTGCATTGAGGGGCGGAGCATGACGTCACACGGGGCGGAGGCGTGACGTCACACGCCGCCGGCCCTGCGGTCGACCGTAATCAAACCCGGTGCGAACACGCTCTGGGGACTGATTACAAACGGGGTGCCGCGTGCATGAACATGGGTGTCCCCAGCTGCGGGACTCCCGCGATCAGGCATCTTATCCCCTATCCTTTGGATAGGGGATAAGATGTGTAAGCACCGGAGTACCCCTTTAAAAGATCAATGTTGAAATCTCGATTGAGCATGTATGTTTGTTAGTGCTAACATAAAAAATTGTAGGAAATATCCAAGACAGTCCGAGCAGCATCAGAAAGACCATATAGTGGCTGAATGGCACAGCCTGGAGTTGGCAGAAGCATAAGGAGACAAAATAGTGGCTGAATGAAACAGCCTGGTGGCAGCAGAAGCATCAGGAGTCCTGAAAGTGACCCGGTGACAGAGTGGTGCAGTGGGTGGTGTTACGCCGAGCGCTCCGGGTCCCCGCTCCTCCCCGGAGCGCTCGCAGCATCCTCTCATTCGCAGCGCCCCGGTCAGACCTGCTGACCGGGTGCGCTGCAATATCACTCCCAGCCGGGATGCGATTCGCGACGCGAGAGGCGCCCGCTCGCGATGCGCATCCCGGCTCCCGTACCTGACCCGTTCCAGACCTCCTGCCGTTGCCCCTGACTACGACCCTTGCTGCCTGCCCTGACCTTCTGCTACGTCCGACCTTGCTCTTGTCTACTCCCTTGTACCGCGCTTAACTTCAGCAGTCAGAGAGGTTGAGCCGTTGCTGGTGGATACGACCTGGTTGCTACCGCCGCTGCAAGACCATCCCGCTTTGCGGCGGGCTCTGGTGAATACCAGTAGCAACTTAGAACCGGTCCACCAACACGGTCCACGCCAATCCCTCTCTGGCACAGAGGATCCACCTCCAGCCAGCCGAATCGTGACAGTAGATCCGGCCATGGATCCCGCTGAGGTCCCGCTGCCAGTTGTCGCCGACCTCACCACGTTTGTCGCCCAGCAGTCGCGACAGATAGCGCAACAAGGCCACCAGCTGTCTCAACTGACCGTGATGCTACAGCAGCTATTACCACAGCTCCAGCAATCTTCTCCTCCGCCAGCTCCTGCACCTCCTTCGCAGCGAGTGGCCTCTTCCAGCCTTCGATTATCCTTGCCGGATAAATTTGATGGGGACTCTAAGTTTTGCCGTGGTTTTCTTTCGCAATGTTCCCTACACTGGGAGATGATGTCGGACCAGTTTCCTACGGAAAGGTCTAAGGTGGCTTTCGTAGTCAGCCTTCTGTCTGGGAAAGCTCTGTCATGGGCCACACCGCTCTGGGATCGCAATGACCCTGTCACTGCCTCTGTACACTCCTTCTTCACGGAGATTCGAAGTGTCTTTGAGGAACCTGCCCGAGCCTCTTCTGCCGAGACTGCCCTGCTGAACCTGGTCCAGGGTAATGCCTCCGAATTATCCTGGAATAACGAGGCCCTCTGCGCGACCTTTAAAAAAGGCCTATCCAGTAACATTAAAGATGTGCTGGCCACACGAGAAATTCCTGCTAACCTGCATGAACTTATTAGTCTTGCCACCCGCATTGACATGCGTTTTTCCGAAAGGCGTCAGGAGCTCCGCCAGGATATGGACTTTGTTCGCACGAGGCAGTTTCTCTCCCCAGCTCCTCTCTCCTCTGGTCCTCTGCAATCCGTTCCTGTGCCTCCCGCCGTGGAGGCTATGCAAGTTGACCGGTCTCGCTTGACACCTCAAGAGAGGACACGACGCCGCATGGAGAATCTCTGCCTGTACTGTGCCGGTACCGAACATTTCTTGAAGCATTGTCCTATCCGTCCTCCCCGCCAGGAAAGACGTACGCTGACTCCGCACAAAGGTGAGACAGCTCTGGATGTGAACTCTGCTTCTCCACGCCTTACTGTGCCTGTGCGGATATCTTCTTCTACCTTCTCCTTCATTGCTTTGGCTTTCTTGGATTCCGGATCTGCAGGAAATTTTGTTTTGGCCTCTCTCATCAACAGGTTCAACATCCCGGTGACCAGTCTCGCCAGACCCCTCTACATCAATTCTGTTAACAATGAAAGATTGGACTGTACCGTGCGTTACCGCACGGAACCTCTCCTAATGTGCATCGGACCCCATCACGAAAAAATTGAATTTTTGGTCCTCTCTAACTGCACTTCAGAAATTCTTCTTGGATTACCGTGGTTTCAACGCCATTCCCCAACCCTTGATTGGACCACAGGGGAGATCAAGAACTGGGGTACTTCTTGCTTCAAGGACTGTCTTAAACCGGTTCCCAGTACTCACAGTCGTGAACCTGTGGTTCCCCCGGTATCTGGTCTCCATAAGGCCTATCTGGACTATGCTGATGTTTTTTGCAAAAAACATGCAGAGACTTTACCTCCTCACCGGCTTTATGACTGTCCTATTGACCTCCTCCCGGGTACTACTCCACCCCGGGGCAGAATCTATCTTCTGTCTGCTCCAGAAACCCAAGCCATGTCGGAGTACATCCAGGAGAATTTAAAAAAGGGGTTTATCCGCAAGTCCTCCTCTCCTGCCGGAGCTGGATTTTTTTTTGTCTCCAAAAAAGATGGCTCCCTACGCCCTTGCATTGATTACCGCGGACTTAATAAAATTACGGTAAAAAAACGCTACCCCTTACCTCTCATCTCGGAACTCTTTGATCGCCTACAAGGCGCCCACATCTTTACCAAGCTGGACTTAAGAGGTGCTTATAATCTCATCAGCATCAGGGAGGGGGACGAATGGAAGACTGCATTTAACACCAGAGATGGACACTTTGAGTATCTGGTCATGCCCTTTGGCCTGTGCAACGCCCCTGCCGTCTTCCAAGACTTTGTTAATGAAATTTTTCGTGATCTCCTATATACCTGTGTTGTGGTTTACCTGGACGATATTCAGATTTTTTCTGCCAACTTAGAAGAACACCGCAAGCATGTCCGCATGGTTCTTCAGAGACTTCGGGACAATCAACTTTATGCCAAAATGGAAAAATGTCTCTTTGAATGTCAGTCTCTTCCTTTTCTAGGATACTTGGTCTCTGGCCAGGGACTACAAATGGACCCAGATAAACTATCTGCCGTGTTAGATTGGCCACGCCCCTCCGGACTCCGTGCTATCCAATGTTTTTTGGGGTTCGCCAATTATTACAGACAATTCATTCCACACTTCTCCACTATTGTGGCCCCTATCGTGGCTCTAACCAAGAAAAACGCCAATCCTAAGTCCTGGTCTCCTCAAGCGGAAGACGCATTTAAACATCTCAAGTCTGCCTTTTCTTCTGCCCCCGTGCTCTCCAGACCTGACCCATCTAAACCCTTCCTATTGGAGGTAGATGCCTCCTCAGTGGGAGCTGGAGCAGTTCTTCTACAAAAAAATTCCTCCGGGCATGCTGTTACTTGTGGGTTTTTTTCTAAGACCTTCTCTCCGGCGGAGAAAAACTACTCCATTGGTGATCGAGAACTACTGGCCATTAAATTGGCGCTTGAGGAATGGAGGCACCTGCTGGAGGGATCCAAATATCCAGTTATTATATACACTGATCACAAGAATCTCTTCTATCTCCAGTCTGCCCAACGACTGAACCCTCGCCAGGCTAGGTGGTCGTTGTTCTTTGCCCGTTTTAACTTTGAAATCCATTTTCGCCCTGCTGACAAGAACATTAGGGCCGATGCCCTCTCTCGTTCTTCTGATGCCTCTGAAGTAGAAGCCTCTCCGCAACACATCTTTCCTCCGGACTGTCTGATCTCCACTTCTCCAGCTTCCATCAGGCAAACTCCTCCAGGGAAGACCTTCGTCTCTCCACGCCAGCGTCTCGGGATTCTCAAGTGGGAACACTCCTCCCACCTCGCTGGCCATCCGGGCATCAAAAAATCCTTTCAACTCATCTCTCGATTCTATTGGTGGCCGACTCTGGAGACTGATGTCGTTGATTTCGTGCGGGCCTGTACTATCTGTGCCCGGGATAAGACTCCTCGCCAGAAGCCTGCTGGTCTCCTTCATCCTCTGCCTGTTCCTGAACAGCCTTGGTCACAGATTGGTATGGACTTTATTACGGACTTGCCCTCATCCCGTGGCAACACAGTTGTTTGGGTGGTCGTTGATCGATTTTCCAAGATGGCACATTTTATCCCTCTTCCTGGCCTTCCTTCAGCGCCTCAGTTGGCAAAGCAATTTTTTATACACATTTTTTGCCTTCACGGCTTGCCCACGCATATCGTCTCGGATAGAGGCGTCCAATTCGTGTCTAAATTCTGGAGGGCCCTCTGTAAACAGCTCAAGATCAAATTAAACTTCTCTTCTTCTTATCATCCCCAATCCAATGGGCAAGTAGAAAGAATTAATCAGGTCCTGGGTGACTATTTACGGCATTTTGTTTCCTCCCGCCAGGATGACTGGGCAGATCTGCTTCCATGGGCCGAATTCTCATACAACTTCAGAGTCTCCGAATCTTCTGCTAAATCCCCATTTTTCGTGGTGTACGGCCGTCACCCTCTTCCTCCCCTCCCTACTCCCTTGCCCTCTGGTTTGCCCGCTGTGGATGAAGTGACTCGAGATCTTTCCACCATATGGAAAGAAACCCAAAATTCTCTTTTACAGGCTTCATCCCGGATGAAAAAATTTGCTGATAGAAAGAGAAGAACTCCCCCCATTTTTGCTCCCGGAGACAAGGTATGGCTCTCCGCTAAGTATGTCCGCTTTCGTGTCCCCAGTTACAAACTGGGACCACGCTATCTTGGTCCTTTCAAAATCTTGTGCCAGATTAACCCTGTCTCTTACAAACTTCTTCTTCCTCCTTCTCTCCGTATTCCCAATGCCTTCCATGTTTCTCTCCTTAAACCACTCATCCTTAACCGCTTCTCTCCTAAAGTTGTTTCTCCCACTCCTGTTTCCGGTTCGTCTAACGTCTTCTCTGTGAAGGAGATTCTAGCCTCCAAGATAGTCAGAGGTAAAAAAAAAATTTGGGTGGATTGGGAGAACTGTGGCCCAGAGGAGAGATCTTGGGTACCTGAGGACAACATCCTAGACAAGAGTCTTATCCTCAGGTTCTCAGGCTCCAAGAAGAGGGGGAGACCCAAGGGGGGGGGGGTACTGTTACGCCGAGCGCTCCAGGTCCCCGCTCCTCCCCGGAGCGCTCGCAGCATCCTCTCATTCGCAGCGCCCCGGTCAGACCTGCTGACCGGGTGCGCTGCAATATCACTCCCAGCTGGGATGCGATTCGCGACGCGAGAGGCGCCCGCTCGCGATGCGCATCCCGGCTCCCGTACCTGACCCGTTCCCCGTCTGTGTTGTCCCGGCGCGCGCGGCCCCGCTCCTTAGGGCGCGCGCGCGCCGGGTCTCTGCAATTTAAAGGGCCACTACGCCACTGATTGGCGCAGCAGGCCTAATCAGTGTTATCACCTGTGCACTCCCTACTTATACCTCACTTCCCCTGCACTCCCTCGCCGGATCTTGTTGCCATTGTGCCAGTGAAAGCGTTCCCTTGTGTGTTCCTAGCCTGTGTTCCAGACCTCCTGCCGTTGCCCCTGACTACGACCCTTGCTGCCTTCCCTGACCTTCTGCTACGTCCGACCTTGCTCTTGTCTACTCCCTTGTACCGCGCTTATCTTCAGCAGTCAGAGAGGTTGAGCCATTGCTAGTGGATACGACCTGGTTGCTACCGCCGCTGCAAGACCATCCCGCTTTGCGGCGGGCTCTGGTGAATACCAGTAGCAACTTAGAACCGGTCCACCAACACGGTCCACGCCAATCCCTCTCTGGCACAGAGGATCCACCTCCAGCCAGCCGAATCGTGACAGGTGGCAATACTAGTACCCAGTGATGAAGGTGGCTGGAATGTTTGTAACTGGGGAGCAGTGCCTTAACCTGTTGGGGATAAAGGGCGTATGCATACGCCCTTGCGCCCTGGGTCTTAAGGACGAAGGGCGTATGCATAGGCCCGTGGGAATTTCGGTCCCCGCCGTGCGCTGGGCGGGGACCGGACCGGGGTGACTACTGATATCGATCAGCAGGCTCCCTGCCCAAATGCCCAGGGGGGTCATCAGACCCCCCCATGTCAGCGATCGGCGCAAATCGCAAGTGAATTCACACTTGCGATTTGCACCAATTCCGGGTCATACGGGATCTATGGTGACCTGGAATATAAGGAGGATTGCGGTTGTCTAAGACACCTACGATCCCCCTGAAGGGATAGGAATGAGGTGGCAAGGGTGCCACCCCTCCTATCCCTGCTATTGGTCGTCAGAAGCGACGACCAATAGCAGATCGGGGGCGGGGGGGTTAACTTTCGTTTTCCCTGTCCTGCCCCCCCACAATAGGCGGGGCAGAACGGGGAACCGAAGGGGACTGGGCGCCAAAGATCCACTTACCCATCCGGAGGCAGCAGGCGGCGATGTCGTGCGGCAGAAGAGGACGGCTCCCTGGATCCTACGGAAGCCGGTAAGTTGCCTAGCAACATCTGGAGGGCTACAGTCTGAGACCGCTCTGCAGTAGTCTCTAACCTGTAGCCCTCCGGATGTTGCAAAACTACAACTCCCAGCATGCCCAGACAGCTGTTTGAGCATGCTGGAATATGTAGTTTTGCAACAGCTGGAGGGCTACAGTTTGAGACCACTATACAGTGGTCTCTAAACGGTATCCCTCCAGATCTTGCAAAACTACAACTCCCAGCATGCCCAGACAGCTGTTTGAGCATGCTGGAATATGTAGTTTTGCAACAGCTGGAGGGCTACAGTTTGAGACCACTATACAGTGGTCTCTAAACTGTATCCCTCCAGATCTTGCAAAACTACAACTCCTAGCATGCCCGAACAGCTGTTTACTGTCTGGGCATGCTGGGATTTGTAGTTTTGCAACATCTGGAGGGCTACGGTTGGAGATCACTATATATATATATATATATATATATATATATATATATATATATGTCTTATATATATATATATATATATATATATATATATATGGACAATGAAGGTGACCGCAGAGCACTCCAAATCAATGTGCAAAAGGATTTATTCCAGGGTTAATACAGGCAATGTTTCTGTGGCCTCACATCACCATTTTCAAGCAACCATTTGCTTGAAAATGGTGGTGTGAGGCCACAGAAACATTGCCTGTATTAACCCTGGAATAAATCCTTTTGCACGTTGATTTGGAGTGCTGTGATTGCCTTCATTGTCTATATAGCCCTTTGGACCTAGGACCGAGGTCCCTGAGACTTACTGCACCCACTTATAGTCGGCTTGGGAGTGCTGCTCTTCAACCTAAATATATATGTTAAATGCTCTGCGGGCACACAACAAGGCTCAGGAGTGAGAGCGCACGATGTACATTTGAGTCCTAAATTGGTGATTTGCACAGGGGTGGCTGATTTTACAGCGGTTCTGACATAAACGCAAAAACATAAATACCCACATGTGACCCCATTTTGGAAACTACACCCCTCACGGAATGTGACAAGGGGTATAGTGAGCCTTAACACCCCACAGGTGTTTGACGAATTTTCATTAAATTTGGATGGGAAAATGAAAAAAATAAAAATTTTCGCTAAAATGCTGGTGTTACCCTAAATTTTTCATTTTCACAAGGGAAAAGAGGAAAAAAGCCCCCCAAAATTTGTAACCCCATTTCTTCTGAGTAAGAAAATACCCCATATCTGGATGTAAAGTGCTCTGCGGGCGAACTACAATGCTCAGAAGAGAAAGGAGCGTCATCGGGATTTTGAAGAGAAAATTTTTCTGGAATTGAAGGCCACGTGTGTTTACAAAGCCCCCATAGTGCCAGAACAATGGACCCCCCACATGTGACCCCATTTTGGAAACTGCACTCCTCATGTAATGTATTAAGGGGTGCAGTGAGCATTTACGCCCCACAGGTGTCTGACATATTTTTGGAACAGTGGTCCGTGAAAATGAAAAATTAAATTTTTCATTTGCACAGCCCACTGTTCCAAAGATCTGTCAAACACCAGTGGGGTGTAAATACTCACTGCACCCCTTATTAAATTCTATGAGGGGTGTAGTTTCCAAAATGAGGTCACATGTGGGGGGTCCACTGTTCTGGCACCACGGGGGGCTTTGTAAACGCACATGGTCCCTGACTACCATTCCAAACGAATTCTTTTTCCAAAAGCTCAATGGCACTCCTCCTCTTCTGAGCATTGTAGTTCGCCAGCAGAACACTTGACGTCCACACATGGGGTATTTCCATACTCAGAAGAGATGGGGTTACAAATTTTGGGGGTCATTTTCTCCTATTACCCCTTGTAAAAATTAAAAATTTTGGGAAAAAAAGTACGTTTCTCATTTACACATCCAACTTTAACAAAAAGTCGTCAAACACCTGTGGGTAGTTAAAGCTCACTGTACCCCTTGTTACATTCCTTAAGGGGCGTAGTTTCCAAAATTGTATGCCATGTGGGTACTTTTTGCTGTTCTGGCACCACAGGGGTTTCCTAAATGCGACCTGCCCCCCAAAAACCATTTCAGCAAAATTCACTCTCCAAAATCCCATTGTTGCTCCTTCCCTTCTGAGCCCTCTACTGCGCCAGACGAACACTTGACATACACATATGAGGTATTTCCTTACTCGAGAGAAATTGGGTTACAAATTTTGGGGGGCTTTTTCTCCTATTACCACTTGTAAAAATTCAAAAACTGGGTTTATAAGAACATGCGAGTGTAAAAAATGAAGATTTTGAATTTTCTCCTTCACTTTGCTGCTATTCCTGTGAAACACCTAAACGGTTAACAAGCTTACTGAATGTCATTTTGGATACTTTGAGGGGAGCAGTTTTTATAATTGGGTCATTTGTGGGGTGCCTTGAGGGGCCCTTCAAATCCACTTCAAAACTGAACTGGTCCCTGAAAAATTCCGATATTGAAAATTTTGTGCAAAATTGGAAAATTGCTGCTGAACTTTGAAGCCCTCCGATGTTTTCCAAAAGTAAAAACATGTCAACTTTATGATGCAAATATATAAAGTAGACATATTTTATATGTGAACCAATATATAATTTATTTGGAATGTCTATTTTCCTTTCAAGCAGAGAGCTTGAAAGTCAGAAAAATGCGAAATTTTCTAATTTTTCATCAAATTTTTGAATTTTTCACCAAGAAATTATGCAAGTATCGACGAAAATTTACCACTACCATAAAGTAGAATATGTCATGAAAAAACTCTCTCGGAATCAAATTTATAAGTAAAAGCATCCCAGAGTTATTAATGCTTAAAGGGGTACTCCGCCCCTGGCATCTTATCCTCTATCCAAAGGATAGGGGATAAGATGTTAGATCGCCGCGGTCCCGCTGCTGGGGACCCCGGGGATCGCCGCTGCGGCACCCCGCCATCATTACTGCACAGAGCGAGTTCGCTCTGTGCGTAATGACGGGCGATACAGGGGCCGAAGCAGCGTGATGTCAATGCTCCGCCCCTCATGACATCACGGCCCGTCCCCTTAATGCAAGTCTATGGCAGGGGGCGTGACGACCGCCACACCCCCTTCCCATAGACTTGTATTGACGGGGGCGGGCCGTGACGTCATGAGGAGCGGAGCCGTGACGTAACAATGCTCCGGCCCCTGTATTGCCCGTCATTACATGCAGAGCGATCTCGCTCTGCGCAGTAATGATAGCGGGGTGCCGCAGCAGCGATCCCCGGGGTCCCCAGCAGCGGGACCCTGGCGATCTGACATCTTATCCCCTATCCTTTGGATAGGGGATAAGATGTCTAGGGGCGGAGTACCCCTTTAAAGAGACAGTGGTCAGATTTGCAAAAAATGCTCCCGTCCTTAGGGTCATAATGGGCTCCGTCCCCAAGGGGTTAAATCTGTTTGGCACTATCCATATTTGTAAAGTGTTGGTGTAGCACCATGGTCAAGCTACTCTGATGCATCTGGCATTGGCGGGTGGAAATCCTGGCTGATCCATGCCTGATTCGTCTTCACAAAGGTCAGTCTCTCCACATTTTTCATGGACAGACGAGTTCTCCTTGGGGTGAATATGGCCCCCGCCGCACTAAACACCCGCTCTGATGCCACACTACTGGCCAAGCAGGAGAGCTTTTCCAGGGCAAACTCTGCTAGTTGCGGCCATGAATCAAGTTTGGCTGCCCAGAAGTCCAGCGGATTTTCAATGTTTGTTGGCATGGCCATGTCAAGGTATGCCACCACCTGGCAGTTCAGGTCCTGCTCCATGTCTACCTGCTGCTGATGAGTTGCTTCATTATCCGGGTGAAGAAAGGTACTCATCAGCAACTGTAGACTCAGGCTGCTGTTGATGGAGCTGGTACTGCTCCTGCTCCTGTGATCCCATCCCTCCCCAGCAGCCATGGCAGTGGAAGGTTAGCGCAGAAGGCCCCCCGAGCAAGACCTGC
Source organism: Hyla sarda (assembly GCF_029499605.1). NCBI lineage: Eukaryota > Metazoa > Chordata > Amphibia > Anura > Hylidae > Hyla > Hyla sarda. Next base: position 319,254,037 of record NC_079189.1, on the reverse strand, counting down.
TAGTGGATGGACGATGGCGCCGATTGGCATCAGCCAACTAACTACGTAGGATCTCTCTGTAGAAGGTCAGTTTGTCCTCCCTCTCAGTGGGTATAAAAAAGACCCCCATTTTGTGCCCATAGCGAGGGTCCAATAAGGTGGAGAGTCAGAAGTCATCCCGCTGCTGAATGGTGTCACTACGCAAGCAAGTGAGCATGCATCGTGTCATTTGTGCAAGTGAGGGAGGGAGGGACACCCTCGGAGGGACACCCTGCCTCCATCTCCACTGCATACTGCCACCGTGTTTCTGGGTCCTCTGTCTCGCCTTCCTCATTAGCCTCTAGCTCCTCTAGTTGATCATGCTCCTCCTCTCCTGTCAGATAACTAGAAACACCACCCATCTCATGAAACCTAAACTGTGCTCCACTGTGCCCCTCATTTACCTCCTCCTCCTCCAGTTCAGCCCCCACAGGGCTCATGTGGCCGTGAGATGTAGCCGCAACTTCTCCATTGCCCTGACCAGCCATCGTTTCCAACACTTGTAGGAAATGAAGCAGTGGAATGACATCGTTCATCGCGTAATCCTGGTGACTTACGTATAATGTGGCTTCCTTAAAGGGCCTGAGCAAACGGCAGGTGTCACGTATGAGCTGCCACTGGTTCCCATTTAAGTTACACAGGGGAATACCCGTATCCGCTTGGATCATCAAGAAATTGGTGATTGCTTTTCTCTGTTCGTACAGTTGGTCCAACATATGGAGTATGGAATTCCAACGTGTAGCAACGTCACAAATCAGACTATATTGGAGGATACCATTCTGACGCTGCAGCTGAAGGAGGGTGTGCTTTGCAGTGTATAAGTGGCTGAAGTGCATGCAAAGTTTCCCTCTCATTCTTAGGATGTCTCGCAAATGGGGGGAACACTTCAGGAACTGCTTGACAACCAGATTTAACACGTGTCCCATGCACGGCGCATGTTTCACCCTTCCTTGTCGCAGCGCGGCCAACATTTTCTTCCCGTTGTCGGTCTGCATGGTTCCCATTTCCAGATTTTGTGGAGTAAGCCATGCTCCTATTTTTTTAGGAATGACTTTTGCAGTTCTTCCCATGTGTTACTCTTTTTGCCAAGGCAAACCATGTGAAGAACAGTGTGACACCGCCGTGCCCTGCACACATGGTATGCTGAAGGGCCACTGAGACTTGTCCGGCCAGTGGAGGCTGAGGACACGGTGGAGGATGAGGAGTCGCACACTGTCACAGGACCAACGGGCTGACAGCGTGGAGGAGGAAGGTGGGACCTGTCCAAGTTGGGGTTGTGGATGTGCAGGAACCACATTCACTCAGTGAGCCGTAAAGGACATGTATTGTCCCTGACCATAGTTAAAGCTCCAGGCGTCGGCGCTGCTGTACACTTTGGTACACCCCAACAGGCTCAAGGACTGGCCAACCTTCTCTTTCACAGAATTGTGCAGAGCTGGTACTGCCTTCTTCGCAAAGAAATCACGGCTTGGCCCTCTCCACCTCAGCTCGGCACAAGCCATCAGTTCTGTGAAAGGTGTAGAGTCCACCACTTGAAAAGGGAGGGACTGCAGCACCAGCAACTTAGACGGGAGCACATTCAGCTTCTGCGCCGTTGGATGAGTGGGCGCATACTGTTGCCTCTTGGACATGGCTTCGCGGATGGATTGTTGGTGGAGTGGGAGAAGCAGGAGCATCTGGAGCAACAGAAGGAGGGTATGACACACAGCTTTCTTTGGCTGAGGTGGTGGAGCCTTGGCTGGTTGAAACAGGGAGCGGCGTGCTACTGGGTGTTGCAGCAGGCTGGACCACTACATCGGAGCCACGGTTCTCCCAGGCTGCTTTATGGTGGCGAAGCATGTGTTGACGCAGGGCCATGGTGCCAACATTGGGACCCTGGCCACGCTTAACCTTCTGCCAACATATCTTGCATGTGGCTATGTGAACCTCCTCCAGATGCTTGATGAAAAACTGCCACATCACTGAGTAGCTGATTTTTCCACCAACAGTCTGCAATAATTGACTGCTACTGCCACCGTCTCCAGAAACCCCTGTTCCTCTACCTCCTGGGAAGGTAGGCTGCCGCGAAGCAGGTGGTCGCCCCCGGGCACGTTTGGCTCCAGAATTTCCATTTCTGCCACCACGCTGACTGCCAACCATGCTACCGCCTTGCTGACTCAGCTGCTGCCTCACAGGCAACCTACAACTCTCTTCTCCTAATGATGATGAAGCCCCTTCTGCACCTGGCTCCCAATTGTGATCGGCTTCATCATCATCAACAACAAATGTCTGCACGTCACTGATGTCCTCCTCAGGTTCCTCAACAGTGTATGCTTCAGGACCCTCAACCCTGGCAACACCACCTCCCACCTCACTCTCCTCATCACTACTTGTGCGCCTAGCGGAGGAAGTGCCGGATGTCTCCTCCACTTCTTGGCTGGGCAATAGATGCTGACTGTCCTCTATTAGATCGTCCTCAGTGAATAGTGGAGCTGAACCCACAGCATAAGATACTTCTGTAGGGGAGGGAACAGCATAGGACAGAGGCAATGGGAGGACAGGGACTGCTCCCGGGCCAAGCCAACTGAGGGTTGTGTCTGAGGAACCAACCGACTGTTTACTGGGGTGTCAGATGTCACTTGTGATGAAGTGGATGACAGTGGAAATCCAATCGATGACAGCAGATGGCTTGCTGGTCGAGACACGACCGCTAGCTGATAATGGGAGCTCAGGCCTCTCGCTGCGACTCCTGCTGCCACTCATCCCTAGTCAGCTGCGACCTCTGCCTGAAGGATTTAGGCCTCTGCCACTCCTCTGTGCACGTCCTGGCACTTCTCTGCCTGACATACTTAGTGCTTATATGAGGGGAGTACAATCCGTGCACTTTTGTCTGTCCTTTCACAGTCTGTAGACCCTTGACAGATTAACAGGTACAAAATAGTACACTACTTAGATGTACATATGCGCTATGCACTTATGAGTGCAGAAAAATGTGCTACAGTACCCTTTAAAAAAACATATTTTTGTAAAACACCAGCAGTACACAACAGTGTAAAAAAGCTGTGTACTAAACACAAAATTGCACTCTGTCAAAGACTATTAGGAATGGACTGCTGTGTATTATACCGTCTACAGACTAGTATAACAGGCAAATGATTTTTTGTGGAACAAATACACTGAATTGCACAGAAAAATTATTCCTGCCTCCTCTGCTAAGGTTTATGAAGTTGAGGCAGCTTGTTGAAATGTATGACGCAACGCACAGCTATCTACCCCTCTCTGTAATACTATGCCGAAGAAAGTGACTGGGAGGTTCATGGTCGCAGTAAAAATCCTTTTCAGTGAAAAAAAACAATGCTCTACGTCCACGAGAACGCTGATGTGACTAGGGAGATGTTAAATGCTGCTGGACTGCGCTTTTCTCTGCTGTAACACACACACACAAATTCTGTCCATTCCATGATCCTTCTGAAGTGTATTGCGATGAAGTGACTGGCCGCAAGATGGCTGCCGCTTATATAGGTCTGTGACATCACAGGGGTGACGGGCTGCTGATAGGCTGCATCCTGCATGTGATTCAGGGTCATCCCGCCTACTTCCCTTCCTGGCTTGCCTTCCCAGTGTTCCTTGCCCCATGTACTGACATGTGAATCCGCCTTTTTAGATGCCCTGGAGCCTGCACCACAGTAAATGGAGTTTAATGAAGCGATTTGCGCAATAGAATCGAAACAGGCTTTTTCCTGCCCCTTAAGGCACGTAACAAGGGGTACAGTGAGCCTTAACACCCCACAGGTGTTTGATAAATGTTCATTAAAGTGGAAAGTGAAAAGGAAAAATTGAATTTTTTACATAAAAATGCTGGGGTTACCCCAATTTTTTCATTTTTACAAGTGGTAACAGGTGAAAATGTCACTGTAAATATGTAAATACATTTCTTTGGAATAAGGACATACCTCATATTGGGATGTAAACAGCTCTGCAGGTGCACACCAGTTCTCAGAAGAGCAGGAGTGCAGTCTGGGGCTTTTAGCATTTACATGGAGCCAGAACAGCGCCCCCCCCCCCCCCATCAAGGAGCATTCCATGGGGTACACTAAGTTACTAAAGTTGGGTACAGTGGGCCGTAAAATGATAAAATAGGTGTTATGTTCCCAGAATGATGACCCAGAGCATAGCCAAAACTAAAAAACCCTATGCTCTGAATCATCATTCTGGGAATGTGATGTGTGTGGCCATCCCTAACCTGTTGCCTCAAATGCGCACCCCGCTCAGGTGAAGAGAGAGCATTGCACATTTGAGGCAACATAAAAAAGTCCCCGATGATTGTGACTCAGTGACCCATGACCCATTTAAAAAAAAAAATACCCCAGATGTCTTTTTTTTTTTTTATGAAAGATTTTTTTGGGGCAATTTAGTGGTTTATGGGGTTAAAATTTGGAATGTACTCTGGACTTGGTACATTGGGGTCAAATTATGGGAAATGAAAATAGATAGGGAAAATTTAGTACTGCATGGAAGTGTGATACTCCCTGAAGTAGTTTTTAATGCAGAGGCCCGGATGATTGGGGCAAGTGTCACATTGAGTGGTGGTGTCCTTCCGTATCCCCCTCTTGTGACACACTCTGCATTTTTTCTGGGATCGTCCCTTCTTTTCAGTGTGGGGGACCTCACATGGAAAGTGCTGGCCTGGGACGATGTTACATTCTTATACTGGTCAAATTTCATTTGACACAGTCACCATTGGAATAAATTACTCGCATTAAGTAAACAAAAATTACATTTATTATTAGGCTCATAGACAAATATGGCAGACAGAACAAACTAGTAAATCTTATGTAAATAACAGTTCTTGCTTAAGTATTACAATAATGACAGTAGGAAGTGTAGGCATGTTCTTAGAACAATCTCACCAACTGAAGTTTGTGTGGGCTGGATCCATCATTGAAAGTTCATCTAAGATGGCTTCCTCCTTCATCAGACTGGATTGGCTCCACCTCCTTCCTCTTAGCTTGGCTTGGCTTCCTTGTTACTTCCTGAATGATGCCCTCCTCGTCCTCCATGAATGAGGCTTCCTTGTTAACTTGTGAGGCCTTCCTTCGTCCTCCATAAATGAGTGAGGCTCTATGAATGATGCTGCCCCCTGGTGATGCAGTCATCTTATATACCATACTTATGGGTGTGTTCTTTACAAATGTGGGCGTGGTTATACTAAGTCTTATATCCATAAATATACTTGTCTCTATATATCTCCTCCTAGTGGGTTGGTTTGAGTATATCTTTAACTTAAGGGTGTATACATTATGTCATGCTTAACTTGCATACTAATTGGACATTACTACCCTTCACATATATGGTAGGCCTGTGACTAGAATAGTATACTATGCATAGCTCTAGCTAATCAATATCTATCTATAGTATTCAGCTATAGCTTAACTTTCCTAAAGGTCATGGCATCCATCTTGTATCACAAAATACCATACCCTTAGCTTAATACCTTGCATGAGTTATATTGTATATTAAACATATGATTTTACAGACAATCCTGGCACCTATAACTCCAGTTCCTTGGAAATTCCGGCTCGCTCTTTCCCGGTCACCAAAGATCAGGGCCTTTAGGACTTCTTGGAACTGGAGGAATGTCCCTGTGTTGCCAGCGTACTGGAACAATACAAAAGAGTTGTACATGGCAACAGGGCTGCCATCAGAAATTTCGGGGCCCCTTACACAGGTCAAGGCCTCACCACCCAACCCCCCCCCCCCCCCCCACGTGGCCCGCCCCCAATTTTATTTTATCTTCTAGATATATATTTCTAATTAGATTAGAGCATACATGGATGGGGTGTGCGGGCCACGGCTTCCTGCGGGATACAGACATCAGCTTCCAGCAAACTGCCCCGTGCAGGAGATCACAAGGGGCCCAATGCTCGGACCCCCCGTGATCTATAACTTATCCCCTATCCTTGAATAGGGGATAAGTTATTTTTCACCAGACTACTCCTTTAACAGAGGGGCCCCAATGCGAGAAACCACAGGGCCCTGATGCCAAAAAAATACCTTGGCTCCCCCCCCCCCCCAAACCCCCCCATTTTAGTATAAGCAGCTCATTTTTTTGGTGGGGGTCTGACTGCTGGGACCACCACCAATCACCTCGATTGAAGTGGTTCTCCAGCTGTTGGAAAGCTAAAACTCCCATCATGTCTGGAGAGCCTCAGGCATTATGGGAGTTGTAGTTTTGTAACAGCTGAAGAGACACAGATTGGACACAGTTTTACCCATCATCACTGCAGAACTTACAAGTGACTACAGCTCTGATGGGACAGTCAGCAGAACACACAATGATATCAGTGACCTGAGTGACATCTTCTGACTTGAGTGATATCTTCTCTGTTATCTTTTCTTCTTCATCTGGTCCAGAGACCAGGTCTTCCTCCAGCTCCATCTTCTCTGCAGAGTCTGACATCCAGACATCATTGGTCCCAAACTTTGTCAGCAGATCCTCATCATCTGCATGAAGACAGTAATCATTATAACCTTGCCAGAAAGTGTACCCTTAATAAAATACTGCCCCACACTGTACCCTGAGTATAATCCTGCTATACACTGTACCCAGTAAATATTATCCTGCCACACACTGTAACCTGAATATAATACTGCTATACACTGTACCCACTAAATATAATCCTGCCACACACTGTACCCTGAATATAATACTGCTACACACTGTACCCACTAAATATAATCCTGCCACACACTGTAACCTGAATATAATACTGCTATACACTGTACCCACTAAATATAATCCTGCCACACACTGTAACCTGAATATAATACTGCTATACACTGTACCCACTAAATATAATCCTGCCACACACTGTAACCTGAATATAATACTGCTATACACTGTACAAACTAAATTCAATCCTGCCACACACTGTACCCTGAATATAATACTGCTATACACCGTACCCTGAATATAATATTGCTATACACTGTAACCTGAATATAATACTGCTATACACTGTACCCACTAAATTCAATCCTGCCACACACTGTACCCTGCTACACACTGTACCCACTAAATATAATCCTGCCACACACTGTACCCTGAATATAATACTGCTATACACCGTACCCTGAATATAATATTGCTATACACTGTACCCTGAATATAATACTGCTATACACTGTACCAACTAAATATAATCCTGCCACACACTATACCCACTAAATATAATACCTCTTATCCTCTGTGTCCTCATCATTCCTCATCACCCCCAAAACCCCCGCCAAACCTCTCCTCATCACTACTATAACCCCCCCTCACACCTCTCCTCATCACTACTATAACCCTCCCCCGCACCTCTCCTCATCACTACTATAACCCCCCGCACCTCTCCTCATCACTACTATAACCTCCCCCGCACCTCTCCTCATCACCCCCATAACCCACCAGCACCTCTTCTCATCACTACAATGACCCCCTGCACCTCTCATCACCCCCATAACCCCCTGCACCTCTCCTCATCACTACTATAACCCCCCTGCACCTCTCATCACCATATAACCCCCCTGCACCTCTCCTCATCACTACTATAACCCCCTCCTGCATCTCTCACCACCCCCATAACACCCCCTGCACCTCTCATCACCCCCGTAACCCCCCCTCTCATCACACCCATTACCCCCCCCTCATCACCCCCATAACCCCCCCTGCATCTCTCATCACCCCCTAACACACCCCTTCACCTCTCACCACCCCCATAACACCCCCCTGCACCTCTCATCACCCCTATAACCCCCCTCTCATAACCCCCATAACTCACTGCATCTCTCATCACCCCCATAACCCCCCCTTTCATCACCGCCATAACACCCCATGCACCTCTTATCACCCCCGTAACCCCCCTCTCATCACCCCCGTAACCCCCCTCTCATCACCCCCATAACCCCCCTCTCATAACCCCCATAAACCCCCTGCATCTCTCATCACCCCCATAACAACCCCCTGCACCTCTCATCACCCCCATAACCCCCCTCTCATAACCCCCATAACCCCCCGCATCTCTCATCACCCCCATAACCCCCCTCTCATCACCCCCATAACACCCCCCTGCACCTTTCATCACCCCATAGCACCCCCCTGCACCTCTCATCACCCCCATAACACCCCCTGCACCTCCCATCACCCCCCTGCACCTCTCATCCCCCCATAACACCCCCCCTGCACCTCTCATCACCCCCATAACCTCCCCATGCACCTCTCATCACCCCTATAACACCCCCTGCACCTCTCATCACCCCTATAACACCCCAAGCACCTCTTCCCCTGCACCTCTCATCACCATTGTAGTCTGCAAACAATACCATACCCCCCCCCCCCCCCCCCCCCGACCGTTCACCTACCCTGCTGGGGATCGGTGCAGCTGCTGCTCCTGTCACAGTGTCACTGCACGGGGAGGATCCGTAGGGAGGATGCTTTAGCTGGTGGACTGGAGATCGCGCAGGGACAGGTCAGGTGACTGGAGTAGACGTGCGTGCCTGCGCGGGGCACGTCGATTCCCATCAGTCCCTGGCCTGTCTGGCCCTGCCGTACTTCTTAAGGGGCCCGTGCCCATTAAGAAAGAGCGGGCCATAGTCCTGGGGCCCCCTGGACTATGAGGCCCGGTCATAGTTCTGGCGGGCACCCAGCCAGGGGTCAGTGAGTGACAGTCGCAGCCACTCACTGACAAGCCGGAAAAAAAAAAAAAAGGTCCAGGGACGACCGGGCCCCCCTAAAGCTCCGGGCCCCATATAAGTGTATGGGTTGTACCCCCCTGATGGCTGCCCTGCAGGGCAATAGTACTAAGTAGACCGCAACCTTCTTGTACCATACCCGTGTTTTCCGCATGGAATCATATGGCTTGGGGACTTGATCAGAGAGATCAACTCCCCCCTATACTGATTGTAGTCCAGAATACAATCGGGCTTGAGGACCGGTGTTGTGGTACCTCGCACAGGGACAGGTGAGCTGCCGTTACCATGAATTGTGGAAATCATAAGGACATCCCTCTTATCCTTATACCTAACCAGCAACAGGTTTTCATGGGTAAGGGCACAGGACTCACCCTTGGGCATAGGTGTCTGGATCAAATTTAGAGGGAGGCCTCTCTGGTTCTTCCGCAAGGTCCCACAAACAGGCGTGGATCTGGTGGCAAGGGATGTGAACAGAGGGATGCTGGTATAAAAATTGTAGACGTACACGTGGTAACCCTTATCCAGCAATGGGTGCACAAGGTCCCAAACGAGTTTCCCACTAACACTCAGAGTGGGAGGACATTCTGGGGGTTTAACCTCTTAAGGACGCAGGGCATACCTGTATGCCCTGCGCCTGGTCCCGGTGTTTAAAACGGGGTCACGCCATGACCCCGCATCACACCGGGTCGGTCCCAGCTGCTAATGATAGCCGGGACCCTGGGCTAATAGCGCTCGGCACAGATCGTTGTGCCCCGCACTATTAACCCTTCAGACGCGGTAATCAAAGTTGATCACCGCGTCCAAAAGGAAAGTAAAAGCTTCCCGGCAGTTCAGTCAGTCTGATCGGGACTATCACGATAAAATCGTGATGATCCCAATAAGGTAGGATGCGAGCGGAGGTCCCCTCACCTGTCTCCGTCGTGTCCGATCAGCGTTTGATTGCTTCAAGCCTGAGCTACAGGCTTTAGCAATCGAGCCCCTAGAACGCTGATCCATGCAAAGCTATGGCTTTGCAGGGATCAAGGTAAAAGATCAGTGTGTGCAGTGTTATAGCCCCCTATGGGAGCTATAGCACTGCAAAATAAAAAAAGTTAATAAAGGTAATTTAACCTCCTCCCTAATAAAAGTTTGAATCACCCCCCTTTTCCCATAAAAAAAACTGTGTAAATAAAAATAAACATATGTGGTATCGCTGCGTGCGTAAATGTCTGAACTATAAAAATATATTTTTAATTAAACAGCATGGTCAATGGCGTGCGCAAAAAAATTCCAAAGTCCAAAATAGTGTGTTTTTGGTCACTTTTTATATAAAAAGCGGTCAAAAAGTCTGATCAATGCAAAAATGGAACCGATAAAAACTTCAGAACAGGGCAAAAAAAATGAGCCCTCATACCGGCCCGTACGCAGAAAAATAAAAAAGTTATAGGGGTCAGAATATGACAATTTTTAACTTATTGTTAGGATTCGGCTGGCTGGAGGTGGATCCTCTGTGTCAGAGAGGGATTGGCGTGGACCGTATCGGTGGACCGGTTCTAAGTTGCTACTGGTATTCACCAGAGCCCGCCGCAAAGCGGGATGGTCTTGCTGCGGCGGTAGCAACCAGGTTGTATCCACCGGTAACGGCTCAACCTCTCTGACTGCTGAGACAGGCGCGGTACAAAAGGACAAGGCAAGAGCAAGGTCGGACGTAGCAGAACGTCGGGGCAGGCAGCAAGGGTCGTAGTCAGGGGCAACAGCAGAAGGTCTGGAACACAGGCTTGGGACATACACTAAACGCTTTCTCTGGCATAAGGCAACAAGATCCGGCAAGGAAGTGAAGGGGAAGTGAGGTTATATGAGCAGGGAGCAGGTGGAGGCTAATTAGACTGATTGGGCCAGGCACCAATCATTGGTGCACTGGTCCTTTAAATCTTAGAGAGCTGGCGCGCGCGCGCCCTAGAGAGCGGAGCCGCGCGTGCCAGAACGTGACAGGTAAGTGGGACAGGTAAGTGGCTTGGGATGCGATTCGCGAGCGGGCGCGTCCCGCTATGCGAATCGCATCCCCGACGTCAGTGTCAGTGCAGCGTTCCCGGTCAGCGGGTCTGACCGGGGCGCTGCAGAGAGGAGAACGCCGCAAGCGCTCCGGGGAGGAGCAGGGACCCGGAGCGCTCGGCGTAACAGTACCCCCCCCCCCCCTTAGGTCTCCCCCTCTTTTTGTCTCCTTGTCCTTTCAAATGAGACGAGAACATTGGGGGCGACTCTTGAGTCTCCTTCCGGAAAAAAGAGAAGTCCTGGGAAGCTACATCAGCGGCAGGCAAGAAGTGGGAATGGGGAGGGGGGGCAGAGGGTGAAGCTTGTCGGGGGGCAGAGTGTTACCAGGAAGGGGGCTATGAGGAGCAGATGTGAGGCATAGTTTGTGACAAGCAGGACCCCAATTCTTGATCTCCCCGGTGGTCCAGTCATGGGTGGGAGAATGACGTTGGAGCCATGGCAGACCAAGGAGGAATTGAGAGGAGCAGTTGGGCAGAACAAAAAATTCAATTTTCTCTTGATGCAGTCCAATACTCATAAGCAGGGGTTCTGTGCGGTAACGCACAGTGCAGTCCAATTTTACTCCGTTGACCGAAGAAATGTAGAGCGGCTTGACGAGACGGGTCACCGGGATGCAGAACCTATTAACCAAAGAGGCCAGAATAAAATTTCCAGCAGAACCAGAGTCCAAGAAGGCCACAGCTGAGAAGGAGGAGTTGGCAGAAGGAGCAATCCGCACGGGCACAGTGAGACGTGGAGAAGCAGAATTCACACCAAGGGACGCCACTCCGATTTGAACAGGGTGCGTGCGTTTCCCAGACGCGGAGGACGAATAGGGCAGTCCACCAAGAAATGTTCGGTACTAGCGCAGTACAGACATAAATTTTTATCTCTGCGCCGAGTCCTCTCTTCATGGGTCAGGCGAGACTGATCCACTTGCATAGCCTCCTCGGCGGGAGGCACAGGGATAGATTGCAAAGGATACTGGGAGAGAGGTGCCCAGAGATCAAGGTCCTTTTCCTGGCGGAGCTCCTGGTGTCTTTCAGAAAAAAGTTTGTCGATGCGGGTGGCCAAAAGGATAAGTTCAGACAGGTTAGCTGGAATTTCTCGTGCGGCCAGTACATCTTTGATGTTGCTGGATAAGCCTTTCTTGAAGGTCGCGCAGAGGGCCTCATTGTTCCAGGCTAGCTCTGAGGCAAGGGTACGAAACTGGATGGCGTATTCGCCTACGGAAGAAGTTCCTTGGACTAGGTTCAGCAAGGCAGTCTCGGCAGAGGAGGCCCGGGCTGGCTCCTCGAAGACACTACGGACTTCAGCGAAGAAGGACTGGACTGTGGCAGGATCATTGCGGTCCCAGAGCGGTGTAGCCCAAGACAAGGCCTTTCCAGACAGAAGACTAACTACGAAAGCCACCTTAGACCGTTCTGTAGGAAATTGGTTGTGGTACCTCGCACAGGGACAGGTGAGCTGCCGTTACCATGAATTGTGGAAATCATAAGGACATCCCTCTTATCCTTATACCTAACCAGCAACAGGTTTTCATGGGTAAGGGCACAGGACTCACCCTTGGGCATAGGTGTCTGGATCAAATTTAGAGGGAGGCCTCTCTGGTTCTTCCGCAAGGTCCCACAAACAGGCTTGGATCTGGTGGCAAGGGATGTGAACAGAGGGATGCTGGTATAAAAATTGTAGACGTACACGTGGTAACCCTTATCCAGCAATGGGTGCACAAGGTCCCAAACGAGTTTCCCACTAACACTCAGAGTGGGAGGACATTCTGGGGGTTTAACCTCTTAAGGACGCAGGGCATACCTGTATGCCCTGCGCCTGGTCCCGGTGTTTAAAACGGGGTCACGCCATGACCCCGCATCACACCGGGTCGGTCCCAGCTGCTAATGATAGCCGGGACCCTGGGCTAATAGCGCTCGGCACAGATCGTTGTGCCCCGCACTATTAACCCTTCAGACACGGTAATCAAAGTTGATCACCGCGTCCAAAAGGAAAGTAAAAGCTTCCCGGCAGTTCAGTCAGTCTGATCGGGACTATCACGATAAAATCGTGATGATCCCAATAAGGTAGGATGCGAGCGGAGGTCCCCTCACCTGTCTCCGTCGCGTCCGATCGGCGTTTGATTGCTTCAAGCCTGAGCTACAGGCTTTAGCAATCGAGCCCCTAGAACGCTGATCCATGCAAAGCTATGGCTTTGCAGGGATCAAGGTAAAAGATCAGTGTGTGCAGTGTTATAGCCCCCTATGGGAGCTATAGCACTGCAAAATAAAAAAAGTTAATAAAGGTAATTTAACCTCCTCCCTAATAAAAGTTTGAATCACCCCCCCCCCTTTTCCCATAAAAAAAACTGTGTAAATAAAAATAAACATATGTGGTATCGCTGCGTGCGTAAATGTCCGAACTATAAAAATATATTTTTAATTAAACAGCATGGTCAATGGCGTGCGCAAAATTCCAAAGTCCAAAATAGTGTGTTTTTGGTCACTTTTTATATAAAAAGCGGTCAAAAAGTCTGATCAATGCAAAAATGGAACCGATAAAAACTTCAGAACAGGGCAAAAAAAATGAGCCCTCATACCGGCCCGTACGCAGAAAAATAAAAAAGTTATAGGGGTCAGAATATGACAATTTTAAACTTATTGTTAGGATTCGGCTGGCTGGAGGTGGATCCTCTGTGTCAGAGAGGGATTGGCGTGGACCGTATCGGTGGACCGGTTCTAAGTTGCTACTGGTATTCACCAGAGCCCGCCGCAAAGCGGGATGGTCTTGCTGCGGCGGTAGCAACCAGGTTGTATCCACCGGTAACGGCTCAACCTCTCTGACTGCTGAGACAGGCGCGGTACAAAAGGACAAGGCAAGAGCAAGGTCGGACGTAGCAGAACGTCGGGGCAGGCAGCAAGGGTCGTAGTCAGGGGCAACAGCAGAAGGTCTGGAACACAGGCTTGGGACATACACTAAACGCTTTCTCTGGCATAAGGCAACAAGATCCGGCAAGGAAGTGAAGGGGAAGTGAGGTTATATGAGCAGGGAGCAGGTGGAGTCTAATTAGACTGATTGGGCCAGGCACCAATCATTGGTGCACTGGTCCTTTAAATCTTAGAGAGCTGGCGCGCGCGCGCCCTAGAGAGCGGAGCCGCGCGTGCCAGAACGTGACAGGTAAGTGGGACAGGTAAGTGGCTTGGGATGCGATTCGCGAGCGGGCGCGTCCCGCTATGCGAATCGCATCCCCGACGTCAGTGTCAGTGCAGCGTTCCCGGTCAGCGGGTCTGACCGGGGCGCTGCAGAGAGGAGAACGCCGCAAGCGCACAGTGCAGTCCAATTTTACTCCGTTGACCGAAGAAATGTAGAGCGGCTTGACGAGACGGGTCACCGGGATGCAGAACCTATTAACCAAAGAGGCCAGAATAAAATTTCCAGCAGAACCAGAGTCCAAGAAGGCCACAGCTGAGAAGGAGGAGTTGGCAGAAGGAGCAATCCGCACGGGCACAGTGAGACGTGGAGAAGCAGAATTCACACCAAGGGACGCCACTCCGATTTGAACAGGGTGCGTGCGTTTCCCAGACGCGGAGGACGAATAGGGCAGTCCACCAAGAAATGTTCGGTACTAGCGCAGTACAGACATAAATTTTTATCTCTGCGCCGAGTCCTCTCTTCATGGGTCAGGCGAGACTGATCCACTTGCATAGCCTCCTCGGCGGGAGGCACAGGGATAGATTGCAAAGGATACTGGGAGAGAGGTGCCCAGAGATCAAGGTCCTTTTCCTGGCGGAGCTCCTGGTGTCTTTCAGAAAAAAGTTTGTCGATGCGGGTGGCCAAAAGGATAAGTTCAGACAGGTTAGCTGGAATTTCTCGTGCGGCCAGTACATCTTTGATGTTGCTGGATAAGCCTTTCTTGAAGGTCGCGCAGAGGGCCTCATTGTTCCAGGCTAGCTCTGAGGCAAGGGTACGAAACTGGATGGCGTATTCGCCTACGGAAGAAGTTCCTTGGACTAGGTTCAGCAAGGCAGTCTCGGCAGAGGAGGCCCGGGCTGGCTCCTCGAAGACACTACGGACTTCAGCGAAGAAGGACTGGACTGTGGCAGGATCATTGCGGTCCCAGAGCGGTGTAGCCCAAGACAAGGCCTTTCCAGACAGAAGACTAACTACGAAAGCCACCTTAGACCGTTCTGTAGGAAATTGGTTGTGGTACCTCGCACAGGGACAGGTGAGCTGCCGTTACCATGAATTGTGGAAATCATAAGGACATCCCTCTTATCCTTATACCTAACCAGCAACAGGTTTTCATGGGTAAGGGCACAGGACTCACCCTTGGGCATAGGTGTCTGGATCAAATTTAGAGGGAGGCCTCTCTGGTTCTTCCGCAAGGTCCCACAAACAGGCTTGGATCTGGTGGCAAGGGATGTGAACAGAGGGATGCTGGTATAAAAATTGTAGACGTACACGTGGTAACCCTTATCCAGCAATGGGTGCACAAGGTCCCAAACGAGTTTCCCACTAACACTCAGAGTGGGAGGACATTCTGGGGGTTTAACCTCTTAAGGACGCAGGGCATACCTGTATGCCCTGCGCCTGGTCCCGGTGTTTAAAACGGGGTCACGCCATGACCCCGCATCACACCGGGTCGGTCCCAGCTGCTAATGATAGCCGGGACCCTGGGCTAATAGCGCTCGGCACAGATCGTTGTGCCCCGCACTATTAACCCTTCAGACACGGTAATCAAAGTTGATCACCGCGTCCAAAAGGAAAGTAAAAGCTTCCCGGCAGTTCAGTCAGTCTGATCGGGACTATCACGATAAAATCGTGATGATCCCAATAAGGTAGGATGCGAGCGGAGGTCCCCTCACCTGTCTCCGTCGCGTCCGATCGGCGTTTGATTGCTTCAAGCCTGAGCTACAGGCTTTAGCAATCGAGCCCCTAGAACGCTGATCCATGCAAAGCTATGGCTTTGCAGGGATCAAGGTAAAAGATCAGTGTGTGCAGTGTTATAGCCCCCTATGGGAGCTATAGCACTGCAAAATAAAAAAAGTTAATAAAGGTAATTTAACCTCCTCCCTAATAAAAGTTTGAATCACCCCCCCCCTTTTCCCATAAAAAAAACTGTGTAAATAAAAATAAACATATGTGGTATCGCTGCGTGCGTAAATGTCCGAACTATAAAAATATATTTTTAATTAAACAGCATGGTCAATGGCGTGCGCAAAAAAATTCCAAAGTCCAAAATAGTGTGTTTTTGGTCACTTTTTATATAAAAAGCGGTCAAAAAGTCTGATCAATGCAAAAATGGAACCGATAAAAACTTCAGAACAGGGCAAAAAAAATGAGCCCTCATACCGGCCCGTACGCAGAAAAATAAAAAAGTTATAGGGGTCAGAATATGACAATTTTTAACTTATTGTTAGGATTCGGCTGGCTGGAGGTGGATCCTCTGTGTCAGAGAGGGATTGGCGTGGACCGTATCGGTGGACCGGTTCTAAGTTGCTACTGGTATTCACCAGAGCCCGCCGCAAAGCGGGATGGTCTTGCTGCGGCGGTAGCAACCAGGTTGTATCCACCGGTAACGGCTCAACCTCTCTGACTGCTGAGACAGGCGCGGTACAAAAGGACAAGGCAAGAGCAAGGTCGGACGTAGCAGAACGTCGGGGCAGGCAGCAAGGGTCGTAGTCAGGGGCAACAGCAGAAGGTCTGGAACACAGGCTTGGGACATAAACTAAACGCTTTCTCTGGCATAAGGCAACAAGATCCGGCAAGGAAGTGAAGGGGAAGTGAGGTTATATGAGCAGGGAGCAGGTGGAGGCTAATTAGACTGATTGGGCCAGGCACCAATCATTGGTGCACTGGTCCTTTAAATCTTAGAGAGCTGGCGCGCGTGCGCCCTAGAGAGCGGAGCCGCGCGTGCCAGAACGTGACAGGTAAGTGGGACAGGTAAGTGGCTTGGGATGCGATTCGCGAGCGGGCGCGTCCCGCTATGCGAATCGCATCCCCGACGTCAGTGTCAGTGCAGCGTTCCCGGTCAGCGGGTCTGACCGGGGCGCTGCAGAGAGGAGAACGCCGCAAGCGCTCCGGGGAGGAGCAGGGACCCGGAGCGCTCGGCGTAACAGTACCCCCCCCCCCTTAGGTCTCCCCCTCTTTTTGTCTCCTTGTCCCTTCAAATGAGACGAGAACATTGGGGGCGACTCTTGAGTCTCCTTCCGGAAAAAAGAGAAGTCCTGGGAAGCTACATCAGCGGCAGGCAAGAAGTGGGAATGGGGAGGGGGGGCAGAGGGTGAAGCTTGTCACGGGGCAGAGTGTTACCAGGAAGGGGGCTATGAGGAGCAGATGTGAGGCATAGTTTGTGACAAGCAGGACCCCAATTCTTGATCTCCCCGGTGGTCCAGTCAAGGGTGGGAGAATGACGTTGGAGCCATGGCAGACCAAGGAGGAATTGAGAGGTGCAGTTGGGCAGAACAAAAAATTCAATTTTCTCTTGATGCAGTCCAATACTCATAAGCAGGGGTTCTGTGCGGTAACGCACAGTGCAGTCCAATTTTACTCCGTTGACCGAAGAAATGTAGAGCGGCTTGACGAGACGGGTCACTGGGATGCAGAACCTATTAACCAAAGAGGCCAGAATAAAATTTCCAGCAGAACCAGAGTCCAAGAAGGCCACAGCTGAGAAGGAGGAGTTGGCAGAAGGAGCAATCCGCACGGGCAGTGAGACGTGGAGAAGCAGAATTCACACCAAGGGACGCCACTCCGATTTGAACAGGGTGCGTGCGTTTCCCAGACGCGGAGGACGAATAGGGCAGTCCACCAAGAAATGTTCGGTACTAGCGCAGTACAGACATAAATTTTTATCTCTGCGCCGAGTCCTCTCTTCATGGGTCAGGCGAGACTGATCCACTTGCATAGCCTCCTCGGCGGGAGGCACAGGGATAGATTGCAAAGGATACTGGGAGAGAGGTGCCCAGAGATCAAGGTCCTTTTCCTGGCGGAGCTCCTGGTGTCTTTCAGAAAAAAGTTTGTCGATGCGGGTGGCCAAAAGGATAAGTTCAGACAGGTTAGCTGGAATTTCTCGTGCGGCCAGTACATCTTTGATGTTGCTGGATAAGCCTTTCTTGAAGGTCGCGCAGAGGGCCTCATTGTTCCAGGCTAGCTCTGAGGCAAGGGTACGAAACTGGATGGCGTATTCGCCTACGGAAGAAGTTCCTTGGACTAGGTTCAGCAAGGCAGTCTCGGCAGAGGAGGCCCGGGCTGGCTCCTCGAAGACACTACGGACTTCAGCGAAGAAGGACTGGACTGTGGCAGGTTCATTGCGGTCCCAGAGCGGTGTAGCCCAAGACAAGGCCTTTCCAGACAGAAGACTAACTACGAAAGCCACCTTAGACCGTTCTGTAGGAAATTGGTCCGACAACATCTCCATATGTAGGGAACATTGAGACAGGAAACCACAGCAGAGTCTAGAGTCCCCATCAAATTTGTCCGGCAGGGACAAGCGGAGGCTAGGAGCGGCCACTCGCTGCGGAGGAGGTGCAGGAGCTGGTGGAGGAGATGGTTGCTGCTGTAGCAGTGGCAAAAGTTGCTGTAGCATGGCGGTCAACTGCGACAGCTGCTGTCCTTGTTGGGCGATTTGCTGAGATTGCTGGGTGACCACCGTGGGTAGGTCAGCGAGACTTGGCAGCGGCACCTCAGCGGGATCCATGGCCGGATCTACTGTTAGGATTCGGCTGGCTGGAGGTGGATCCTCTGTGTCAGAGAGAGATTGGCGTGGACCGTACCGGTGGACCGGTTCTAAGTTGCTACTGGTATTCACCAGAGCCCACCGCAAAGCGGGATGGTCTTGCTGCGGCGGTAGCAACCAGGTCTTTCTCTGAGCTGGCTCTTTCTCTGAGCTCTGCCTGCTGACTGAGCTCGGTGGGTGGAAGCCTGTGCTAGCATTTCTCCTGCGGTGTCGCTATCAGTGTGAGAAGAGCGGGCAAAGAGAGTTGCATTGACAATCCAACACAATGGCAGCATATTGAACACATTTTATAAGTGGTCAGAAACTTGTAAATAACTCATGAAAGAATAAAGTTACGTTAAAACCAAGCACATCATTGTTTTTCTTGTGAAATTCCCAATAAGTGATATGTCACATGACCCTCTTCCTATTGAAAAAACTAAAGTTGGATTCAAAATGGCCAACTTCAAAATGGCCGCCATGGTCACCACCCATCTTGAAAAGTTTCCCCCCTCACATATACTAATGTGCCACAAACAGGAAGTTAATATCACCAACCATTCCAATTTTATTAAGGTGTATCCATATAAATGGCCCACCCTGTATAGACTAACTTTTTTTGTCTTTTGTTATCTATCATGTTGCTTCGACATGTAAGATTCATTATTATTTTCTGCTAAATATAAATATATATATATATATATATATATATATATATATATATATATATATATATATATATATATATATATATAATTAATTGCCCCTAGGCGTAAACCTTCGCACCCTGTGGCTGTACTTTCCCTTGGACATAATCCCATCAGCACATTAGCATTATATTTGTAAACGCCACCTTGTGGTCAATTTAGAATTAGCAGTTTCCTTCCCGTAGGTTAACATTTTGTTCCTACAATATCCGAAGCATAGATGAGACTAAAGCATTGTACTTTAATTCTCACTTGCTTATAGAATGAAAACAAAAAAACAGAACAAAAAAACACGAAAGGGGAATAATGCCCACTACTAAAATGGCGGATTCGGGGTGTGTTAGGTGACGTTAAAGCTCTCGTTCCAATAATAGCCTCCCAACCCTAGACGTCTGTGATTCAAATGAACAGCCCGCCCCGTTGGGGACTTTCTGCAGTAGCGTGCCCTCAGTGAGGCTGTCTTAGTCATGCCTGTTTTTTAATATGCTACAGAAGGATAATTGTTTGACGGGGCAGTTTTACTATAATATATATAAGTTGTTAATTTGCACGAATTAATGTGTCAAAATATATATTATTCCAGGCATTTGTTTTCATTGATGCATTTCGCTGCAAAACGAAGCAGGCGTTAGCGAAGACACCTTCGTCTACTCTAACAACGTATTATTCAAAACTACCGGGCGCGAAAAGAGCGCTGAGCTTGAGAGTGACGTGCCGGCCCGTAGGTCCTGAGGTGAGTGTGCCCGTATTCATGTGACCCCTAATTACTAGGTGCTGCTTACTCTATGGTGGCTGTTTACATGATGCCGCCTCCTAGTTGTGATTTGAACCCATGCTTTACTATACAGCGTCTTACCATAGAAGATACACATCTGTAGTTGAGTTATCCTATGTAATTCTGGGTGATAACCAGTGGGTTATTGATCACTGCAGCAAAATGCGGCCATTCCGGAGGTTGGAAAAGATGGGTGCCCTGTGGATAGGGGAGAAGTTAATTTAACCCGGTATAATAAAAGGGATTGTGCCATCCACAATCTAGGGCAGTGTTTCCCAATCAGGGTGCCTCCAGCTGTTGCAAAACTACAACTCCCAGCATGCCCAGACAGCCTGGGCATGCTGGGAGTTGTAGTTTTGCAACAGCTGGAGGCACCCTGATTGGGAAACACTGATCTAGGGGATATTTAGCTGATATTTAGCACATGATTTTCCCAAGTGCGGTCTGCCTTTGCATGGCTATGTGCCCAAGGAAACCACTTTGCACCAACATTTTGCGGCCAAGATCAGAAGTGGCACTTAGTAAATTGCTAACCGCTGCAAGTATCAAAACCGCTAATGTTCTTACCCTCCATACCTGAGTCTGTGGGGTGCTCAGTGCCCTTGCAGCGGGCATCAGTGGAGGGAGAGTACTGCAGGGTGATACCCATTCTGTGGCTGGTCTCTTGTAGCAGTTAACGGAAGTTTGCCTGCAACACTGTACCTCTTCAGCAATAAAACAATGATTAACTCTTAACCAACTGTTGTCTTTAGAAAAAAAATGTAATAAAAAATAGTGTTCTGAACTAGAGCAAAAAGTTACAAAACATTTGTGCAAAAAGTCCCTGCGCCAAAAGTGTAAGGAAAAAACACTTCCAAATGGCATGATAAATTCCCTCCAGGGTCCCAGTTAGTGAGATTGTGGGGGGGTGTAACTTCTGTGGTGTCAGTATCAAATAAATGTATCCTATTCTATGAATGGGGGATAATGTTATAAGTTGGCACAGTCCCTTTAAGTCCCGCCCCCCCAGACATATCTATTAAATTGGACCTGTCACAAGACTTTACTCTGTATAACTGGTGGCGGTACATTATATAGGGTAAAATAAGGTTTTTTACCAGGTTTGGATGTTCGGACATTGCTGGTAACATGTTCTGGCAGGAGGAACATATCTTTATATTTGGAGAACAAAAAGTATATAAATGGCACTAATATTTACCTACTCTACATTATATGGGTAAAAAGACAAAATATGTTGAACTGCTTTAAAGGGGTTTCCCAGTAAGATCACTTAAAATGTATCCATAGGAGAAATAATAATAATTGTGTGGTCACTATAGTTCCAACCACCGCGACACCCAACTGCATGTTACTTTTGCCCTGAAGGGATAGGAGTGAGGTGGCAGGGGTGCCACCCCTCCTATCCCTGCTATTGGTCGTTCAGAAGCGACGAACAATAGCAGATCGTGGGGGGGGTTAACGTTCAGTTCCCCCGCTCTGTCCAGCCACTGCAGTCCAGACAGAGCAGGGGAACCGACGGTGAACGGTGCCGAAGGTCCACTTACCATTGGCATTGGCGGGTGGCGATGACGAGCGGCTGGCTCCCAGGTGCGGCGTGCTGCAGACTACGGAAACTGGTGAGTTGCCCAGCAACATCTGGAGGGCTACAGTTGAGACCACTATACAGTGGTATCTAAACTGGAACCCTCCAGATGTTGCAAAACACCATTTCTATTGAGTTAGAACGTACCCCATATGTGGATGTAAAGTGCTCTACGGGCGAGGGAGCGCCATTGGGCTTTTGGCGAGAAAATTTGTCTGGAATTGAAGGCCACGTGTGTTTACAAAGCCCCCATAGTGCCTGAACAATGGACCCTCCACATGTGACTGCATTTTGGAAACTACACCCCCACAGGTGTCTGACAGATTTTTGGAACAGTGGTCTGTGAAAATGAAAAATGTAATTTTTTTCATTTGCACAGCTCACTGTTCCAAAGACCTGTCAAATGCCGGTGGGATGTAAATGCTCACTGCACCCCTTATTAAATTCTGTGAGGGGTGTAGTTTCCAAAATGGGGTCACATTTGGGGGGGTCCACTGTTTTGGCACCATGGGGGGCTTTGTAAATGCACAAGGTCCCCGACCTTATTCTCTCTCCAAAAGATCAATGGCGCTCCTTCTCTTCTGAGCATTGTAGTGCGCCAGCAGAGCATTTGATGTCTACACATGGGGTTACAAATTTTAGGGTAATTTTTCTCCTTTTACCCCTTGTAAAAAATGCAAAAATTGGGTCTACAAGAACATGCGAGTGTAAAAAATGAAGATTTTGAATTTACTCCTTCACTTTGCTACTATCCCTATGAAACAACTAAAGGGTTAACACACTTTCTGACTGTCCTTTTGAATACTTTGAGGGGTGCAATTTTTATAATTGGGTAATTTATGGGGTATATCTAATATGAAGGCCCCCTTAAATCCACTTCAAAACTGAACTGGTCACTGAAAAATTCTGATTTTGAAAAGTTTGTGAAAAATTGCTGCTGAAATTTGAAGCCTTCTGATGTCTTCAAGAAGTAAAAACAAGTCAATTTTATGATGCAAACATAAAGTAGACATATTGTATATTGATTCACATATACAATATATTTGGGATATCCATTTTCCTTATAAGCAGAGAGTTTCAGAGTAAAAAAATGCATAATTTTCAAATTTTTCATCAAATTTTGGGAATTTTTTGCCGAGAAATGGTGTAAGTATCGACAAAATTTCACCACTAACATAAAGTATAATATGTCATGAATAAACAATCTTGGAATCAGAATGAAAGCTAAAAGCATTCCAGAGTTATTAATGTTTAAAGTGACAATGGTCAGATGTGCAAAAAATGGCCGGGTCCTTAAGGTGAAAATGGGCTCTGTCCTTAAGGGGTTAACGACCATGGACATGTACACACACACGTCCATGTGCCATTAACCCCTTCCCGACCCATGACCTACATGTATGTCATGGGCCGGCTCCCATTCTATAACGTGGGGCCATGGCGTGGCCCCTCGTCATAGCGGGTCGGGCCCGGCACCTAGCAACGGCCGGGACCCGTGGCTAATAGCGTGCGGCAGTGATCACGGTGCCGCGCGCTATTAACCCTTTAGACGCGGCATTCAAAGTTGAATGCCGCGTCTAAAGTGAAAGTAAACTAATGCCGGTTAGCTCAGGGAGCTGCTTGGGATCGCCGCGGCATCCCGAAAAGCTTACATGACAGCCGGAGGATCCCTACCTGCCTCCATACTGTCCGATCGCCGAATGACTGCTCAGATCAATGTAAAAGATCAGTGTGTGCAGTGTTATAGGTCCCTATGGGAGCTATAACACTGCAAAAAAAGTGGGAAAAAAAAGTGAATAAACATAATTTAACCCCTTCCCTAATAAAAGTTTGAATCCCCCCCCCCTTTTCCTATTTAAAAAAAAAAAAAACTGTGTAAATAAAAATAAACATATGTGGTATTTTCGTGTGCGGAAATGTCCAAATTATAAAAAATATATCATTAATTAAACCGTACGGTCAATGGCGTACGCGCAAAAAATTCCAAAGTCCAAAAAAGGTTATTTTTGGTCATTTTTTATATCATGAAAAAATGAATAAAAAGCGATCAAAAAGTCTGATCATTACAAAAATGGTACTTCAGATCACGATGCAAAAAATGAGCCCTCATACCGTCCCATACGCAGAAAAATAAAAAAGTTATAGGGGTCAGAAGATGACAATTTTAAACGTATAAATTTTCCTGCATGTAGTTATGATTTTTTCCAGAAGTACAATAAAAACAAACCTATATAAGTAGGGTATCATTTTAACCGTATGGACCTACAGAATAAGAGAGTGTCATTTTTACCGGAAAATGTACTGCGTATAAACGGAAGCCCCCAAAATTTTTCCAAATTGTGTTTTTTCTTCAATTTTGTCGCACAATGAATTTTTTTTACATTTCTCTGTAGATTTTTGGGTCAAATGACTGATGTCATTACAAAATACAATTGGTGACACAAAAAATAAGCCATCATATGGATTTTTAGGTGCAAAATTGAAAGAGTTATGGTTTTTTAAAGGTAAACAGGAAAAAACAAAAGTGCAAAAATTGAAAAACCCTGGGTCATGAAGGGGTTAAGCAGGTATGGTGCGGGCTCCCAACTTGAGCCCGCACCATGCCGGCCGGCCCCGAGCACTAAAAGCAGACATGCGTTGATCGCCGCAGCCGGCTATTAACCCTTTGGATCGCCGCTGACAGTGGCGTCTAAAGGTACCTTTAACTGCTCCCTTGTGGTCCAGTGGGGTGGATCGCTCCCCAGCAGCGCGATCGCGGTGGGGGCGATCCACTTCTGAGGTAGCCGGAGGGCTTACCTCTGCTGCTGTGTAGGCTGCTGCGCTATGAATGATAAAGCCTGGCAGGAACAGGCTTTATCAATCGAGCACAGAGTACACAGATCAATGTGGTTCTATGGAACCACATTGATCTGTATGAGGAATCAATTGCAAAAAAACACACATTAACCCCTTCCTTGTTAAATGGGCACTGTCACCAACTTTATTTTTTGATATGTTGTAATACTTATGTACTACAACATATCTCTAATATACTTTTATAATTTTTTTAAAAATTAAAATAGTTTAATTTACATTTGAAAACCAGCCACTAGAGGTCTCCCTCCTAGTGGCCGCCTGCAGCCTGGCGTCACGCCTGAAAAAGGACCGATGCGGCCGGGCATCGGTCCTTTTTCATTCAGCCTGCGCTCACTCCCTGCCTGTCAGACAGGCAGGGAGCGAGCGCATTGGCTCCCCGGCCACTCCTCCCGCACATCGCCCCCGCCGCTGTGAGGTGGTTGGACCTGCCGTGGAGATTTACGTCCTCAGGGAGGGAAGATGAGGGAGAGGACCTGCTGTGGCGATCTATTTCCTCTGCCGTAGAGATCTGCGTCCAGCCGAGCTCAGGGAGGGGGAGATGAGGGAGGGGGCGTAAACCTCCTCCCTCCCCTTGCTCTGCCCTCCCCCAGCTCTAGCTTTGGAAATCTTCGGAGAGCTGGGGGAGGAGCGGACGCATGGATCTACAGGGGTGCAAAAAACCAACTCGCACCGCCGCCTCGTCGCCACTGTCCCTGCACGCCCGCTGCCGGACTCTGCAGTAAGTGTAATTTGGGGGGGGGGTTGTGATGGAGGGAACGGGGCATGGCGGGGGGGGGGGAGACGGAGGGGACGGGCTAGCGCCGCATGTAACTAATATTTTATCTACACAGGGTGTCTCCAGCTCTTTCAATACTACAAATCCCAGCATGCCCTGACAGCCAATAGATGTCAGGGCAAGCTGGGAGTTGTAGTGGTGAAACAGCTGGAGGCACCCTGTGTAGATGAACTAAGGGCGGAAGTCCCCCCCAGCAGGCATCAGTGACGTGGTGCCTGCTGGGGAAGTCTGCTTGGTAGTGAGCACACTGCCAGGCAGACAAAAAGCATTTTTAATATAGTAAAAATAAAAATTTAAAGCAGGGAGGGGGTTAGGGATAGATTGGCAATAGGCAGGGACAGAAAAAACTTTTACCCTTTAAAAGTTTAAATCACCCCCCTTTTCCCAAATTCCATATAAAAATATATAAACATAATAAAAATAAATATGTCGTTTCACCGCGTGCGTAAATGTCCGAATTATAAAAATATAAGGTTAATTAAACCGCACGGTCAATTGCGTACACGTAAAAGAATTCCAAAGTCCAAAATTGCATATTTTTTGTCACTTTGTATACCCTAAAAAAAAAGTATAAAAAGTGATCAAAAAGTCCAATCAAAACAAAAATGGTACCAATAAAAACTTCAGATCACGTCGCAAAATTAGTTTTGTGGTGGAATGATTGATGTCATTACAAAGTACAATTAGTGGCGGAAAAAATAAGCCTTCATATGAGTCTGTAGGTGCAAATTAAGTGTTATGATTTTTAGAAGGTGATGAGGAAAAAACAAAAGTGCACAAACTGAAAAACCTGTGGTCCTTAAAAGGGTAAAGGCACTTCAGGGTTGTTTGTTACATTTACAGGAAATGCATATAATACTTGTGCATAACACATTTCATTCTCTTACAGGTAGAGCAAGCAGAAAGATGCATATAAAGTCCATTATCATTGAAGGGTTTAAGTCCTATGCTCAGAGAACAGAGATCAATGGCTTTGATCCACTTTTCAATGCCATTACTGGACTTAATGGCAGTGGCAAGTCCAATATCCTGGATTCTATTTGCTTTCTTCTTGGTATTTCCAATCTTACCCAGGTAAATGATGGGCATGACACAGAGAAACAGATTCTTTTTTTCTGTGTACTTTGGCATCTTACACACGGACATTTCCTGACTTGCTTACAAACTTCAATTTGAGAGCCCTTAAAAGTTAGCCATGGTGCCATGGGGGGAGAATCTTGGGTTTTTTCTTCCATAGAAGTCTATGGGAGTGAGAGAACGCCAAAAAATTAAGGTTTTAACATTAGCGTTTTTGCTGGGTGTTTTCATTTATTTTATTTTTTTCTCTATGTTGGGAGCAGTAGTACCTGCAGTAAGGGACAGATCGCAGCGGGTGTCACTCCTAGCACACGTTGCAATCGTCCTTTATATTCCTGAGGTGCGGAGTGGCTCTCTTCTGTGCTCCGCATCTCTGCTGTATACGGCAGGCCTGTGATGTGAATAGAAGTTCACATCACTGATTCATATATGCCACTCAGAGCAGTGATTGGCTGGTACCATCTGGCCAATCGCCACTCTGAGCGGCAAATATCAGTGATGTGAATTTCTATTCACACCACTGACCGGCCGGCCCGGAGTCCATAGCTGAGATGCGAAGCACTGCAGAGAGCCGCTCCGCATCTCAGGAATATAAAGGACTATCGCAACGGTTGTCAGGAGTGACACCTGGGGCGATCTGTGCTTAGTGCAGATACTACTGCTCCCAACATGAAACAGTCTGTTCCATGCTGGGAGTAGTAGAAGTGCCTAAATAATGTCAAGAATAGAGAGAATAAAGTTAAAAAGTAGTAAAAATAAAACACACTTTATAGAACACATAATTAAAATACATTATTAAGTGCTTTTAATTATTTTTACGATTACATAGCTCCTTTTAGACATTTTTAATATTGTTTGCTAAATTTTTATGTCCCTGCCCGCTCACATAAATTGGTTCCTGATTGAAAATTAATAAAAATTTAGTTGGTACCCAACAAAATTCTAAAAAGACGCCCGCATGGAAACTGCCAAAGGGGGAAAAAATGCAATTTCCATACAAAGGTAAAAAAAAAAATGCAGGGAAAACCACTGGCAGTTTTTCTGGTGTGTGTCTGTTTTTTATTTTTATTTTTTCCAGGCCTAAAGCTTTTGAAACTTTTTTTTTTTTTTCTTATTGATAAAATTCTCCAATTTGTGATGAATCTTATTAGGTAAGAGCTTCCAATTTGCAAGATCTTGTGTATAAAAATGGTCAAGCTGGAATAACTAAAGCTACAGTATCTATCACCTTTGAGAATCTTGACAAAAAACAGAGCCCTCTAGGATTTGAGGCACATGATGAGATTACCGTGACAAGACAGGTAAGTAAATTTACAATACTGTATTCTGGAAAAGGACTTCTTTTTTTTTTTTTTTTTCTTTTTAAATTGAGTTCTTGCTTTTCTCTTTCTTCAAGGTTGTCATTGGTGGCAGAAATAAATATTTAATCAATGGCGTCAATGCAAACAACACCCGTGTGCAAGATCTTTTCTGTTCTGTGGGTCTCAATGTCAATAATCCTCACTTTCTGATCATGCAGGTGTGTATTGTCATGTTAATGTTTGGTCTTTGGTAAAGCACCCTAATGGTCATTTTGCATTAAGGTATGCATTAATGTGTGTGTGTTTTTATGTATTACATTTTTTTTGCCTCAGTTACCTATTTTAGTAAAACCTTCAACCTTACGAAGTTAGTGAGGTTTTCGAGGAATACTCTATAGTTAACACTGCTTCCCAATTCATTTAATCACCAAAAGTCAGCATGCTTTACCCTACCTGCTTGCCCAGCGCTACATCTGGCATACCTTCTAGGGTTTTTTTTGTTTAGTTTTTTAATGCATAGGGGTTTCTTGCTAAACCCTTTTAAATTGTCACTTTCGTGTCTCCCTTCCATGCTACTGTTGTCCACTCAGGGGTAAAGTCATGGGGAAAAAAGTGTGAGAACTTTCACTCAAGGGCTGGTCTTGCAGGACTTCTACTAATGGAAATAGTGTTCCAGCTGCAGGAACTACGTTCCCACACCTTACTGCAGAACTTGAGCCCTGTGTCCACTGCTTTTTAGGGGATTTCCATCTCTAGCAGCAAAAGATATCAAACAGAAGAAAAAATCTTGTCCACAGCACCAAAGTTCATGAAAAAATATGTGTTTTTAATCCATAAAAGGTGTCAATACAACAGCGACGTTTCAGTCAGCTCAACCTGACCTTTCTCAAGCATGCTTGAGAAAGGTCAGGTTGAGCTGACTGAAACGTCGCTGTTGTATTGACACCTTTTATGGATTAAAAACACATATTTTTTCATGAACTTTGGTGCTGTGGACAAGATTTTTTCTTCTGTTTGAACGATGATCCCCTAACCAAGGATCCAGGAGCTGCGTGCACCCCCTTACGATAATTTTTTTTCTTCCATTGGCTGTGCTGTTCTTCTTCTACTACAGCAAAAGATATCAAGATAGAACACGGGGCGGGTTTGTCTTAGATAGTATTATGCAGTTGAGAAAGCTTGGGTGTGCACGTGCATTTTGAGCTTTCCTGCAACCTCAAGGTTTTGTTTTCTTTTAATCGCTGACAACCGTTATAGTTCTGGGCAGCTTTTCTTTGTGTAAATCGTTTTTTTTATTTATTTTTAGATATGTACACAGTGCTGATTCCTAAATGTATTCATCTCCCCTCCATCCTACGATCCCTTGATCCCATTACTGTTTTCCTTTCTGTTCACATAGCACCTGGCAAAGCCAATACAATACATAAATAGCTTGCAAAGCCAGTAGATCCAGTGGCTTACTGTCTTTAGTAACTGCTATACTAGACAGAATATCCGGAAGTGAGGACTGCACAGTGCATTCCCAGCTCTCACTGTGACAACAATGAGAGCAGGGAGCATGGCGCCCAATACATCACCTGCATCGGAGATCTGGCAGAACAGGAAGTGGGCCTGGAGCATCACCAATCTTCTCATCAGCACCACTCCTATTATCTCCCAGTTGTGCTACTGATGAGAATAATAGCAGAGAGGCTGCCACTGATTGGACAGCACACTACCAATGCCTCCTCCTGCTTGTGTGACACCTGTAGTACATGCCCACCAAGCAGGAGGATATGGCAAATAGCCATGCGGAGCAAACAGGCCCCCTGGAAGCCACTAAAATAAAAAATTATTTTGAGTGCAAGTTTATAAGTTTCATGTCCAGCAATTCTAGTGGATTTTTTTCCCCGTCACATTTAATGTACCAAAACCATGCTGGTTTTAAATAATGGTAATACAGGTATGCTTTAGGTACATCAGTCACACAACGATGGTCTATCATATCCTGTCTTTATGAAGTATAATTCGTAGTATTTTTACTGATGTCAGTGTCTATTCAACCTATTTATTTTTTGCAGGGAAGGATAACAAAAGTCTTGAATATGAAACCTCCAGAGGTAAATATAGTAATTTTTATGCTACTTTTTACCATTAGTCTTGTGGTGTGACTTACAGCTCAACCACAACTGCAAAATCACATTTAGTACCAATTCTCAGCAACGTTCATAAACAGTGTGAAAGGAAAATTGCAGTCTTTTATATGTTTAACTTAATGAAGAAAAATTGAAAAGGAAAAGCAAGCCTTCACTTAACCCCTTAAGGACCCAGCCATTTTACATGGAAGGATTTAGATTTTTTTAATAGAAGTAATTTACAAATCTTTTCAACTTTCTGGAGCCAGTTGAAATATAAAAAAAAGTTATTTCCTGTAATACTCCTTTAATATCTTCTTATAAAATGATCGCATTCTCTAGAATATGCTGCCACTTTATGATTAGTGGATGGGTTTGATCTCTGGTACCCCAGTAATCCTGGGAATGAAGGGGTCTCTGCACTAATTTAGCACCTAAACCTCTTCACCGTTTTCCCTGCACAGTAGGGACTTCATTCTTAGGGTGAAAGATAAAGCCCTACCAATGCCATTTTAAGTTTTGGTTTTCCCACTCTTAAGGTATTAACAAGATATTTATGCACCACGTATTTTGATCAACCTTTTTATTGTGTGTGTGTGTGTATGTATTACTTTTATTTTTAGTTTACTGGTTCTACGCATGCTATATGAAGTAGTCTTGTTTAATTTGTTTAGATTCTAGCTATGATCGAAGAAGCTGCAGGTACCCGAATGTATGAATGCAAAAAAGTGGCTGCTCAAAAAACTATTGAGAAAAAGGAAGCCAAACTGAAGGAAATCCAGACGGTAAATATTGGTACTTACTAGCCCTGAGCAGTCTTTCTAGGGGTTTGATTAGGTAAGAGATTTCTGATAGATGTCAACATTTGTACAGTAATGGTTTGTGTTATCTTGTAGATTCTAGAGGAAGAGATCACCCCAACTATACATAAACTCAAGGAGGTAAGTGTAATTAAGTTTGCTACCCTATTAGATTATAACCAATACAATCTATATCTTCAGTCCAGACAATTTTATTGATATGATGATTATGTGCAGGTTTACAGATTCTAAAAATAGAAAAAATAAAGCGTACCTATCATCTCCCCCAAATAATAAACTGTTATGTATTACTCAGTACCTCATCCTGATCATGTACATCTAAGTTTTATGTGTTTAGCCTCTATATTTCTAATAAAAACAGCTTACATCAGTTGCAGTCTGGTTTCCCATCTTCTCTCAGGCAGGGGGCATGTTCCTCTTCTGCCCTCACTGTACATGACTAAACCTCTGCCCTCACTGTGTGTCACTGAGTCTGGGAGGGAGCTTGGCAGTCAGCCAATCACTGCAGGCTGCTCTGTAACGCTTTCCTCTCTTGATCTCCTCATCCTCTGATCCTCTTACATATTGCATGGCTGGCTGGGATTTATAGTCCCACACACACAATATCTTATGCAATATTAAAGAGGAGCAGAGGATAATGTATATAATCCTCTGCTCCTCTTACATATTGCATAATGGGACTACAAATCACAGTCAGACTGGGATAGAGCTACAGCTCCAGGCACTACCCGTGACGGACGAGCAGCTGCAGCATGGCGCCCGGTGTGAGGTGGAAATTTGTGCCCTGTGCAGACTTGCGTCCGCTGCTGCTGTTATACCACAGACTGAAGACTCCTGAATGACACATGCTGGGAGTTGTAGTCCCTGTTATGTGTGTATGCTAATGTTTCCCAACCAAGGTGCCTCCAGGTGTTGCAAAACTACAACTCTCAGCATTCCCTGGTTGGGAAACACTAGCATATACACACTCATAACAGGGAATACAACTCCCAGCATATGTCATTCAGGAGTCCCCCCCCCCCCCCCTTCACACAAAAACAAGTCATCCCCAGTGAGATTTATTCCCCAGCCCCTGCACTTTGTCATCCTCCCGTTCAGTGAACACAGGCAGAGCTCAGTGAGGAGATGAGGGGGGCGTGTACATCCTCTCTCCCCTGCTCTGTGTCTTGCGTGCAGGGGGAGGGCAGATGAGGAGTCCTGTACATCCTTTCTCCTGCTCTTTCTTCTTTCTCCAGGCAGACCTGTGTCCTCCGAAGGCAGAGCAGGGAGAGGGGAGATGAGGGGGGCGTGTACCTCCTCTTTCCCCCTGCTCTACCTTCGCTCTTAGAAATATACTTATTTTAGAGCGATCTATTGAGTTGAACAAAAAAAAATGTGATAGTGGCCATTTGTCATTATAAAACATTATAAAATATTTCCATAGGAAAGATCCTCGTATTTGGAATACCAGAAGATCACTAGAGAAATTGAGCATCTAAGTCGTCTCTATGTGGCTTATCAATTTGTATGTGCAGAGGAGACCAAAGTGCGTTCTGCTGAGGAACTGAAGGAAATGCAGGATTCTATTCAGAAACTTCAGGAGACCATGGCTGAGAATGAGCAGAAGGTTAAAGAACTGAGCAAAGAGATAGGGGAGCTGGAGAAAAAGAGAGATCAGGTATTGCCTGACTTTTGTAGCAGTGTCAACTGATGAATTGTTAAATGTTTTGTAAAGCTTCACCTGCTTTCTTGTTAGTTTTCATTTTTCTTTAAATGCTACAGATTATGAATTTGGCACTAAAGGGGCTGTCTGGTTTGGACAATTCAATGTAACATGTCAGTCCTGAAATAACTTGATGTACGGTTGTTCTGCTTCTTGGACTCCCCACTCTCTGTTATAATCTGTGCGTTACTTGGACATGAGTGTTCCCCTCAAACATACTAAATTGTGCATATGTTCCCCGCTGCCTTTAGTTAATTGATGTGCCATCTCAACTGCAGATCTAACAACCTAAACTAACAGCATCAGCATGTACCTTTTTATTAGGGCTTGTCCACATACGGACGTTCAGCAGGCATTCACCAAAGCAATCTTGTGGAATTCCACCCAAAGAATGAACATGTTTATTCTTACGATGGACATCCATTCCACCGTTTCTATTTTGCAGAATGCACAGAGCAGCAGAATCCCATTGAAAACAGTGGGACTCTGCTTTAAGCTAAATTTTACAACAGAATTCCGACAGCTGAATGTCTGCAGTGTGAACGTGTTAATTTTTTTAAATATTTGCAGCGGTCCTAGGCACACCATAACCTGACTTAAAAGATAGGAGTTTGCTAGTCTATTTTAGCTTAGAGATTTACAATAATTTCACATCATTGTACTGAGACTTATGTATACACATGCATGTTTTATATTGGCTGTTAATATAACTGATTACAAACTGTCCTATACCCCTGTATGACTTGTGTGTTGTAAATATGTGCCAACTGCTTTATTTTTAAGGAAATTGGAGGTGCTTTACGTACACTAGAGGAAGCTCTTGCTGAAGCTCAGAGAGCTGACACTAAAGCACAGAGTGCTCTGGATCTGAAGAAACAAAACTTGAAAGGTGAAGAGAAGAAACGCAAAGAGTTGGTCAAGAGTATGGAAGAGGTATAGTAGAGGGAAAATATTTGAGTAATCGCTTTTGTGTGGGTTTCCCCCAATTATACAGCCACCGTAATGTTTTAACCTATCTACAGGATGCCAAGGCTTTAAATAACAAAGAGAAGGAAATTAAGAAGATTACAGATAGCTTCAGCACCCTGCAAGAGACCAGTCAGAAGGACACCGAGGCCTTTACAGCTGCGCAGCAACATTTTAATGCAGTGTCTGCAGGTCTGTCCAGTAATGAGGACGGGGAGGAGGCTACACTTGCAGGACAGATGATGACTTGCAAGAATGACATAAGTAAAGCAGAAACTGAGGCCAAGCAGGTACATTTCTTGGAGGTTTTTGTCTTCCAACAAAGATAATAAAATTTTAGGATTACAACTTAATAGGTAATTGTAATATAAAAATAAAAACTTTTGACGTCTTGCCCAGACATGTCAAAAATTTTGATTGCATCGGGTCATACTCCTGAAACCCCCTTTAATTGCTTGTTGTAAGCCATGAAAAGTGGCTACAGTTCACATCTACATAAAGCTTTGAGACTTAAAAAAACAATATATAGTTTTCCAGACTTACACTCTGTGAGTGGCCAAACAAAGACCACTGACAACTGTAACGGGCGTCTTTTTAAAACTGAGAAATCTTCTGTTGCCGCTGCACTCCTCTCTGGTGGAAATTTTCCCACCCGAAAACAAACAAGACTGGAAAAAAAAAAAAAAAAATTGGAGGCGCGGACACACCTTTTCCCCACAATAGCTGAAATCCACAAACAGAAAATAAGTCTGTACACTTACTTCACCGAGGGGAGCCGAAATCCATTAATGCTCCCCTCGTGCCAGCAAGCTTATCTTTCCCACTTTCGTTCCTCCAGCTGTTCTTTCAGCAGGTACTTCACAATTGGCCTGGAAAACACTTCTTTAGGGTGCGTTCACACGCTAGTAACTAGCAGCGGGTTTGCCGCTGCGAGTAATGCTACCATTCATTTGAATGGGTCCACGGACAGTCTGTGGAACCATTTAAATCAATGGCAGCATAACTCGCAGCGGGAAACCTGCTACTAGTAATAGCATGTGAACGCACCCTTACAAACTCATATCAGTACGAGCTTCACATATGTAAGGAATTGACATTTATTTCACATATATAAAACAGTTATACATCCATATAAAGTGAAGTGAAGCTCGTACTGATATGAGTTTGTAAAGAAGAGTTTTCCAGTCCAATTGTGAAGTACCTGCTGGAGGAACGAAAGTGGGAAAGATAAGCTTGCCAGCACGAAGGGAGCATTAATGGATTTCGGCTCCCCTCGGTGAAGTAACAGACTTACTTATTTTCTGTTTGTGAATTTCAGCTGTTGTGGGGAAAGGTGTGTCCGCTACTCCAATTTTTTATTTTTTCCAGTCTATTTGTAAGCCATGAAATTGCACAGCCAGAAAATCTGACCTTTTCACTACATAGAATAATATAGCCACGTGGTCGGACTTGATTGACAGCCATGCAGTGAGCAGGATAGTAATCCTTTTAAAGGTGGATTAAAGTTTTAGAAAAATTGTTGGTTATAATTGTATTTTACTGTCATAAGTAAACAAAATGAGGCAGGACTCAAACTGTCCATTCACAGTAGATTGTTGGCTTCACCTGCCGCTTTTTGCAGAGACAGGCGACCATTTGGGGTAGGAACACACATTGCAAATATGCTGCAGAAAATGTGCCAAAGGCACAAGGGGGTCCAGCTAAAAAGGAGAATTATAACACTTTTCTTTCTTGGTCGCTCTTCATTGGAGGACTACTAACTGATGGGTATATGCTCTTGCCACTAGGAGGCACTGACACTAGGAAAAAAGTCGGTTCCTCCGTAGCAGGATATACCTGCCAACTGGAAGTGTGGTAATCCGTTTTAGCTAGTGTCAGCAGGAGGCAAGACACAGGTTTGGGAGCTCCCCAGATCTGGTCTTTTAAGAGCCTAGTAAGGGCTGTTTATTTAGGTTCTTTACTCCCTTTTGTTTCCTTTTTTCAGGTGGGGGTTCAGGAGCATGGCGCTACCTGTTTCCCCCAAATGCAGCTAAGGGGCACAGGACATAAAAGTATGCACCGTTAACCCCTTCCCCCCAACGGCCAGCTCCTGGAGTTGCACCTTGGGTCCAGGTCCTCCTATTTTCCCTGCTCGTCCCGCTTTCGCAGCCTGACGTGATGCAGGTGACTAAAAAGCTGGCTGAAGACATCTCTAGGTGAGTATGTGAAGACAGTCTGCGGGTGAGTTTTGCCCCCCCTCCCTTCCTGCACAGGCATTATGGGGTTAATGTGTTCCTTTGTGTCTCTTAGGTCAGTCCCTTATGGACTGACTCTCGTGGGGGCAGTTTAAGGGGTCATTGGCCCGATCTTTAATGGGGTCTGGGCTCTCACTGTTAGTCTCACCTGTCTCTTATGTCTGTTATGTCTTTGGGCAGCCGCCGGCTTTTGCGGCAGCTCCCTGTACTCATTGCACCACAGTCACAGCTCCTCCAGCTCTGTGCTGGCCGGAGGGAGCCATAATGGCGGCAGGTAGCTCCGCCCCCCCCCTCTCCCGAGTTCAGAGCCGGAACCTGGGGTTCAACTGTGGGGAGACTGTGGGCTGCCTTTAGAGCGCCTGACAGGGAGGGTTCTGTGCTCGCCTTATGGAGCTTAGCTCCGCCCCTCTCCTCCCCACAGCGAGCTCTCTGGACTGGCGGGCTGCAGGGG
This sequence comes from Hyla sarda, assembly GCF_029499605.1. Lineage (NCBI taxonomy): Eukaryota > Metazoa > Chordata > Amphibia > Anura > Hylidae > Hyla > Hyla sarda. The sequence goes on along the minus strand of NC_079189.1, from coordinate 319,218,234 downwards.
TCTTTGGTTCTACCAGGGATGTCAGAGGCTGCATCCCTCCTCTGACTCCCTGGTTTGGGGCCGTAGTCTTCCAGCCGGTGGGGGGTTGTGGCTGGTGCAGACTTGCGGCCAGCTATTCCCCTAACGGCGGTCGCAGGTCTGCGCAGGGCCCCCCTTTGTCTACAAGGACCCATACCATTTAAGCCAGCCAGTGGTCTGCATGGTTTTCTCTGCTGCCTATCACTCCTCCAAGGGCTGAAGTATCGGCTGCTGAAGTTCTGGTATCCCACTGCTAGTGCGCGGTGTCACCTGACGTGTCCTGTGGACCCTATGCAGGGCATAGGGGATTCAATCCACTGCTCCTAAACCTCCCCCGATCTCCCAGGGTGACGGGGATTCTATCCATGGCTTCTAGGCTTCACTGCCTTTCCCCATGTGTCCAAGAAGCACAGTTATTGCCTATCTGACTGTGTCCCCTTATCACCAGTGACTGGAGGGTCACTCATTACGTCAGATTGTTGTCTGCACGGTTTCCGCTGCTGTTGGTCTCCCATCTCTGGGCTGCCGCGTGCATAGCTATGGTTTCCCTTAAATCACTGTTGGTGTGAGGACTCTGTTAGAGGGTTCCTGCAGGCACATGGAACTGCTGCCAGTCAACCAGTCATTAGTCTGCATGGTCTCCTACACCACGGGTCACCCATAAGTTTGGCTGCACTCCTGTGAACCACTGTCTATGAGAGGGTTCAAAGGAGCGCTCCTTTGTGCTCAGAAATACTCCACCTGTCAGCCGGACGACTATCTCCGTGGTTTACTGCTACGTCCGATCATCTACCATACACTTCCCACTGCGTGCGGACGTGCAGGTAACCCACTGCCTGGACGTAGTTCCGAGTGGGTCTCCCCATGTTGCTCCATAGCCCTCTGCAATGCGCCACATGCTTGTGTGTGGGGTTCCCTACCTTACAAGGTCTCCCTCCACATGCCTGCCACTCTCATGGCTGGAGGCTGGTGACCCACTTTTTGTGTGTGGGTCTGAAGGCGGGACCCGGTGTGACCATGGTTCCCATGCCAGATAGCCACTCTGTGTCTGCATTGCTTTCTACTTCTCAAGGTTTCCTCCCCCCATTTTTGCAGCCCCCGTGACTGCAATGCGGTGACTCACTTCCATGTGAAGCTCCACGTAGGGCCTCTCTGTGTGTTCATTGGAAATGTCTATGTCCCTACGTCTTCTAAGGCCCCCCTGCACCTGTATAGCCCACCTTCCCTTCTATCGGTGGGGTGTGCCTCGGGCCTTCCTGTGATCTTGTTTCTGTAGGTCTGCGGCGGTTGGGCACCTTTGTGCTGGCATGGGCATTTTGCGCCCCCCCAAATGTCTCCAGGTATCTTCCGGAGTTCCGGGGCAGGGTGGCTCAGGCGCCTGCTCTGTTGCCTTAGACTTAACCGGGTTGAATCTGTTGGTGTCTATCTGGTCCAGGGTTTTACCCTGATGGGGTGTTCCTCTCAATGCTGTTGGTTCTTTGTAGCTTTGCCAAGCACTAGGGTCCAGGATTTCGATCCCTCTGGGGATGCACATTGGCTCCTCCATGCCTCGTTGTGTTGTAGCAGAGTTCCTGGGGGCTCCGCACACCCAGTACTTCGTTCCGTTGCCGTGGGGCGGCATTTCTCTGCTTCTGCAGTGCCTGGCGCACTTTTTCATCTCCCTTCCTCAGGGGGTACGGAGACCAGGGAGCTTGGTGGGTCCAGGGCATGGTTTTCCTCTCGACCACCCCTTGTTTTCCCCTCTTCTAGGGGGACTATTTCACTGAGTGCTTTGAACTACCAAGATGGAGCCTTCTCTCTCTTCCCACTGTTTAGGTGGGGTATCGGGCTGGGCCCTTGTTTTTTTTGGCTGTGAGCATTCAGATGAGCTTTTTGCTGTGTTGTGTGCTTTTGCCCACTATTGCAGCCTGTCTCCCTTCCGGTTGTCTACTGCTGCTCATGCAGCCTTGACACGAGTTTATGCACTCTCCTCTGTGGGCAGAGTTTATCCACTCATGTATAGCTCGACGACAGCCTGTCTAGCCACCGTCAGTTGTTGGGGGTCCTTCCATTGCTCTCCTCCATCCTCGGAGCGGTCTCCCTGGAGGGGGTGTTTATCCTCCCCTTTGACTGTGTCAGTTGCACTATACTGACTCAGTCTTTGGAATAACCTACCTGTGCCCTGCTGGGTTCCCTGTTGTTCCCCCTCTGTTCCCGTCCTGGCGGGATGTTGCTTCGGAGTGCTCTGGTCCGCTCGGACCACTGAGATCCAAGGCCAGTTAGTCTCCTTGTCTTGGACACTATCCCAGGATGCTGTGGTGGGCCTTCTTTCTAGGTCGGCCCTCCTGGTTTCATGGGCCTTAGTAATGGTTAAGGTCTCGAGCACGTGTAGCACTCCTACCCAGACTTCTTTGTGATCCCATTTGTGCGGTGTTTTTTTCTGTTCCACACTTCTTCTGTCTCGTCACAGAAGTTGTCACCTGGGGCATTTTGAGAACCTTGGGTTTACTTGCCCTTCAGGTGTAAGTCTTTCAGGAGACTCGGGAACCTCCACTTCCCATGTCTGTCGCACTGGTGTTCCGGGATGCCCTTTTCAGGGCGTTCCTCTACTTATTTTTTTTTTTTTTGTCCGTTCTTCCTTCTGTCTCCTCCTTCGGGGTCAATGTACTCCCGAGATGGAAGGCATTCCGGTCATCTGGATTTTGCCTATGAAGCTCTTTTCGCCCCTCCCGGGTGCTCGCGTCGGGCTCCTGGGATAGGGGTTTTTGGGTCTGCGGACGTTCAGGTCATTGATCTTATCTGCCAGACCTCTCTAGAGCTGGTTTCCTTTTTTTTTATTTTTTTTTAACCTTATGCTCAGGAGTCCACTGCTCTCCCTGGCTTTTTTCCGCCATGTTCTCTTGACTTGGTTGACTCTGGATGGGGCTCTCTTGTTCCCTTTTTTCCATATTTGGTTTCGAACTGGGCTAGCCCTCTGTCTGGTTCTGTGTTCCTTGGCGTTGTTTCCTACAGGGTGGTTCCGGCCCATCTTGCTTCCTAGTCGACCTTTTCTTGTCTCTCCATATGGACGTATGTTTAGAGTCTCTGCGAAGCCCGGTCTCTTCCTTAGTGTCTTAATCCTTATCCATGGATGGGGGGGATCTCCGGAATCTCAGTTTCTGGGCCTCGTTTGTCTCTGGCCTGGGGTCTTGTCTGCAGGCATTTCGGAAGAGTGGATTCAGTCTCTGGAATGCTCCCCTTCTGCTAGTGGTTGTTTTTCTCACCCTAGGGGACTGCTTTGGTACATCCCATCAGTATAGGTGTCCCCCCCCCCCCCCCCCAATGAAGAGCGAGCGAGAAAAGGAGATTTTTTTTTTTTTGTACTCGCCACAAAATCTTTCTCGTAGCCTTCATTGGGGGACACCGCACTCGACCCTTTTTTTTTTTTTTTTTTTTTTTTTTTTTTCCAATTTTTGTCCGGATGGTCTTTTCCGGTTATTGGGTTTTTATCCGGGTTTCCTTTCTGGGGTCCTTTGGACGTATTTCTATGTTGGCATCTCCTACTGCTTTGTTACTAAAATGATTACCTCACTTCCAGTGGGCGGGTGTATCCTGCCAGGGAGGAGCCGACTTTTTTTTTCCTAGTGTCAGCACCTCTTAGTGGCAAGAGCATATACCCATCAGTATAGGTGTCCCCCAATGAAGGCTACAAGAGAGATTTTACGGGGAGTATAAAAAAAATATATATCCTTTTTTAATATTTCCCCTTCCAGTTTGATCCACTTCTGCCTTTTTGGCAAATTTTGTGCTGCAGAAAATCTGCATCGTATGTATAATGTCCTTCAGAGAGAGATCGGGCAGTAGGATTTCACCATGACAAATATTTTTGTTCTCCTGGGACATACAGTAATCCACCACCAGTTGTGCTTTTGCAACACCATACTCCACTCCTTCGCTTTAAAAACGCACAGCTGCTTAGCGTTTATGTTGTGTCAGAAAATCTGTCTGCCAAGGTATCTAAGGTATATGGGGTGTTATATTGTGACTGGTACATACCTAGTAACAACATTTGGATGTTCTAGAAGCCACATAGTTTCTGGTCCAGATTATTGGCTGTTGTGCGCAGTTGACAAACATGCTAGAAATTATCAATTTTTTTTTATTCAGCATTATGTAAAATGTTTACATGGCATGCTCAGCATATTATGGAATGGACTTTATATAAATTAGAAATGTTCTGTGTTCTACTCGGGGGAGAGTGCTTATTACAAGTAAACTATTGTCTCACTATCCTTATTTTAAGACACAGTTATTTTCACTACCAACAAATATTTAGTGTTTTATGCTAGCAGGGGTACTAAAAAAGTGTACACTGATGTGGGTATGGTTATCTTTTAATCCTTGTTAGTAAACTACAGATACCTTGTTAGGGTGACTAAAAGATCCACTATTAAAAAATATATTAAATGTCACATCCTATTTTCCAGGCGCAATTGAAACTGAAACATGCACAGCAGGAACTAAAAACGAAGCAGGCTGAGGTAAAGAAGATGGACAGTGGCTACAAGAAGGACAATGAAGCATTTGAAGCTGTTAAGAAAAACAAGGAGAAACTTGAAGTGGAAATGAAGAAACTCAGTTATGAAGGTACTGAGAGCTGCCTAACCAACATGACATTTGTAGGAAACGCTATCATTTTTGGAAAGCTAAATAAAAATTTCATATATATCATTCTTATCTCTAGATGGAAAAGAGGAACAGCTTTTGGAAAAGCGCAGGGATTTATCTCGGAATGTAGGGCGCCTTAGAGAGACCTATGAGTCGCTGATGGCTCGCTATTCCAGTCTTTACTTTGAATACAGGTATGTCACAATACTGCAGTCATGGATAGGGAGGTTATCTAAAAATATGTATTAAACATATATAATGGGAGGTTTGATATGTGCAGAGTTTTCATACACCTCACATAAAGCTCCACCCATATTTATGTTTATTTCTCTGGATTTACACTTCTGTCAATAGTCATGCGTTGAAGGGAATGTTCGTCTCTGCCCCCTGATGTTAGTGGATGTTTGATTTCAACTTCCCAATCTTTTTGTTAGAAATCTGGAAGCTTATCTTCAGCTGACAGTGACTTCCTCTTTCCTTTCCATTGAAAATTCATGCATGACAGAGAAACAAAGCCAGATGGGTAGCAGGACGGCTGTTCAGCCTCACCCTGCTAATGTCCCCTGATGGAATAATAATTTTGACTCGAGTGGAGCTTTAAGGCCAGTAATGATGGCAGATTTGTACTAGGGAATTGGTATATGCACAAAAAACTGAGCTTAGCACAGGTCTGACTTATCTTTCATTGTACTGTACTATATTTTGTCTTTTAAAAGGGACCCAGAAAAGGGTTGGGATAAGAACCGTGTGAAGGGTCTTGTGGCTAAACTGATCTCTGTGAAAGACCTTTCTACTGCAACAGCCTTAGAAGTGGTGGCTGGGGGTCGGCTGTACAATGTTGTGGTAGATACAGAGGTAACTTTGACTTGTATTGAAATTTGTTAGGAAAAATGTGTAGGTGAATGGCATGTTAATGGGTTTCTTTCTGTACACGTTAGGTTACAGGTAAAAAATTGCTTGAAAAAGGTGATTTGAAGAGGAGACTTACCATCATTCCCCTCAATAAAATTTCAGCTCGTCGTATAGGAAATGATACCATTAATGTTGCAAAAAATCTGGTATGTATTTTATTTAGAGCCTATTCAGAGTGTGAGGTTCAATTTATTAAGGTTGTGTGAAATCTGTTCTGGAGAAATGCAAAGACATCTGTTTTTTTTTTCCTTCTTCTCTTCTTGGTAGGTTGGAGCTGACAATGTTCACCTCGCCCTTTCATTGGTTGGATATGAGTCAGAGCTGGAAAAAGCTATGGAGTATGTGTTTGGCACCACATTGGTCTGTGACACACTTGACAATGCTAAAAAAGTGACCTTTGACAAACGCGTGTTAACCAAAACTGTAACTCTTGGAGGAGATACCTTTGATCCACAAGGAACACTTAGTGGAGGTAACACATTATATTCATTTTAATGCTTTGTACATAAACGTTTTGGCAGCTGTAAGAATGTTTTAATTGTGTTTTTACTGTGTTTAAGACAAATTTGCCTATAATAAAAAGTGATGTAAGTTTATTTTCTCGTTCGGCTCCATTGGGGGACACGGGAACCGTGGGTATATCTAGCTGCCACTAGGAGGCTGACACTAGGCATTAAAAAAAAAGAAAGGACGGGCACAGTTCATAGAGAATGGACTGTTAACCCTTTCTCGCCACCGACCAGCACTTTTAAGGATGTACCTTGGGTCTGGGTCACCTATTGCCTTGCCTACTCGCCCACTTCTTGCAGCCTGGTATGACGCAGTTGACACCTGGCTGGTCAAAGCCTTCAGGGGTGAGTATATGGGACATCTTCTTAGGTAAGTATACTGTCTCCTTTATCCCTGACCTCTGTTTAGGGCTCTCTTTATTAGGGATCGACCGATATCGTTTTTTTTAGGGCCGATACCGATAATCGGTGCAGGTTAGGGCCGATAGCCGATAACTTATACCGATATTCCGGTATAAGTTATCGGCTATTTAACCCCCTGCGACACCGCTGCAGATCATTGATTTAAAGCGGGCGCTTTAAATCAATGATCTGCAGTGGCTTTTGCGTTGCCATAGACTGCCGCCGTCACCACCCGCTTCTCTCCCCTACCTGCCAGGGTGCTCCGGGCCATCCATCCATCGTTCATGTAGTGTCCGGGGGTGTTCCGGGTGGAGGGTGGTCCGGTCCGGGCTGTCCTTCTCCGGCGGTCATCTTCTCCACTCCGGGCAGGCTCCGGCCTAGTACGCTGCATAGACGTCGCTGCGCAGTGACGCCCGTGCGCAGCGACGCACCTGACGTCACGGCGTAGCGGCGTCTATGCAGCGTACTAGGCCGGAGCCTGCCCGGAGTGGAGAAGAAGACCGTGGGAGAAGGACAGCCCGGACCAGACCACCCGGAACGCCCCCGGACACTACATGAAGGAAGGATGGCCTGGACCACCCCCATTACGGGTAAGTTTAATTTTTTCTATTGACTCGGAGGGTGGGGGAGGGGCCCGACCGGTATAGCGGTATGGGAAAAAATCCATACCGGTATACCGCCTAGCATCACGGTGGGGGGTGCGACGCGGTGCAGTGGGTCGGGGGTGCGGCGGGTCGAGGGGGTGGCGGTCGCGGTGCGGGGGGCAGGGCATTATCGGCAAGATAATTGCCGATACCGACAATGCCCAAAATCGTGATTATCGGCCTATAATATCGGCCATACCGATAATCGGTCGATCCCTACTCTTTATCCTGTGGTCGCTTTGCAGCTGCATGCTTCTCCTGTGACCGCTCTCTTACTTGGGAACAGCCTGTGGAGAAGTATTTCCTTTATTTTTCAATAGGACAGTAAGAAGGGTGCTCTCTCTAGGTCCTACTGCTGTATGTGTCCGCTCTATACTCAGACCTTATCTGTCCTAGCTGCCGTCTTCACTTATCCGGAGACCGCTGCCAGGCTCTGTTCTCTCCCACACGTGAGGCATGGGTAGCGGGACTCGCTGCTGCCCATAAATTTAGCCCGTGGCTTCGGCCTGTTCTCCGTGGGTAGCTCCTCCCTCTGATTCTTTTAGCCTATCGGTGGCCCTTATGATCATCGAGGGGGTAACATGCCTTGCAACTGAGCCCGCTGATGTGCGGCTCCGGTCTCTCAGCAAGTCTCTCACCACAGGTCTGACCGCATGCTACTGCATCACGCTAGGCTGTTGCTGCAAGCTGCTCCTGCTGAGGCTGCTCTTGCCGCTGTCGGCTGCTCTTGCCGCTGTCGGCTGCTCTTGCCGCTGTCGGCTGCTCTTGCCGCTGTCTGCTGCTCTTGCCGCTGTCTGCTGCTCTTGCCGCTGTCGGCTGCTCTTGGGATCTGCTCCCTGCAAGACTACTGCGACTTCAGGACACAGGAACTTGGGTGAGCTTGTTCCTTTTCTTTTTGTCTCTGAGATAGCAGACTTATCTGTTTTGCAATGTCTGTACCCAGCTCTGAACCCTCTAACAGACAGGCGGTCCCTGCTTTGGTCACTTACTATGCTTGCACGGGATGTAAAGTTAAACTGCCAGGTGGTTCGGCCTGCTTAGCCCTACGTCCCAATCCCCCCGCCCAGGATAGCTCCTTGGAGCACGTGGTCTTCACTGTCTCAGATGATCTCTGATCTGGCGCATGTTTCAAGAGAGGTGGCTACTGCCTTAAAGCATTCCTCCTTGCATCCACCTTCCCAGGAGGCGAACTTGGTGTCCTCGGGCCGCCACACTCACAGGCATCCCAGGGTAATTTATTCTGATTCCTCCCCTTAGCGTAGGTCTCCTCGCTGCTCTTGCTCCAGGTCCCCATCTTCTAGGCCAGTGTTTCCCAACCCAGTCCTCAAGGCACACCAACAGTCCAGGATTTAAATTTTTCCCTGTTCTATTCCAATGGAGTAACTGAAAAAACCCGGAATGTTGGTATGCCTTGAGGACTGGGTTGGGAAACACTGTTCTAGGCAGTATCCTCGCTCACATGGTCGCTCCCCTAGGGGCCATTCCCGATCTCCGGCCCACCTAGCCAGATCCCTGTCGCCTGGATCCGGAGCCTCCACTGCTCGTTCCTGGTCTCCTGGGGAACTGATGGACTCCAATTCTCATAAGGAGTTTGACCTGCTAGAGACTGCATGGAAGCATCCGGAGAAACTCTTCCAAGGGTCTAAACGGCTGAAGGCTATGTTTCCATTAACCCAGGACCTGTTCTCCAAATGGACCTCCTTGCCTTTAGTGGACCCTCCAGTCTCTCGCTTATTCAAATCCACCACTCTTCCTCTGGCTGATGCGGCTTCTTTCAAGGACCCCGTGGACAAGCGGATTGAAAATTTGGTGTACTGCGCCTTTGTGGCGATTGGCTCATCCTTCTGGCCTTTGCCGCCACTTGGTTATCCAAAGCCCTGTCTGCCTGGGCCTCTCAACTTTGCCTAGGTGTTTTATCTGGGGTGGCTCCTGATGATCTGGCTGATATAGCACTCCAGATCTCCAATGCTGGCAATTATTTATGTTTGGCTTCCTTGGAATCTGCACGCTGTGCAGCCTTGGCTTCTGGCAACTTGGTAGCTATTCGCCACTCTGTGTTGTTGAAGGCTTGGCATGCTGACGCGGCCTCCAAGAAATCTCTCACTGAGATGCCCTTTAGTTGTGGCCGTGTTTTTGGCAAAAGACTGGATGAAATCATCTCTGAAGCTACTGGCGGTAAGAGCTCTCTGCTTCACTAGCAGTAAGGCTTCTTCCTTTCGTTCCCTTGGCTCAGGGAGTCAGGATAAGCCCGAATCCGCGCAGTCCAGAAAGGCTCCTACCTTCAAGTCCCGTCCCCTCCTGGAAGCAGGACGGCCGTTCAGGATGTTTCTCCGCCAAGTCAGGTACTAGCAAGCCTACCTCAGCCTGAAGGGGTGCCCCTACCTGAGCCTTTCCCTCGGGTGGGCGGTCGCTTGTCCCTCTTTCAGGACACTTGGTTGGCGCAGGTCCAGGATTCCTGGGTTCCAGACATTGTTTCAGTCGGCTACCGAATAGAGTTTGGTTCTTTTCCCTGGGATTGTTTTTTCTGGTCCCGGCCTTTCAGTCTGCACTTCACACCCTTCTGGTGCAGGAAGTCATCGTGCTGTGTCCTGTCCAGAAACATTTTTGGGTTTCTATTTGAACCTGTTCGTTGTTCCCAAAAAGGGGGAACGGTTCGTCCGATTTCTCGATCTGAAGCTCCTCAACCGACATCTACACCTGCAGCACTTCCAGATGGAATCTCTCCGTTCGGTTGTTGCATCCATGGATCAGGGCGAATTCCTGTCTTCAGTGGACATCTGGGATGCATACCACACATCCCCATTTTTCTGCCACACCGTTTTCTGCAATTTGCGGTTCCGGTAGGTCACTTTTAGTTTATGGCTCTGCCTTTCGGGCTGGCCACGGCCCCCAGGGCCTTTACCAAGTTCCTGGCAGCGGTGATTTCCACCCTCTGCTCCCGATGGGTGTCAGTACTTTCTTATCTGGAAGACCTGTTGATAAAAACTCCGTCCTTGGCCCAAAACAGAGAGTCTCCACATCAAGCTTCAGACTCTGGACTTCTCCTCGTTAATCAACCACCCAAAACTGGTTAATCTCTTCCTCTCCCAGTCTCTCTGTTTTTTCTGGGCCTTCGATTCAACACAGAGAAGGCTTTGGGGGGGGGTTCTTCCACCGCACAAGCAGAGTGCTCTTCTGGCAGGCATCCGCCTCTTGCACTGCCCGCATCCGGTGTCCATCCGTTCGTGCATGTAAGTGTTGGGCAGGATGGTGGCGACCATGGAAGCCATTCCTTTTGCTCAGTTTTGGTGCCGCCCTCTTCAATAGGCCATCCTGACTCTATGGGACAAGTCTCCACTATCCCTCCACTGCCGGATCAGTCTGTCCACCGCGACTAGTTGGTCGCTTCTTTGGTGGCTCCGCTCTCCTCTCCTTTGGGAGGGTCGCTCGTTTCTCCCATTGCGTTGGCAGGTCTTAACGACCGACATGTGTCTCCTCGGTTGGGGAGGTGTTTTTCTAGACCAGACGGTTCAAGGCCGCTGGTCCCCTCAGGAAGCGCGTCTACCCATCAATGTCCTGGAGCTCCGGGCCATCTTCCTTTTGTCTCCTTCACTGGGAGTCAATTCTCTTGGGCCGTCCGGCTTGAAATCAAACAGACAACTCCATGGCTGTGGCTTACATCAATCGGCAAGGGGGCACTTGCAGCCTCGCTGCCATGGCCGAGGTGTCCAATATTCTGATTTGGGCAGAAAGCCAGGTTCCCTCCATTTCGGCAATCCACATTCCAGGGGTGGAAAATTGGGAAGTGGACTTTCTAAATCGCTCCTCACCCAACCCCGGGAAGTGTTTGAGATCATTTGGGGATTCCGGACGTGGAATTCTTAGTGTCCTGCCTGAACTGCCAGGTTCCAGCCTCTGTGACGAAGTCCCGCGATCCTCTGGCTCTGGCCGTGGAAATGTTGGTCATTCCCTTTTCCCTCCGCTTCCCCTTCTGCCCAGGGTGCTGAGGAAGCTCAAGGCGGAAGGTGTTTCGGCAATTCTGGTGGCGCCAGATTGGCCCCGGCACTCTTGGTTGCCGACGTGGTTCGTCTCATAGCGGACGTTCCCTTTCGGCTTCCAGATCGGCCCAACCTTCTCTCACAGGGTCCTCTTTGCCACCCCAATTCACTGCCACTGCGTTTTGACGGCGTGGCGGTTGAAACTGCTGTGCTAAAGGCTCAAGGTTTTTCTCCCGGGTCATTCGCACTATGCTTAGGGCGAGTAAACGGTCCTCTGCTAGGATTTATCAAAGGACCTGGCGGGCCTATTTTCTGTGGTGCGAGGCCCGTTCTGTCATTGGTTCGTTTTTCTTTATCGAACCTGCTTGCGTTTTTTACAGTCGGGACTGGAAACACGTTTGGCACTCAGTTCCCTCAAGGGGGAAGGTGTCTGCACTTTCCATTCTTTTTCAGTGCCCCCTGGCTTATAATTCTCATGCAAAACTCTCAAGGTTGAGAAATGAATCGCACTCACCACGTTTGAAGTCCCGATCAAAATAGGATGTTTTATTCCATAAATGCTGGTGCAGACATTACAGGATGATGATGATGATCCATTTAGCGGGGAATGAGAGCAGCCGCTCTCAGACCCAGGGGCACACCACAGGAGGCAATTAATTTTGCATCAGCCGACGCTTCTTTCGGCTAGGTGTGTGCCCGGCATTTCTCAACCTTGAGAGTTTTGCATTGGATTACCTGTTCAGTTGTTCTATTGAAGCCGCACCTCACACTGAGCCCACTATAGCAGCACGGTATCACACCTGGCATATCAAGTCTAATACATATAAGGATTGATAAAAGTGCATTTATAGGCCGTAGCAGTGCCTGATGGAAATTTCCTTTTTCTTTTGCCTGAGAATCTTATAATTCTCATGTTCGCACCTTCCTCCAGGGTGTGACACATGAGTTTCCTCCCTACAGGTCTTCCACTCCACCTTGGGACCTGAATTTTGGTTCTTAGCGCTTTGCAGATCGCCCCATTTGAGCCTCTCCGGGACATCTCTCTGTTTCCTTTATTAGAAGGTGTCTTTTCTCATTGCCGTGACTTCCATCCGGAGTGTCGGAACTGGCAGCTCTCTCCTGCCGACCCCCCTCTCTGGTTCTTCCCCAAGAAAAGGCCGTGCTCCGGCCAGTGCCTTCCTTTCTTCATAAGGTGGTCTCCTTTCATCTGAACAAGGATATTGTCCATCCCTCCTTCTGCCCAACTCCATCTCATCCTAAGGAGCGCTCTCTCCACAACCTGGATGTAGTCAGAGCTTTATGGGTTTACCTCTCCGCCATCTCTTCTCTTAGACGTTCTGATTCGCTGTTCGTCATTCAGAGGCCTATCGTTCTAAGGGACAGACTCCCCCTTTCCGGGTTACAGCTCACTCCACTCGCTCGGTTGGGGCCTCTTGGGCGGTCTTCAACAGGGCCGCAGCCCTGCAGGTGTGTAAGGCGGCCACTTGGTCTTCCGTGCACACGTTCACCAAGTTTTACCAGGTGCATACTTCTGCGTCTGCTGACGCCAGCTTGGGGCGTAAGGTGCTGCAGGCGGCGGTGACATTGCCATCCGCCTGAATTCTGGTTGGTCTTGTTTTTCCCTATCCGGGGACTGCTTTGGTACGTCCCACGGTTCCTGTGTCCCCCCTAATGTAGCCAAACTAGAAAAGGAGATTATTTTTTTTAGACTTACCGTAAAATCTCTTTCTCGGAGGATCCATTGGGGGACACAGCTCCCACCCTGTTGGTTCTTAGTTTGTTGTCCTGAGGGTCGGTTGCCTGTCAGTAAGTTGGTTCCTTTGTTTTTGGCTGGGCCTTTCTCTTGTGGTATTTTCGGTTCCTCCTACTGCTTTGGGACTAAAACTAATTAGCTCAGTGGGTGGGGTATATCCTGCCAGGAGGAGCCGACTTCTTTTTTTTTTTGTTAATGCCTAGTGGCAGCAAGATATACCCACGGTTCCTGTGTCCCCCAATGGATTCTCAGAGAAAGAGATTTTACGGTAAGTCTAAAAAATATCCTTATTCTGTATCTAATGCTGCAGTTAAACAAATTTTTTTTTTCCCCACACAGGTGCTCGTTCCCAGGGCCCATCTGTGTTAGCCAAAGTACAGGAGATCAAAGATGTCCAGGATGAATTGAAAGCAAAGGAGGCAGAGCTGCAGACAGTGGAAAAAGAACTGTCTTCCCTAAAAAATACAGCTGAAAGGTGCAGAATATTATTCAGCTATACTTAAAACCTTGTCAAAAATGTGTACAGTTCTCAAAGATCCTTTCTTCATGAGGAGACACAAGAAAACATATTTGTGGTAACCCAGTATTTTATGACCACAAGTCACTGTGTACTAGCCTGAAAGGATTGAGGGGCTTAAGTGAGGTCTTATGATGGGCTATTTAATTCTGAGCATGTGGAAGAAGCTGCTAAACTGCTAAGAAGGATTAGTCCAGTATTACCATCTCATAAAATTGATATAAGATATCTCATCATTTAATGATCATTTGGAGTCTGAAAATGAAGGGGGGCTTCAGTTTCCTGCACACTCAGGTGACATTGTTGGTCCCCCCCATAGATCATCCTAGAGATATGCCATCAATTTTGGATATACCCAACTTGAAGCCAAGTCCAGGAATTACATATATCTGATGCAGTTTTTTTTGCACATCTGACAAATCAATGTATGCATTAAAGGGGTTGTCCGGTTTAAAAAAATAAAACAGCTTATCCACAGGATAGTGGATAAATGTCTGATCGCGGGGGGTCCAACTGCTGGGATCCCCTGTGATCTGAGCTGGAATCTGGCTCTCTAAGAGGAGTGAGTGCTGCAGGCGGCACATGCAACACACTCTATTCGTTTCTATGGGGGCGCCAAAGAGACCCAGGGGTTGTACTTTGGTATCTCTGGCGCTTCCATAGAAATGAATGTGTGCTTTCTGCAGCACCTGCTCCTCTCAGAAAATTGGGGTATCAGTGGTGGGACACCCTCCGAATAAGTTTTTTTTACTGGACAACCCCTTTAAAAATTCACAACTATCAGACAATATATGAGCATGCTGGGAATTTGGAAATTTGCAGCACAAATTGATGCATTATTGATGCCCTGTCCCATATTAACCTAACATACAGTAACCCGCCCCTGATAGGGTCATACAGTAACCCGCCCCTGATAGGGTATGCCACAAACATATCATATAAACTGAGGGCAATCTCTGATCATTCTCCTTTACTTCTTACTATATCTTTGTTCTCTCAATCTCTACCCTGTAGATGGAAAATGCATCCCTTTTGGCTGCAACTTATAGGGTCCCTACATAGCATCCCGGACCAATTGCAAGTATTTCTCTGTGACCATGACAATTATGGGAGGCCAGGTACTTGGGTAGCAGGATCTCTGCTGCGGCACCCCCAACTTTGCTCCGTGCCAGATGACTGCCGATGTGGGCCGGAGGCTCGTGATGTCACGGCCATGCCCCCTCAATCCAAGTCTATGGGAGGGGCGTGATGGCCTTCACCCCCTCCCATAGACTTGCATTGAGGGAGCATGGCCGTAAAGTCACGAGCTGGACGCAGCCGTTACATCACGAGCCTCCGGCGCAGAACCTGCCGCTCTGAACGAATGCTGGGTGCATTACTGAGATCGCGGGGGTCCCCTTTGCATAGGGGATAAGGTGGATAGAAGATAAGATGTCTAGGGGCAGGAAAACTTAAAAAAAAATAAAAAAAAAAAAAATCAACTGGTGCCGGAAAGTTAAACAGATTTGTAAATTACTTCTGTTAAAAAATCTTAATCCTTCCAGTACTTATTAGCTGCTGAATACTACAGAGGAAATTATTTTCTTTTTGGAACACAGAGCTCTCTGCTGACATCTCTGTCCATTTTAGGAACTGTCCAGAGTAGCATATGTTTGCTATGGGGATTTTCTCCTACTCTGGACAGTTCTTAAGTAATCTGTCTTACAGTGGCTAAAGGACATGGCAGGTTATGCTCTCCCCGATTTCCATATCTACTACCTAGCGGGGCAGCTACATCTGCTTCACTCCTGGTTTGTATGGAGCTCTCTTCCCAATTCAGAACACCACTTAGCTCACTATATTGCTGAAGATAGTTTACGGGTTTGGCTGGAGACTCCGTCCACTAGTGGGTGTCGTCTCCTCTTGCTTCATAGACTGGCACTTTAGGTTTTTCGTGCAACGAAAATGCTCCACTTCTATACGGATGTCATGTCTGATTTGCCATTGTGGGACAATGCCGGCTTCACTCACCTGACTTCTGACCTAGACCCTACATTCTGGAAGGAACAAAATGTCACTATATTGCACTCTGTGTACACTGACCACACGCTTAGATCCTTCTCAACTGTAAGAAGAGTTTGGCCTTCCTAGAACTTCTTTTTATGAATACCTGCAACTGCAGCACGCTCTTTCCAGTCAGTTTCCCAGCTTTGGGCCATCAATCTCAGGTTATCCATTGATAGGTATACTACGATCTCAGGGACCTAGGGGACTAATTTCTGTATACCCATCTGATATCCACTTAACACTCTTGTTCCCCCCTGGCGGCTGATGATTACTGGAACTCCCACCCGCCCTCTGAGGAGTGGCAGGAGGGGATTTCCTCTCATACTTCATGGTTTCCTGCTGCTAACAATAAAATGATCCAGCTCTTTATTATGCATATGACACCGGTCTGTTAGTGCTGTATGGGTAGGTTGCCAGCTGATACAGGTCAGTGGACTTCTGGCACCTTATGTGGGGTTGCCCCTATGTATGCTCGTTTTGGGGGGAGGTGTTTGTCCTCAGTGTTATCTGTACCCTTACCCCTGAAACCACTTCTGTGTCTATTTGGGGTAATATCAGAGGAGGTCTGGCCATGCCACGCCCAGGTTTTTCTGAGGGAAACTGTTTGTTTCTTGCACAGAAAGCCATGGCTTTACACTGGATGAAGCTATATCCTCCTCCGATATGTAGTTGGAAACATTTAGTTAATGCTGTCATACCATTTCAGCAAGTTGTATTAAAGCATAGAGGATGCCCTGGGAAATTTGACAAGGTGTGGGGGGTTTGGTGCGCTTTCATGTTGACTCAGAATACAGTGCCTGCCTTCCAAGCTGCCAGGAACACTCTGGTTGCCCGCTTTATGCCCTAAGATGTATACTCACTGGGATCTCCCCTGACAGTCCTTCACCGTAAACTATTTGTTATAAGGAATTTGTGCTTCTTTTGTAGTCTATGAAGTCCTAGTTGTTTGCCGAGTGGGCTTGTGCTTTTTGATCAAAATGTATACTAACAACATGTTTTTGAATTTATGCTGAGAAGCAAGTAGATCAAAATGCAAATGGTGGATGTGCGACCATGTCTCTTTTTTCTCTACTTGAAGTCCTAGTTGTGTTGCCTAAGTGCCTTATTGCTATTGATCTGTCTACTTTACTATTGTATATTACTTTGTGTCCCTGCGAGGTAGGCTGTCGTGTTGATCATGCTTCATGCATGCATGTTTGTGTTTCTTTTTACTTTTTCAATTAAACTAATTTTAAAAAACAAACTGGTTTCTTGGAATGTCGCTTTTAAGGTGCTTTCATATAATGCTTGATGCAAAACGGTTTGTTTGCTAAATAATGTATATTTAAATAAATGTAACCTTGTTCAATTCTTGGCATTTGTCCTTTTCACAGGTATCGACAGTTAAAACAGCAATGGGAGATGAAGTCTGAGGAAGCAGATCTCCTTCAAACAAAATTACAGCAAAGCTCCTATCACAAGCAACAAGAAGAACTGGAACAATTTAAGCAAACAATTGGTGAGATGTTTTTAAGCTTTTGGTTTACCCTTCAAACTAGCTGTGGCTTTACACAAAATATATAAAAACTAGGAAAGATTACACTGTGTGAACCTGACTTGAAGGCAAACCCTTTCTTAAAGCAGACCTGTCAGCAGGTTTTTAGGGTATAAAGTAAGGCCATGGCTGTATAGGGCTTTTAACCTGAAATACGTACATATCTCACATTTAGTAAATTGACCTCTTCAGCGCCGCAATATCAGAGTAAAAAATATGTAAATTAGGCTTTGTAGCCCCTTGGGTGTTCCCCTCAGCTGCTAGAGAGCAGCATAGTTTGGCACCTTTCACTGGTTAGTCACCTTTTCTACACCCCAATTGACTATTTCTCGGTCACCTCATTGGGGAACACAGAGACCATGAGTATTATGCTGCTGTCCACTAGGAGGCTGACACTAGGCAAAAAAAGGTCTGCTCCTCCCAGCAGGATATACCCACCCACAGGCACAGAGCTAATCAGTTTAAGCTTAGTGTCAGCAGGAGGCAGACACAGGTCTGTACTTAGTTTTTTTTTTTTTTCTCCCTCCCTTTTCTTGTGTTTAGGTGGGGTGACAGGAGCATGGCGCTACCTGATTGCCCCTAAACGCGACTAAGGGGCACGGTGCTTAAGAGTATGGGCCTGGCGGTAGTACCCTGGGTCCGGGTCCCCCACTTGCCCCTGCCCGCCTCGCTATGGCAGCTTGGCGTGATGCAGTGTCAGGCCATAAGCTGGCCGAAGACTTCAGGGTGAGTATAAGAAGATGGAGACCCTGGGTGAGTATAAATTACATCCCCCCCCCCCCCCCTTTTTTTATTTTATTTTTAATATAAAGTTCCTCCCTTCTGCTTATCCTGGGGTCTCCTCTTCCTTTCTAGGCCCAGCTCCTCAGCTGCTATTACACGTGGCTGTACAGGGCCGGACCTCCAGGCCTCTACTATAGGATGCAACGGCGGTGCTATGCTGCAGGGGACAGTACTGTCCCCCCTTCCCTGGGTCACATTCTCCTCTCTAGCTCCATTCTCCTGTGTCACTGCAGTGGGGGCTCCCAGTGGTGGGTAGGGCTTGGTACGGTACATCTGGGTCCTGTCATGTATTTATTTCGGGCTTTCTGTGCACCTGCACCGCAAACCTCTGCGCGCAATCACGTTTAAACCCCACCCCATTCCTGCGCGCATTGCATGGTGTACATGTTTTGCGGCCAGACACTGTATCCTGGTCTCGTTCTATTCCAGCTGGAGACCCTCTGCTGACTGCCCCGGTGTCATCTTGGGGCAGCGGGTCTCCGTTCCCAAGCGGCCAGGTGATTTCTCATTAGGGGCAGAACAGGCTGCGCCATGAGGCCAGTCCCCAGACTGATCTCTCACCAGCCTCTATCAGTGTGGCCTGCACCCCGTGTGTGTGGCCAATCTGGTCGCTCCATGTTTTTAACCCCCCCGGCCCCCTTACCTTCTATAGGTGGTTTTACGGCAGCTGCCGTGGGCTTGGTTCCCCTACAGGGCGCCCTTTCCTCTCAGTGGGCTGCTCGATATAGTTATTGATCAAAAAAAAAAGTTGGCTTATGGCCACACTACTCCCTCTAGTGGCTAAATATAAAATTACTGTACAGCTCTGTACATCTCAATTTGATACTGGGCCCCCCTCTAGTTGCCAAAAGTAGTTATTTCTACTGCATAGTTTTTTTTTTTTTTTTGGAATTTTCCCCTTCATGTCAATTTAATTGCTCGCATGTTCGCTCCTGCAGCACATATACTAAAAATAATTAAATAACATACAAATATGTTTAAACTAATATTGGAGCGATACAGAGAATATTAGCATGGTGCCTGAGCGAGGATGACACGCAAAATTTTTGATGCGTTTCATGTGAATGTCCCCTCTCTGACCATATATTAAATGGATTTTTTAGTTCGGAGGTCGATTTAGGAGCTTTCTTCCATCGCCCTATGCTTTGCCCCATATAGCAATATCTTTGGGTACAGTGCTCCCATTTGTCTAGACTCTCAGCCTTCAGAATGTGTCTTGCCGTAGGGGGTTGTATTGGAATGACTTGTGATTGCCCGTCTGTTCCCTTCGAATTTTTTAACTATTTGGCCTTGGGTCCGGGTGTTTGTGACACACACCCTTCTGTACTGTACCAATTTGCTTTCACAACCATGGACCTTGAGTTCGCACTAGGTGCTTCTAGCCCCTGTTCCTGAGCACCTGCTTGGGCTTTGGTCCATTCCTCCATAGCAACCTGTTGGTCGACTTCACTGGGGTTTTTACAGTGGTACAGACTTAGGGGTACTCATCAAGCGTGGCTCGCCACACTGCTCTTCCAGTCCCTTGGGAAGTACCCCGTAGCCTGGTGGCAGGCTGCTGTTTCCTTTTCCATCGGTTACCCATACCTGTGCAAGGTTATTGCCAGAGGTGCCCCGGCATGTGCAAAGGATTTCTGGCAGCTTCCATGGGGGTAACGTAAGATGAACCCTCTGTATCAGCCGCAGCTGCATTTCCGGTACTGTGAGTGGAAGTTGACCACTGTGCAATGGACCCTCCACGACTCCTGCGGGGAGCGTGATGCAGAAAGATGAAGATGATCCAGCAGAATCTTGCAAATTCAGTTTATTGATATAAAATCAATGCATCAACAACGGTGGGCATCACTGGACGTGTTTCGGACAGAAATCTGTCCTTTGTCACAGCTAACAAACAAGTGATCAGAGTCTGTATATATAGACATCACAGGTTACAGAAACAAACATACACAGGTGAAATAAAATCAATGATTAAGACCATGTGCTCAAAGTGGGTGGTAATGGACTTCAGCTATCCCATGTACAAAGTGTGAACAGGGCATTGTCTGTATAGGCAATTGATGATGATATGCAGTATACAGCCATGTTCACACTGTGATATGGGACCAACACAAAAATGTGTGAAAAAATCATTGCATCAGAGACTGCAAATTCAAACCAAATACATGGGCATAAATAAATGTAAGGTACATTTGAGATATAAAAATGGTGGGGCAAACTAGCAAGAACTAATGTAACCTAATCAAATAAATATATATAAGTTGGCAAGAACCAAGAATAAAGGAAATTTCAATAATATAGAAATAATTCCTTACGGATGTTTAATCCGAATGGTTCTGAAGTATTAAAAGTTACTTGCCAGAAAGCTTCACGATTCAGAAGCCGTCTATGTAGATCGCCTCCACGCGGATGTTGATATACTTTTTCAATAGCATATGACCTGAACGCAGCATCTGAGCCTGCATGCATATTCTTGAAATGAGAAGATGCTGCAGAGATGTTGCGCCTAGCAACGTTGCCTATGTCATTGAGGTGTTCCAGAATTCTGGTTTTAAATTTTCATTTGGTACAACCAATGTACTTAAGATTACATACTACACACTCAATGACATAGACAACGTTGGTCGAACAGCAATTCAAGAATTGTTTGATAGTGAACTCCCTATCCTGGGATGAATTAAAAAAAGTCTTAACATTTTTTGTATATCCGCATGCACGGCATGGATGATGGCCGCAACCATAAAAACCTTGGCATTTAAGCCAGTTTTTTGGTTGGGATGAATTCACACCAATGTTATTTGAGGAGATATGATCTCCCAATGATTTGTCTTTTTTTGAGACGACCATGCAGCCTTTTGGATAATACCTGGGCTAGTACCGGGTCTTGTTTTAGCACATGTAGATGTCTCAAATTGATGCCACAGGCCCTATTGAATTGAGGACAATAGGTTAAGGCTACAACTGGTTTGGCTGCAGATTTTTGGGAGTGTTTAGGAAGAAGTAAAGTATTCCTATCCCGTTTGTCAACTATTTTTTTTTCAGCCACCTCCAGTTGTTTTTGAGAATATCCAAGTTTTTGTAATCTGCCCATTAACTCAACCTTCTGAGCTTCATATGTCTCTGTAGTGGAATTGTTTCTCTTAAGGCATGTTAATTCGCCTATTGGTATGGCCCTGGTTGTGTGCTTGGGATGATTGCTGTCAGCCATTAAAAGGGTATTACCCGAAATGGGTTTACGATAAGTGGAATGTACAGCTTTCCCAGGAACACCAACCAGAGTCAGATCCTAAAAGGACACTGAATCTAAATAAGTTTCAGAGGTGAAGCTGAGGTTGAATGAGTTGTTGTTGATATATGCAACAAAGTCTGGTACGGAGGAAACACCGGAACGCCAAATGACAAGCACATCATTGATGTATCGCCATTACCAGACTGTCGACAGAAAACGGGTTGGAGTCAGAGTAAATTAATTTAGATTCCCAGTATGACCTAGTGAGGTTTGCAAGTGAAGGGGAGTGTCTCGCCCCCATTGAAACCCCACTGGTTTGCAGAAAAAAATTGTCACAAAAAGAAAAATAATTGTGGGACATAAGAAACTGGGTGGTCTGTAAAATGAATTCACATTAATCAGGAGTATATTGACTATAATTGGCCAAATGAAATTCCAGAGCCACCACTGCTATGTCCCAAGGGATGCTGGTGTACAGCGAGACAACATCACATGTTGCCCATCTGTAACCAGCATCCCAGGGCATGTTATTGAGTTGTTGTAATTAGGGATCGACCGATTATCTGTATGGCCGATATTATCGGCCGATAGTCATGATTTTGGGCATTATCGGTATCGGCCATTACCTTGCCGATAATGCCGCACCGCGGCCGCCCCTCCGACCCACCGCACCATGTCGCACCCCCCACCGTAGTGCTGGGCGGTATACCGGTATGGATTTTTGCCCATACCGCTATACCGGTCAGGCCCCTCCCCCACCCTCCGAGTCAATAAAAAAAAATTAACTTACCCGTAATGGGGGTGGTCCGGGCCGTCCATCCTTCCTGTAGTGTCCGGCGGCATTCCGGGTGGAGGGTGAACCGGTCCGGGTTGTCCTTCTCCGGGGGTGCTCTTCTCCACTCCGGACAGGCTCCGGCCTAGTACGCTGCATAGATGCCGTGACATCAAGTGCGTCGCTGCGCACGGGCGTCACTGCGCAGCGGCGTCTATGCTGCGTTACTAGGCCGGAGCCTGCCCGGAGTGGAGAAGATGACCCCCGGAGAAAGACAGCCCGGACCGGTTCACCCTCCACCCGGAATGCCGCCGGACACTACAGGAAGGATGGCCCGGACCACCCTGACAGGGGGAGAGAGGCGGGTGGTGGCGGCGGCCGCCTATGGCACCGCAAAAGCCACTGCAGTGCATTGATTTAAAGCGCCCGCTTTAAATCAATGCTCTGCAGCGGTGTCGCGGGGGATAAATAGCCGATAACTTAAACCGATATTCCGGCTATCTGCCCTAACTTCCACCGATTATCGGTATCGGCCCTAAAAAAACGATATCGGTCGATGCCTAGTTGTAATACGTCATTTGTGTCTCTTAGGAACCCGGGGACACGCTGGACCAGAGGTTGTAACATCTGGTCCAACCGACGGGATAAACATTCCAAGAGTGACCCCCTGGAGGACACAATAGGACGCAGGGGGGGAGACGCCTTTGTGCGTTTTGGGAAGACCATATAATATCGGTGTGACAGGATGTGACACCTATAGAAATTATTTTTGATTTTCAGTAATGGCCCCCAAAGCTACCCCCTTAGTGAGCAACATGTTGAGTGCCCTACTAAAATCCAAGATAGGATCAAGAGTGAGTTTTCTATAAGTGTTAGTCACTCAATATGTTGGTCATTTGTGCAGTGTAGCAACTGGTGTCCATGACTGACTATCCCTCCTTTGACACATTTTAATAGTTCTTGCTGAGGGATTGCACAGCCTGTGACTCACCTTTTTGTTAGATTACTTTTTTTGTATGAATGTGCATGGCTATGATTATCAAGAGCTACAAAGTCCTGCATCACCAATTCTTGAAAGACATCCATACAATCACTACGAGAATGGATAGGATAAAAGAAAGGATTAGAATTACAATTTACAGAATTGCTTTGAATGTCCCGAGCAGTTGGGGCACCATCGGCCTCCAGTTTTTGTAACGCAATAAGTGCTAACTGCTCACTGAATTCCAAACCACTGTATTCATTTTGATGAGACTCAAGGGCATCAACAGTTTGATCTGCCATGGGATAAAAAAAAGTGCTTTTTTTATAGTGAGATTGCGAATAAATTTATTAACTTCACACATAGCAGTAAACACATTGAATGAATTGGTGGGGGCAAAATTCATACGGGAGCGTGATGCCTGCCGCATCCACGCCTGCAGTTCTGGTACCCCACTAGATGTGTGGGCAGACTGATGTAGCATGGACCTCTACTGCGCCCATAGAGAGCGTGATGTCTCCCACATCTGCAGATGCGTTCCGGTACTCCACTGCGAGTGGAAGTTGACCGATGTGCAATGGACCCTTTACAACTCCTGCAGGGAGCATGATGCCTGCCGCATCTGCAGTTCCGTTACCCCACAATACATGTGGGAGGACCGATGTAGCATGGACCCTCTACTGTGCCTATGGAGAGCATGATGTCTCCTTCATCCGCAGCTGCAGTTTGGGCACTCCACCACAAGTGAATGTTGCCGAAGGGGTGACCCTTCTTGTTCAGTGGACTCTCTACACCATCCAGGGGAGCGCACTGTCTGAGTTTCCGTTCCCCCAGCTACCAGTGGAAGTTGTCCACTACTGTTTCCCAGCAGGTGCGATGTATCTTCTACAGCGGCAGCGCCCACTTCACCACTTTCATGGGTGGTGTAACCTAACCTTGGTTTACAGTAGTATCTGCTATTGTTCTGCTTGGAGTCCCATGCCATATTTTTTCTCCTTCCGCGGTGGCGATTATGATGTCCTACTACTAAGTGGGGGGGGGGGGGTCCAGTGGAGTGACAGTGATGCTTGTCAGTGATGGCATCTGTTTTTCCCCCTCTCCATATGTGGAGTATCTGTGGCTTTCCAAGGGCAGTAATTCGCAGGTTGTCTGCTGTAGCCCTCACAGCCAGCGCACTCCCACCCTTTTGGGGGGCCAGGTTTGCAGAGTACCTGCACTGACCTACAGCCATTTAATTCTATCCTTCCACTGGGGGAGTTGTTTACAGGGTGTTGCAGTGTAGGTGACTTCTTCTCCCATCCATGCAGGGAGTATTTGTGGTCTTGCTACCTGCTACTGTTTCCTACTCTAAGTTGCCTCTGATTCTCATGTGGTAATTGCATTTCTCCTAGATAGGCAAGGTGTTAACAGCCTTATGTGACCCTTCTATGGCGGGTCCAGTCATCGCATTCTCTCCTTCCGCTGCCGGCCGCGGGGTAGCTCAGTGGGTTGTTGGCTAACGGGCTTTTAGCCATTCTTCTTCCCCTTCCTAGAGGTAGTTATGCAGGTCTTGTACAGTTCCTACCTTTGCTCTTGCAACAGTCGTTGTTCATCCTCCTGTTGTCGATTGGTTTGTTGCTTTGGTTCCTATTCCTCCTATGCCTGCCATTATACTGCAATATAGGCTGTGTACTACAGGTTTTGGCATGGTTACAGCTGTTGCTGTCCTAGCCTTCTCGTTGGCCTTCTTTAGGGGCTTCTCGTTGACCTTGTAGCGGTTCCCGCCTTGCCCCCCTCCTCTTTATGGGTGGGGTACCGACAATCCTTGCACAGTTCCTAGTCTGGCCACCCCAGCTCTCGTGTTGTGCTCTCTCTCGGGGTAGCACTTACATAGGAGTCGTCCTGACAGTCCTCATGTGGTTTCTGTCTTGGCTTCTGTCGTCTCATCTCTACCTTTCCATTTTCAGGGTGTTCTCGGTTTTACCTCTGCTCTTCTCTCCAGCAGGCTCTCTGCTTGGGTGTCTCCAGGGCTTCCTCCTGTTCCTCTTCCTGTTTCCCAGAGGTTCCACAACAGTTCCGTTTGCAGCGTGTCAATCCTCCTTCTTAGTGACTGTCGGGTGTTGCGTGCTTGGATGATGGTCTTGGTGGGCGACCTTCCTTGCCCAGCACGTGCCTTCTGTTCCTGCACCTATTTGCTTAGGCTAGACTAACACCTCAGCTGGGTCCCCTTTTGTCTCCCTCTCTATTACTGGTTTTCTCTGGGATTTTCCCTCCTTGAGTCATCCGGTCAGTTATCACCATTGGGATCCAGTACCTGTTCGACTTTGTCTGTCCTCCAGTCTATGGAATCTCCATCTCGATCTCTCATCAGCTTGAATCCTGCCATTGAGGCTTCCCATCTGGCAGGTCTTACCCTTCGAGCCTCTTCGGTCCCTTTCTCTTCTGGAACTTGGCATGTTTCTCACCATGTTCTCTTTGCTTGGACGCATCTCTGCTGGGGTTCTCGCCTCTCTCTCTCTTCCACATGTTGGCCAGGCCTTGGTGGGCCTGTGTCTTCTGTCTTGTCTTCAGAGGTAGTTTCTGCACTCCTGCCAGACTGGTGTTCGGCACGGGGAGCATCCGGGACGCCATGTCTTGATCAATTTTGTTGGTGGTCTTGGCTTCTGGCCATGGATAGATGCTAGTGCACATTGGGCAGTAGGGTTGGCAAGACATTTATGTAAATTTATAATAGGACTTGCTCATGAGGCTTTCCAGAATATTGAGGGGAATTCATCAAGCTATTTAGATTAAGTTCACATCAAAAGTCCCAGTCACTTTTCCTGCGACTTTTGCTATAGATCATATCTATAAATTAACTACCATGTGCACTGCTTTAGGCTAGTTTTATGCAGTGGTTGATCGATTCATGATGTGCGACTTTTCTCTGAAAGTCGCAGCACCTGTCATTTACACAATAACCCTCACCAATTTACTTCAGCACTGAAAAGTACTCTAAGCGCCACCATAGCTGCGCTATGTGTGAAAAGTATTGTATTAGTGCATCAGGCCAGCCGGGGACCCAAGCGCAATGCCACCGGCTGCCCCATGCATGCCGCCCGACCTCTAATTTAAACTACTTTAAAAAAAAAAAAAAAGTAATTCTGTAATGATCTGTCTTGTCCTGGGATTGAACCCAGGACCTTATGGATCAGCTCGTTAAAAGACAGTTAATCTGCCCTCTGTGCCACTGCTTCTTAGCTTCAGCAAGCTGAACCCCGATTTACAATCTTAGCACTTCTCATACTGTTGAATTTCAAGGATGAGTTCTGAAGCAGTTTAATTGAATTAAGCAGTGGCACAGAGTGTAAGTGAAGTGTTTTTTGACTAGCTGATCTTACAAGGTTCTGGGCAGTGACAGATTACTCACCATGCCTGAACAGGTGGGAAATGTAGAACTGTGAGGTAATTTTTCATTAATGTTCCCGAGCGCCAAATTCTTATGAATTTGTCACAAGGAGTTAAAAAACAAGGCGACTTTTCATGATTAAAATAGTAAAAGAAAGAAATAGACAAGTATTGATGAATTCCCCCTCATTGTCTCAGCAACTACATTAGTCCCCACACACTGTAAGATCTGACAGTAGAGCAATTGTGCAGTGACCCTTTAAATCTAATGTTAGCCTTTATTTGTGGAACAACATTCTGTAAAATATGTGATCATTTCAACAAACTTTTTCCAATGATAGATGAATGTGAAGAAACTCTGAAGAAAACGAAGGAGATCCAGAAAAAAGCTGAAGAAAAGTATAAAATGCTAGAGCACAAGATGAAAAATGCAGAGGCCGAACGAGAGAAAGAACTAAAGGAAGCGCAGCAGAAATTAGATGCAGCAAAGAAGAAAGCGGATGCTTCCAATAAGAAGATGAAAGAAAAACAACAAGTTGGTGTCTCAATCTGTCACGTTTTCTTTTTTGGAGTTCAAAAGTGTAGTCTACAGTGCTGATAAGCCCTGCATAAAAGTATGCATTTGGGAAATACACCAAATGTGGTCACTAGTAGACTACCTTCAGACCAATAAAGAGGGCCCATGGAGGAGTCTGAAAATCAGATGTGAATGGGGCCTAACAGCCCTTTAGTCTGGGTTCTGTGGTGGTTGCAGTGACCGGGTAGTGGATTCACAAAAGTGACTTTTGTGCTTTAGGTTAGCAAGCTTGAGTAGACTGAAATAAAAAAATATATATTATTTATTTATTTTTTTGCAGCAATGCAGATTTGTAGACACATGTACAGTAGCTGAAACACCCAGCAATATAAATTTCTTGTAAGAAAAGAGAGAACCCTTTTTAAATGTTTTGAAAATAAAACTGTTCCTTCTCTAGCTAAAAGTTTATTTGATATTGTGTTCATGTTGTAGGAAGTCGATGCTCTTGTTTTGGAACTTGAGGAACTAAAAAGAGAGCAAACAAGTTACCAGCAGCAGATTGAAGCTGTGGAAGAAGCCATGAAAACCTACCAGGAGCAAGTAGATAGCATGGCAGCAGAGGTTGCTAAAAATAAGGTATTATATTTTTTTGCTTATTGTATAAAATATATATTTTGAATGAAAATTCTACTATTTATAACTCGCAAATAGAGAAACCTGGCTGCACATCCCCAACTTGTACCATGATCTAATTGCTTCTCAGCATAATTTCAAAAACGAATAGGTTGTTAGTGTAT
The DNA here is from genome assembly GCF_029499605.1 of Hyla sarda. Taxonomy (NCBI): domain Eukaryota; kingdom Metazoa; phylum Chordata; class Amphibia; order Anura; family Hylidae; genus Hyla; species Hyla sarda. The sequence continues at coordinate 319,190,856 of NC_079189.1, read as the reverse complement.
GTTTTGATCAATGTGCTCTCTGACAGGGAGCACATGTTAGGTGTTTACGTTGGTGTGGGGCTCTGTGTAGGCCATTGTTGCTGTGGTGCCCTGTCGGTGTGGTGGGGTGGCCCAAAGCCTGGGGCACTATGCCATTGTTAGTTTGGGGACCCACTTCTATCAGGTGGCTTTGACATGGCAAATGGGCGTGCACATTTTGATTAAAAGGTAAACTAGCAACCTGTTGGTATTTGAAATTATGCGAAGAAGCAATTAGATCATTGTAATACTGGTGGATGTGTGACCATGTTCTGTTTCTCTCTATCTACAAGAGGGGTGTGTGTGTGTGTGTATGTATGTATGTGTGTGTATATATATATATATATATATATATATATATATATATATATATATATATATATATATATATATATATGTATGTGTATATATATATATATAATATAATTTTATTTTTTTTATAAATAAAGCATATGCATTTTTCCCCAGGAAGTAGTAAAGAAAGCTCAAGAAGAACTTGCCAAACAAAAGGAAATTATCATGGGTCATGACAAAGAAATTAAGAACAAATCAACTGAAGCTGGCAAAATTAGGGAAAGCAACAATGACACCCAGCTCAAAATAAAGGAGTTAGAACATAATATCAACAAACACAAGAAAGACAGCGCTGATGCTGCTGCCAGAGTAAGAGTCATTAATACAACATACAAAGAAATGTCCAATTTTTCTAGAAAGGAATGTGTTGACCAAATATTTGTTACTTCTGTGATATAAGGTTGCAAAAATGCTGAATGACTATGAATGGATTTCTTCTGAGAAGCATCTTTTTGGCCAAGAAAATACAGCCTATGACTTCAAAACCAACAACCCCAAAGCTGCAGGTCAAAGACTACAGAAACTACAAGATATGAAGGAAAAGCTGGGCCGAAATGTTAACATGAGAGCAATGAATATGTTAACACAAGCAGAAGAGCGGGTAAGACCTGGTGTCCTGCAGTCTGATAAAAAGCACTAATTTAAAGGGTCACTCTCATTAAAACAAATTTTTGCTATTGCATTCCTTATGGTAAATAAAAAATATTTCTTATATACTTTGTTTAAAAAAAATATGAAGATTTCTATTTCTTTGTGCTTAAAAAAAAAAGCTCAAGAGCACATTTTCCCCCATCTCATACACAGACTTTGGACCGAAGTCCAAACACAGGAAGTGCAGCCTGGAGTGCTGAGGGGGGTCCAACCAACAGCATATGGCAGTTAAGTATGAGAGGAGCTATGATTGAATGAGGCTGGACACATACCCCTCAGCACTCCAGGCTGCACTTCATGTGTTTGGACTTCGGTCCAAAGTCTGTGTATGAGATGGGGGAAAATGTGCTCATGAGCTTTTTAAGCACAAATAAGACATAGAAAACTTCATTTATTTTTATTTTTTAAACAAAGTATATTAGAAATATTTTTTATTTACCATAAGGAGTGCAATAGCAAAAATTAGTTTTAATGAGTTACCCTTTAAATTGATGGATACATGGTAGCAGTTTATATGGATGCAGTACAGAACTAGCTAAATGTGTTTAACTCGGTAGGTCTGGTAACATAGAGGAGAGATCTATCAAAACTGTTTTAAGTAAAATGGAGGCTTTTGGAAAATAGCAGATTGGTTGCTATTGGCACTACTTTAAGGAACAGAGCAGTTGCCTATAGCATCCAGTCATATTCCAGCTTTCACTTTTCGTCTGGTTGCTATGGGCAATTGCTTCACTTTCTTAGGACAAGGTTTGAGAAATCTCCTATATAAGTAATGTATTTACAAACTTACATCTCCTTTCTACAATGAGACCAGACAGGCGAACAGCTATTTGCTGCAGGTGGTTTCTGAAGCCAGTCACTAGTTGGAGTTCACATGCTCCATTAGGGCCTTTTTAATATACCCTTAAAACTTGAGTATATTGTCCAAGTGGTATAAGAAGAGCTATGACTATGGTAGAGCGAGAGCACTGTTAAAGTCTGGGTGAAAATTTGGCAAGGTGCCCCTTATTTGGATACTCTTGTGTTAGTACATTCACAAGTCGTTTCCACATGGATGTGCACACAGTCCATACCAGATTATAGTGCAGTACATGGGGATGAGTTTTAAATCTCATCCATATGCAGTGGAAAATTGACCTGAAGTGTGCATTTCACATTTCTAACTGCTGACACTGTTATATGTTAGTGCAAGGAGGCACATGGTATTTTTTAATATGTCTGTCTGTGCTTCCATAACATAGAAAATGCTTTTATTTTTTGGTGCTTAGTGTCCAAGAGATGTTCCCAAGCCACTAAAATACTGGAAGCTAAAACTCCTCCTTGCTGAAAGCTGAGCATAGTGCAGGAAAAATATTTGGAAGCTGAGCCTTGACTGTCAGATAAGCAGGGATAGGGAACAAGAAGGCTTTCTAGTCCTCTGCACTTCAGTGGCTTTGGAACGCCTCTTTGCACCAGAGAATAAGCATTTTTTTCCATGTATGGAAGCGCAAGCACATATATGAAAGGTACCATGGGTCTCAGCTACCTAACAGTGTCAGCAGTCTGGAATGTGATTTGTAGCTGATGGATTTCCTTTAAAACTCCTTTGTCAACATCTGCTGCAGAAAGTGCATGTATTTGTTGCAGTTTTTCTGTTAAATTCATTAGAGAAGATCCTCAAGCAAATGTCATTGTTCTGGATTTACATGGCATGACATGCCGACGCTAGGAACGCTCGGGAATGCGTCATCTCATAGACTGCAATGCATTCCATCCACTCTTTCTGCATACACCAGAATTTGAATTTCAGATGTTCAGATTTTTCCAGCGCAGAAATTCAGTTTTTTGCACAGTACAGCAGAATCCAACTGAAATAAATGGGATTCTGCTGTTGCGGAATCCGCACGGAAATTCTAATGTGTGTGAACATAGCATTTCTTTAGGTTAAAGGGGTACTCCGGGGCTTACACATCTTATCCCCTATCCAAAGGATAGAGGATAAGATGCCTGATCGTGGGAGTCCCGCAGCTGGGGTCGCCCGTGATCATGCACACGGCACCCCGTTTGTAATCAGTCCCCGGAGCGTGTTCGCTCCGGGCCTGATTACGGCCGACCGCAGGGCCGGCGGCGTGTGACGTCATGCTCTGCCCCTCAATGCAAGCCTACGGGAGGGGGCGTCACACGCCGCCGGCCCTGCGGTCGACCGTAATCCAACCCAGGCGAACACGCTCCGGGGATTGATTACAAACTGGGTGCCGCGTGCATGATCACGGGCGTCCCCAGCTGCGGGACTCCCGCAATCAGGCATCTTATCCCCTATCCTTTTGGATAGGGGATAAGATGTGTAAGCACCGGAGTACCCCTTTAAGGGTATTTGGAGGCCCCTTAAGGACTTTGTAACCAGCTTGAGTTACTACCCCTGTGATGGTATAGGACTTTCCCAGAAAGGCACCCCATGCCTCAGCACTGGCCCATCACTGGTGTCAGGAAGTCCTGATCTCCAACTTCGTTGTTTGGGTTGGCAGACACCAGACGGAACAATTGGATAACTTGTAGCCGGCTAGTGATACTGCTTGTGTGCCTATTCTGAAATTGCTCAGTTAAGATTTTAATTCCTTTTTTATATCCAGATTTGCTCTCTGTAAACAGGCATAATAATCACTTTTATTTCTACAGTACAATGACTTAATGAAAAAGAAAAGAATAGTGGAGAATGACAAGTCAAAGATTTTGGATACAATTGAAGAACTTGATCAGAAGAAAAATGAGGCTTTGAATATTGCATGGCAAAAGGTAACTGGCACTATTGGCAAGGGACTTTGGTTTTGACGATATACTCTACGTAGTTGTGTGCAAGTGTTCTCCTCCATAGTGATGTGATTATGGCTCTTCTATTTTTCTAGGTCAATAAAGACTTCGGCTCTATCTTTTCAACACTTTTACCTGGGGCAAATGCTATGCTGGCCCCCCCAGAAGGGCGGGGTGTACTAGATGGACTGGAGTTTAAAGTTGCATTGGGCAGCACGTGGAAAGAAAATTTGACAGAACTAAGTGGAGGGCAACGGTAAATATGTTTCTAAAATATATATTTTTAAAAATATTGGCATGCATGACAGGTTTAATTTTATTTGAAATGAAGCATCATGTTGATTCAACCGTCCCTTGGTTATGTTTGTGTGTGGTTTTAGAACTTTGATTCATTAATTTCAATGGAACTGACCTGGAAAACTTTTTTTTTTTTTTTAGTTTTTCGGTGTAATGCATCTTTCAATGCAACAAAGATAAAATGACTTGGTCATTAAAGGAGTCGTCCAGTGGTGAACAATTTATCCCCTATCCTAAGGATAAGGGGATAAGTTGCAGATCGCAGGGGGTCCGACCGCTGGGGCCCCCTCGCGATCTCCTGTACGGGGCCCAGGCAGCCGCACAAAAGGGGTGTGTCGCCCACTGCACCAAGCGGCGTCCGACACGCCCCCTCAATACAAGTCTATGGCAGAGCCGGAGCACTGCCTTCGGCAATCTCTGGCTCTACCTTAGCGATGTATTGAGGGGGCGTGTCGGCCGCATCTTCGTGTGGTGGTCGACACCCGCGATCTGGCCGGAGAGCCTGGCCCCCCATACAGAGAGATCGTGGGGGGCCCCAGAGGTCGAACCCCCTGCAATCTCAAACTTATCCCCTATCCTTAGGATAGGGGATAAGTTTTTCACCACTGGACTACCCCTTTAAGGCCTAAATAGGCTGATCACTGAGTCGTCCGTTTTCCCTAATGTATGTGTATTGTTTTTCAGCTCACTTGTGGCGCTCTCTCTCATTCTTGCCATGCTTCTCTTTAAACCTGCTCCAATTTATATTTTGGATGAGGTTGATGCTGCTTTGGACCTTTCCCATACACAAAACATTGGTCAGATGCTTCGTACGCACTTCAGACACTCACAGGTATGTGGAACAGCAGAAAGAATATTAATACATTACCACCTTCTGTTTGTGACCTCCAGTCTTAGGTTTGTCCTAATATAAAAGACACTGACCAAGATTAATAATTCTGCCTGAAACCAAAACTGTCTGGTTTTTCCCACAGCAACCAATCACAGCTCAGCTTTCATATGTTAATGAGCGCTGGTAAAGGGAAAGCTGTGATTGGTTATTGGCAACAGACAGTTTTAGTTTCAGACAAATTGTGTGGGCCTGCTTGAACCGTCCTTTGTGCCTATATTCTTGGGCCAGAATACTCTTCAGTTTCCCTTTCCAATGGAATCAAGCTATAAAAGGTTAGAACGGTTTGGTGTCAGACCTCTCTGAATATCAACCCAGTGATCAAGGAGTCAGTAGCCCATAAATCAAAAATGATAAGAGATAAGATACATTTTCCTCTTATATTTAATGGAGTCTGTCTGCTAAAAAAAAAAGATATAATTTAAACCGGTGGCAAAGGGATATATATTTTTGGTGGTTTATGTGTTTTCAGTTATGTCATCTACATTTGACTGCTGATTTGTTGCTCTTTTACATGACTAACATTCTGAACCCTTAAAGTTCATAGTTGTATCGCTGAAAGATGGAATGTTTAACAACGCCAATGTCCTTTTCAAAACCAAGTTTGTGGATGGAGTATCTACAGTTGCCCGGTTTGCTCAAAATCAGAATGGAGGAGCTTCCACAACCCAGCAGAGATTAGACAAAAGCAAGTCAAAGGAAAAACGAAACCGCACGCAAGTGGAGGCATAAAAGATTTTATTATCAAAGACTTATTTACTGTACAGTACAGATGGCGCTCACTTGCCAGCCTACCGTAACATTTCCTTTTGTATTTAACTTCAGGTTTGTCCTAGTCTTTCCTACAATTCCATAGGATGTGACTGTTCTTTCCTCACTGTATATATTTTTTTGTGGTCAAAAAATGATTTTTAATGCATCACAACATGATATATGTAATAAACTATGAAGGCTAAATAGATGCATAACTAAAATGCTCTGATTCTTCTATACACACTATAAAGCAGCGTAGTCCAGAATTTGGTCAATGTTTATGCTTTGGAAATGGCTTTCATATTTCCTTTTCTCTTTGTATATGAATAAACTTTTTGGAATAAAAATGTTACCTTGATCTTTCAGAAGACTTGTGTGTATTGGTATATACTTTAGTGTTTACGCCTAGCTAGTGGCGGTTTCCATTAGTTACAAATAATATGCGCTAGTCATGTCCTATCAGACTGCAGTTTGATCGTTGTAAGTTCCTCACAGCAGATTTGTTGCAAACATTTCTCTAACTGTATCACCCATCTGCAGAAATCTACCCTCATGCTACTGGACAACCTTATTTAAATGTATGGAGCAAAGGCTTCTGTCAAAACTCAAAGCATGGTCGTTGTGCTGGACGAACAACTCCTCTTTGGTGGACCCTATTGATTTACAATGCAGTTCATTGTGGTATCCATTGTATTGACTTGAAGAAAAGTGTGTGCAACAAATTCCAGATTTAGCATCCAGGTAGGATAAGTAATACTGTGCACATGGTTGGGGTGTGACCATGAAAGGAACAGCTGTCATTTATTTTGGAGATCATACTCCTTTTTTTAATTCGGAAAATTGTAACATTTCTTTTAATTTATTTATAAAAAGAAAAATTAATGTTCCAGTGTTTGATCACCCTGATCTTTTTTTTTTTTAACTGTGCAGTGTTGGGTGTGAACATGCATAGTCACAGGATTGCTCTGATCATTTATTTTACATGCTAGTAGTGTGCAGCTATAAGAAAATCAATGGCCAGTCATACATCTTGTTATATAAACAGGGCTGGATGTTAGAGAAGAGACACTTAATTTGAGTTGAGTATAAAGCCTATTAAAGGGTAACAATTTATATATATTTTTTTTAATCAACTGGTGCCAGAAAGAAAAAGATTTGTAAATTACTTCTATAAAAAAAAAAAAATTCTTCCAGTACTTACCAGCTGCTGTATACTAAACAAGAAGTTTTTATGTTTTGTTGTTGTTTTTGTTTTGTTTTTTGTTTCTTTTCAGTCTGACCACCGTGCTCTCTGCTGATACCTCTGTCCATGTCAGGAACTGTCCATAGTAGAAGCAAATCCCCATAGCAAACCTCTCATGCTCTGGACCGTTCCTGACATGGACAGAGGTGTCAGCAGAGAGCACTGTGGTCAGACAGAAAGGAAATTCAAAAAGAAAAGAACTTCCTGTGGAGCATACAGCAGCTGAGAAGTACTGGAAGGGTTAAGATTTTTTTTAATAGAATTCAATTTACAAATCTGTTTTCTCTTTCTGGCACTAGTTTATTAAAAAAAAAAAAGTTTCCCACTGGAATACCCCTTTAACCCCTTAAGGACGCAGGACGTAAATGTACGTCCTGGTGCGGTGGTACTTAACGCACCAGGACGTACATTTACGTCCTAAGCATAACCGCGGGCATCGAAGCGATGCCCGTGTCATGCGCTGCTGATCGCAGCCAGGGACCCGCCGGCAATGGCCGACGCCCGCGATCTCGCGGGCGTCCGCCATTAACCCCTCAGGTGCCGGGATCAATACAGATCCCGGCATCTGCGGCAGTGCGCGATTTGAATGAATGATCGGATCGCCCGCAGCGCTGCTGCGGGGATCCGATCATTCATAACGCCGCACGGAGGTCCCCTCTCCTTCTTTCGTGCGGCTCCCGGCGTCTCCTGCTCTGGTCTGTGATCGAGCAGACCAGAGCAGAAGATGACCGAAAACACTGATCTGTTCTATGTCCTATACATAGAACAGATCAGTATTAGCAATCATGGTATTGCTATGAATAGTCCCCTATGGGGACTATTCAAGTGTAAAAAAAAAAATGTAAAAGTAAAAAAAAAGTGAAAAATCCCCTCCCCCAATAAAAAAGTAAAACGTCCGTTTTTTCCTATTTTACCCCCAAAAAGCGTAAAAAAATTTGTTTATAGACATATTTGGTATCGCCGCGTGCGTAAATGTCCGAACTATTAAAATAAAATGTTAATGATCCCGTACGGTTAACGGCGTGAACGAAAAAAAAAAAGTCCAAAATTCCTACTTTTTTAATACATTTTATTAAAAAAAAAATTATAAAAAATGTAAAGTTTTTTACATGCAAATGTGGTATCAAAAAAAAGTACAGATCATGGCGCAAAAAATGAGCCCCCATACCGCCGCTTATACGGGAAAAATAAAAAAGTTAGGGGTCATCAAATTAAAGGCATTATAAACGTACTAATTTGGTTAAAAAGTTTGATTTTTTTAAGCGCAACAATAATATAAAAGTATGTAATAATGGGTATCATTTTAATCGTATTGACCCTCAGAATAAAGAACACACGTAATTTTTACCATAAATTGTACGGCGTGAAAACAAAACCTTCCAAAATTAGCAAAATTGCGTTTTTCGTTTTAATTTCCCCACAAAAATAGTGTTTTTTGGTTGCGCCATACATTTTATGATATGAGTTATGTCATTACAAAGGACAACTGGTCGCGCAAAAAACAAGCCCTCATACTAGTCTGTGGATGAAAATATAAGAGTTATGATTTTTAGAAGGCGAGGAGGAAAAAATGAAAACGTAAAAATTAAATTGAGTCCTTAATGCCAAAAAGTGGTTAAGGTACGTTCACATGCTTGTAACGAACAGCAGGTTTTCTTCTGAGGGAAATCCACTGCAAAGTATGCTACTATTCAAATCATGTTTTCTCTGTCGCTTCAATTGCAGGGGGGCTGGTGGTGGGGGGGACACAGGAACCACACGGGTATATGCTGCATGCCACTAGGAGGCTGACACTAGGCAAAAAACAAAAGAAAGTCTGCGCCTCCTGGCAGGATATACCGTACCTGCCCACTGACGCTGAGCTAATCAGTTTTAGTTTGGTGTCAGTAGGAGGCAGACACAGGTCTGGAGCTCTCCAAACCTGGTCTTTTCTCTTTTTTTTTTTTTTTCCTAGTTTCTATGGCTAGTTTAGTTTTTCTCTCCTTTGTTTTCTCGAGGTTGGGGCGACAGGAGCATGGCGCTACCTTATCCCCCCGTCTGGGAGCTAGGGGCACGGTGCATAGAGTATGGGCCGTTAACACTTCCTCGCCAACGTCCAGAGCCTGGTGGTGTACCCTGTCCAGGTCTACCGCTTGCCCCTGCTCGGCCCCTATGGTAGCCCGGCATGACGCAGATGGCGTTTAGCTGGGTATGTTCCATGTGGATGAGTATATCATCCCCCACCCACCCTCTGTCCCTTCTGTGAGGTATGGGCTGCCTTTTTTATTTCAGTAATATGGGTGGGCTTCTGGGGTGCGGGGGGGGGGGGGGGGGGGGGTCTGTTTCTGAGCACTGTTCCCTGCATGCCCACCTCTCTATTTTGGCCTGCGGGGGTGTTGTGGCAGCTCTGCTTTCCGGCAGCCTCTTTCTCCCGTTCCCGGAGTGGCCCACACAGCTCCGGCGCGGCTTCAGTTGTGACAGTCCTTGCGTCTGTCGCAGGGCAGCTTTTTGTGCAGGGGACTGTGGCCGGCTTCCACTGACGGCGGTCTCCTCTATCTGCGCTTGTGGCCGGCATCTCTATTCTATTGGCCGGCGGGCAGCTTATAAATTTAGCTGTGTTCTTGGCCTGCTCAGTTTGGCTCCGCCCATTTTTGGCAGCGCCCGGCCTCCCTTCCTCCCCCCGGCCTATGATCGGGCAGTGCACGTTTGGGGTCGGGGCTTCTACCTATCAGACCCTGCACATGCTGTAGGGGTCATGTTTCCCCCCCCCCCCCCCCCCCCCGTGTCGCAATCCTATGACCGGTTAGCGCGTGCTCCAGGGGTCAGGGCTTTAGCCTCTCCTGGAGCAGCGTGCACTGTGGGGGTCATTTTGCTTACGGGGGGTAAGCCCCCCCTTTCCCTTTTGAGTCAGTGGTTTTAACCAATCCCAAGGCGGTGACCTTTCTTGGGGCCCTCTCCTTCTTTAGATGTTTGCCTGCTCCATACACGTGTTGCCTGCTCCAGCTGTCTCTCCTCAGCACAGCACACTCTCCGTTTGCTCCAGCTGCCTCCCTCAGAAGTCTGCTTCCCCTTGGATTCAGGATACCCTGCTGTCTGCCCTGGCTGCATCCTTCAGTCTGCTTCGCTCAGGACACAAGCATCAGGGTGAGCTCGCTCCTTGTCTGTCTGGGCTGTCTGACTTACTAGTGCCTGTCATGTCTGACCTAGACATGGCCCCTACCCTTGGTCACTTACTATTCCTGTTCAGATTGCAGAAACAAAATGCCAGGCCGCTCTACTGAGCCCTCCTGTCCTGCCTGTACATTCTTGCGGCCTCATGCTCCCCTGGCTACTGCTCAGCATGGTCCGCCGGAGCATGTGGTGTCTGAACCCGCTCGCTATGGGTTTCCTCTCTCCCAGTCGATAACGACATGGCCAGGTCCTCTGCCTTGGAGCGGTCCTCTTTGCGCCTGCCTTCTAGGGAGGCTACTGTGGACTCCCCCCCTGCCCCTCTCTGCAGCCTTCTCGCAGCCGTCCAGGTCGCCTATCTTCGTATTCTTCACCTGAGTCCTCAACTCAGGCGGCGTCCTCCTGCTCCCTCTCCTCCAGGCGTGGCCGCAACTGCTCTCCCAGAGTCCGTTCCCCCTCTTCCAGTCTACCTCACCCCACGGTGTGCTCCCGGTCCCCTGGGGAGCTGGCGGACTCGAGTTTGGCTCCACCCTCTGACGTGTCCCTTATGTCGGACATGGTGGATAGTCTGGTGTTGGCTGTCAAGGACACCTTTCACCTACAGGACCCAGGAACTTCTGATGTGGCTCCTGAAGTTTCCTTTTGCCACGCTCGTCATTCTCCCAAGGTCTTCAGTCCCTATGCGGAATTTGATGAGCTGTTTGAAGCAGCGTGGAAGCACCCTGAAAAGCGCTTCCAAGGGGCCACGAAGCTTCGGGCTTTCTTTCCCTTTCCACGGGACCTGGTCGCTAAATGGACCTCTCCGCCTACGGAGGATCCCCATGTTGCAGTTGTTAAAATCTACTACTCTGCCACTGGTGGACGCGGCTTCTTTCAAGGCCCCTTCCGACAGGCGCATCGAAAATTTGGCCAAATTTGCATACAAAGCTGCCAGTTCAGCTTTGTTGCCGGCTTTCGCCAAAGCGCTGTCGGTTTGGGCTTCTCAACTGCGCCAGGGTATTCTGACCTGCTCATCCCCTGGTGGATTTGGCGCAGCAACTCTCCAATGCCAGTGAATACATCTGCTCTGCATCTCTGGAGTCAGCCCGCTGTGCTGCCTTTGCCTCAGGCAACCTTGTTGCACTCAGACGCCCCATGTGGCTCAAGGCATAGAATGCCACCGCCTCACGGAGCTTATGTTTTTAGGCTCTCGTCTCTTCGGCAAGCGGCTAGACTAGACTAGATTATTTCTGTGGCTACCGGGGGCAAGAGTTCCCTTTTGCCCCAGAATTGTTTGCGCCGCACGGATTTGCTTAGGAAGTCTTAATTTGTTTCCTTCGGGCCACTTGGGCAAGCCAGTGGCCTCCCAGGACAGGAGGTCCCCCTCTTTCAAAGCTCGCCCCTCCTGGAAAGCGGGGACCCGTTCAAACCGCCCTCCTGCCAAGTCTGGTACCCGCAAGCCTCCCACTGCCTGATGGGGAGCCCCCATCCGAGGCTTCCTCTCGGGTGAGCAGTCTCCTGTCCCTCTTTTGGGACACTGGGCTTGCGCAGGATGCTTGGGTTCGGAGGTTGTTTCCCAGGGCTATTGGATAGAATTTGGTTCTATTCCCCAGGATCGTTTTTCCCAGTCCCACCTGCCTCGGTCTCCCGCCCTTGCGGCCTTTGAGGTGGCCCTTTGCACCCTTCTATCTCAGGGAGTGATTGTGTCGGTTCCTCCTGTGGAACGTTTTTCAGGGTTCTATTCAAATCTCTTTGAGGAGCTTCAAGTCAAGAATTGGGCACACAGCACCGTCCTTCTTGGGATCCACAACCGCCATGTGCACCTGCAGCGCTTCCGCATGGAATCCCTGAGGTCTGTGGTCGCGTCCATGGATTCGGGCAAGTTCCTGTCCTTGGTGGACATCCAGGATGCTTACCTGCACATTCCTATCTTTCCGGCCCATCAGCAGTTCCTCTGTTTGCAGTTCCTGCGGATCATTTTCAGATTGTGGCTCTGCCCTTCGGGCTGGCCTCAGCTCCCTGGGTCTTTACCAACACGCTGGCAGCGGTGGTAGCTATACTCCACTCCCGATGGGTTTGTGTGCTTCCATACCTCCAGCGCCTTCTCTCCAGCAGAATAGAGTGAGCCTCAGCATCACTCTACAGACCCTGACCAGATTCGGTTGGATTATCAATCGGAAAAAAAAGTCCAACCTTTCTCCGACTCAATCTCTGATTTTCCTGGGGATCCGCTTCGACACGGGCCGTCTTACTCTTCCGGAGGACCAGCTCCAGTCCTTGAGGTCGGGCATTCATCTGCTTTGGCGTCCGAGCCCAATCCTTATCGACTCCTGCATGGCGGTGCTGGGCAAGATGGTAGCAGCTATGGAGGCGTTCCCGTATGCGCAGTTCCGGTACCGCCCTATCCAGCTTGCCATTCTGTCCCAGTGAGACAAGTCTCCTCTTTCTTTACTGTGAGATCCGGCTTCCTCCCAGTGTCTGCCGCTCCCTCCTCTGGTGGCTATGGTCCCCTCTTCTCTGGTGGCTATGGACCCCCTTCGAGAAGGTCGCTCCTTTCTGCCACTTCGCTAGTAGGTTCCGACCATGGATGTCAGTCTCCTCGGCTGGGGCGGTGTCTTCCAAGACAGGACGGTTCAAGGCCGGAACCAGAGTCCCGTCTCTGAATCAATGTGCTGGAACTTCGGGCAATCTTCCTGTGCCTCCTTTATTGGCAACAGCTTCTTCGCCACCTTCTGGTGCGGGTTCAAATGGACAACGCCACGGCTGTGGCGTACATCAGTCACCAAGGTGCCACCCGCAGTGTGTAGGCAATGCAAGAGATGGCAGGGATTCTGTCCTGGCAGAAAGGCACGTTCCTGCAATCTCGGTGGTCCATATTCCTGGGGTGGACAATTGGGAGGCGGACTTTCTCAGTCACTCCACGGCTGATTCCGGCAAGTGGTCTCTCCACCCAGAGGTCTTTGTCCAAATATGCCGGACTCTGGACGTGGACCTGTTTGCGTCCCGCCGGAACAGGAAAGTCCTGCGCTTCGTCACCCAGTCCCGGGATCCCCTAGCGTTTGCAGTGGTTCCTTGGGCTCCCTTCTCTCTCCCCTATCTCTTACATCCGCTTCCCTGTGGTGGCGCCGGATTGGCATCGCCGTGGGTGGTATACGGACGTGGTTCGTGTCCTCGTTGACATTCCCTTCAGTCTTCCAGACTGCCCCCACCTGCTCACACAAGGACCCCTCTGCCACCCCAAATTACTTCCGCTACGTTTGACGGTGTGGCGGATGAAACTGCGGTTTTGAGGGCTCAGGGTTTCTCTTCCCAGGTCTTCTGGACCATGCTTCATGCCGGAAGCTCTCGTCTGCTAGGCTCTAGGACCATACTTGATGAGGCCTATTTATGCTGGTGTGAGGACTGCTCCCTGTCTCCCACCTCTTTTTCTCTGCCGAACCTCTTGTCCTTTTTGCAATCTGGTTTGGAGACGCGCCTTGCGCTGAGCTCCATCAAGGGGCAGGTTTTGGCTCTTTCTACCCTCTTCCAACGTCCTCTTGCATCCAATCCACATGTCCGCATGTTTTTGCAGTGCATGGCTCATGAGTTTCCTCCGTACTGGTCCCCTACTCCGCCCTAGGACCTGAACTTTATTCTGGATGCTTTGCAGGGCGCTCCGTTGGAACCACTTCAGCATGGATCTCTTCTGTTCCTCTCTTGGAAGGTTGCCTTTCTGGTTGCGGTCATGTCCATTCGCCGTGTCTTGGAATTGGCAGCCCTTGTGTTCTCCCTTCCTGATTCTCCATCAGGACAAGGTGGTTCTTCGGCCGGTGCCTTCCTTCCACCTAATGAAGATATTGTGTTGCCTTCTTTCTGCCTGGCCCCATCTCATTCCCGGGAGCATCAGCTGCATAAGCTGGACGTGGTTCGGGCCGTTCGGACTTATTTGTCCTTTACCTCTTCCTTCCAGTGTTGTGACTCGCTGTTTGTGCTCTCCAAAGGGTGGCGCAAAAGGCGTCCAGGCCCCTAAGGCGACTATCTCCCGGTCTGCCATTTTGGAGGCCTATCACTGTAAGAGGAAGGTTCTCCTCTTCCGGGTGACTGCTCACTCCACCCGCGCGGTGGAGCCTCCTGAGCGGTTAGCCACAGCGCTTCTGATTTGCAAGTTTGCACGGCGGCTACCTGGTCATCCTTGCCCACTTTCTCTAAGGTCTATTGTGTTCATACCTTTGCGTCCGGTGACGTGTCTGTAAAACCTTGCGGCGGTTCAGAATGAGTTCATTCTGGCTGGGATCTCTGTGTACCCTCCCCAGGGACTGCTTTAGGACATCCCATGGTTCCTGTTTCCCCCACTTGAAGCGACCGCGAAAAGTAGATTTTTTTTTTTTTATACTTACTGTGAAATCTTTCTCGAAGCTTCTATTGGGGGACACAGCACCCGCCCATTGGTTTTGGTTGTTTTGTGGTCAGCCAGGTTTGGCCGCCTGTTGGTGGTTTGTGTTTCGGTCGGTCCTTTTTCTCTGGGTTTTGTTCTGTTTTCTCTCTCGGTCGGTTTCTCCTACTGCTTTGGGACTAAACTGATTAGCTCAGAGTCAGTGGGCGGGTATATCCTGCCAGGAGGAGCGAACTTCCTTTATAGTTTTTTTTGCTTAGTGTCACCCTCCTAGTGGCAAGCAGCATATACCCATGGTTCCTGTGTTCCCCAATAGAAGCTCCGAGATTTTACAGTAAATATAAAAATAAGAATAAATCTACTTATACACTGGCCACTAAGGTAAAGCAGCGGCTGAAACGTACAACAATTTTTTAAAATTCTTTTTAGCCTGCACCCGGCATAGATCACAAATGCAGTACAGTTACCATAAAGGTATCAGTGTCCCTAACGGCGCCCGCTCCGCCCCTGTTCCGGAGGGTGAAAGCGGGTGCCAGGAGTCGTTACCTGAGGCTGGGGCCCCCGATCCCCAGCATCGGTGGCGGGATTGGGGCCCCAGGAGCAGAGTTGTCGGCTGCAGGAGGATCTGGCGTGCGCAGGAGATAAGGCTGGCCTGCTGTTGCTTAGCAACAACTCCCAGCGAGCGCACAAGGGCATGCTGGGAGTTGTTATGCAACAGCAGAAGGCACAACTACAACACCCAGCATGCCCTTTTGATAGTTTGTGCATGCTGGGGGTTGTAGTTATGCAACAGCTGGAGGCACATGTTTTCTATGAAAAGGTGTACCTCCAGCTGTTGCATAACTACAACCCCCAGCATGCACAAACTACCAAAGGGCATGCTGGGAGTTGCAATAGTTTGCCTCCAGCTGTTGCATAACTATAAGTCCCAGCATGCCCTTTGACTGTAAGTGCATGCTGAGAGTTGTGGTTTTGCAACAGCTGAAGGCACACTGGTAACAAACTCAGTTTGTTACTTATCTCAGTGTTTCACTACCAATGTGCCTCTAGCTGTTGCAAACGACAACTCCCAGCATGCACTGATAGACCGTATATGCTGGGAGTTGTAACAGCTGGAGGCACAGGTTGCGAAATACTGAATTAAGTAACAAACTTCCAGTGTTTTGAAACCAGTGTGCCTCCAGCTGTTGCATAACTACAACCCCCAGCATGCATGGGCAACCAAAGGGCATGCTGGGAGTGTTAGAATGCCTCCAGCTGTTGCATAACTACAAGACCCAGCATGCCCTAAGGCTGTCACTGCATGCTGAGAGTTGTAGCTTTTGCAACAGCTGAAGGCACACTGGTAGCAAACTCAGTGTTTTGCAACCAAACTCAGTGTTTCGCAACCAGTGTGCCTCCAGCTTTTGCAAACTACAACTCCCAGCATTCACTGATAGACCGTACATGCTGGGAGCAACTTTTGCAACAGCCTGAAGCACACTGGTTGCGAAACACTGAGTTAAGTAACAAACTCTGTTTTGCAACCAGTGGGCCTCCAGCTATTGCATAACTATAACCCCCAGCATGCACGGACAGCCAAAGGACATGCTGGGAGTTGTAGTTTTGCAACAGCTGGAGATTTGCCTCCCCCATGTGAAGGTACATGCTAGATTCACACGGGTGGGGGTTTACAGTGAGTTTCTCACTGCAAGTTTAAGATGCAGAAAATTTTCCACTGCGGCTCAAACTTCCAGTGGGAAACTCACTGTAAACCCTCGCTTGTGTGAATGTACCCGTAAAAAAACTACACAAAATAAAGGGTAAAACACTACATATACCCCCTACACAGTTCTCTTCTCCCCCCACCCAAATAAAAATGTAAAACAGCTGGTACGGCACTGTTCCCAAAACAGAGCCTCCAGCCGTTCCAAGACAACTCCCAGCATTGCCGGACAGCCATTGACTGTCCAGGCATTCTGGGAGTTTTGCAACAGCTGGAGGCACCTTGTTTGGGGAAACATTGTCATAGGGTAATTTTGGGATCGGAGGCAAGTGTAATTCTTGCATCCGGTCCGTCCCTATGCAAATTCCTAATTTAGGCCTGATATACGCAAGGACACTCTCTCACTTCGGAGCCCTGTCGTATTTGAAGGCAACAGTTTAGGGTCACATATGGGGTATTTCCATACTCGGGAGAAATTGTCTAACACATTTTGGTGGTCTTTTACCCCTTATGAAAAAGTAAAGTTGGTGTCTACTCCAGCATGTTATTGTAAAAAAAAAAAACAATTTTTACCCTAACATGCTGGTGTTGCCCCATACCTTTTATTTTCACAAAAGGAAAAAGGTAAAAGGAAAAAAAAAGACCCCCAAAATTTGTAACGCAACTTCTCCTGAGTATGGATATACCCCATATGTGGATGTAAAATGCTCTGCGGGCACACAGGGCTCAGGAGTTAGAGCACCATGTTGCACAGGGAAGAAGGAAGGAAGATGCAGGGATCTTCCAAAGAAAAAAACGGTGCTTGAAGAGCGGCGCTCACCTCCTGTCAACCGGAAACTTTTCAGTTTAATAAACAGTCAGGATACGGGCTCATTCTTAAAACCACAGAAGATTTTATTTGCAATTGTAAAACAGGAACAACGCGTTTCGAGGGGCGGAGACCCCCCCCCCCCCCCTTCGTCAGGTTCTGATTGGCAATGGGGTCTGACGTGCCTTTTATGCACATCAAAAAGCCCGGGAAAATTAAACAACTTCACGATGAGATACAAGAAACACAAATGAATAACAAATACAGATTATCATCCATGCGATAATATATAGATGGCAATTTGACATAAAACATTCTTTCTCCAATGTATCTTAAAAATAACAATATTGCAAAAAGTATCCTGATCGTATTTATACATTCATGTTGGTTTATGTGGGGTAACATATTAGCGGACTCGTGGTCCTGTGTTGCAGACAAGCGCTCCCGCTCTCTATGCTGAACACTTCCATGCCTGATCATGTCCTGGATGGGAGACCCGCCGAGGGTCTTCCCTCCTTCTTCATTGTCCGGACCGTCCTCCATGGGTGGAAGTACGGGACAGGTGCTGGCTGCACTCCTCCACACATCTTCCCTGAAAGAGTGGGAAACAAGCGACAATAGGTGTTGTGCTCTCAGCGCAACACAGCAAGGTGAGCAAAACCTTCTCCTGATCTTTTTCTTTAAAAAAAAAAGATAATCGTGCTTAGATGCGCACGGGTCCTTCTCTGTTTTTGTTTCTACATTTAATGTTGCACAGAGGTGGCTGATTGTTTCAGCAGTTCTGACATGTGACCCCATTTTGGAAACTACAGCCCTCACGGATCGTAACAAGGGGTATAGTGATCCTTAACACCCCACAGGTGTTTGAAGAATGTTCATTAAAGGTGGATGTGAAAATGAAAATTTTTTATTTATTCACTAAAATGCTGGTGTTATGCCAAATATTTCATTTTCACAAGGGGCATTAGAAAGAAAGCCCCCCCAAAATTTGTAACACCATTTCTTCTGAGTATATAAATACCCCATATGTGGATGTAAAGTGCTCTGCAGGTGCACTACAGGGCTCAGAAGAGAAGGAGCGCAATTGGGCTTTTGCAAAGAGAATTTGGCTTGAATTGAAGGCCATGTGCGTTTACAAAGCCCCCGTGGTGCCAGAACAGTGGACCCCCCACATGTGCCCCCATTTTGGAAACTACACCCCTCACAGAATGTAATAAGGGATGCAGTGAGCATTTACACCCCACTGGCATTTGACAGATTTTTTGGAACAGTGGTCTATGAAAATTTTATTTTTCCTTTGCACAGCCCACTGTTCCAAAAGTCTGTCAAAATGTCCACTGTTCTGGCACCACGAAGGCCTTATAAACGCACATGGCCCCCGAATTCCATTCCAAACAAATTCTCTCTCCACAAGCCAAATGGTGCTCCTCCTCTTCTGAGTATTGTAGTTTGCCCGCAGAGCACTTAACATCCACACATGAGATATTTCCATAATCAGGAGAAAATGCCTCCCAAAATTTGTAACCCCATTTCTTCTGAGTATGGAAATACCCCATGTGTGGACGTAAAGTGCTCTGCAGGTGCACTACAATCCTCATAAGAGAAGGAGCCACATTTAGCTTTTTGAAAACAAATTTTGTTGAAAAGGTTTTTGAGAGGCATGTCAGCAAAAAAAAAAAAAAAAACATAGCATACTACCGTATTTATCGGGGTATACCACGCACCGGCCTATAACACGCACCCTCATTTTACCAAGGATATTTGGGTAAAAAAAGTTTTTTACCCAAATATCCATGGTAAAATGAGGGTGCGTGTGTGCGCCTGTATACCCCGATACACCGCCAGGAAAGGCAGGGGGAGAGAGGCCGTCGCTGCCCGCTTCTCTCCCCCTGCCTTTCCTGGGGTCTAGAGCCCTGCTGCCGGCCCTTCTCTCCCCCTGGCTATCGGCGCCGCTGCTCGTTCTGTCCCCCTGACTATCGGTACCGGCGCCCCATTGCCGGCGCCGTTAGCCAGGGGGAGAGAAGCGGCGCCGACAGCCAGGGGGAGAGAAGGGGCAGCGGCACCCATTGCCGGCGCCGCTGCCCCGTTGCCTCCCCTCATCCCCGGTGGCATAATTACCTGTTGCCTGGGTCGGGTCCGCGCTGCTGCAGGCCTCCGGCGTGCGTCCCCTGCGACATTGCTATGCACGGCGCAGCGCACTGACGTCATGCGCCGCGCCATGCAGTGCATAGCAACGACGCAGGGGACGCACGCCGGAGGCCTGCAGCGGCGCGGACCCGACCCCGGCAACAGGTAATTATGCCACCGGGGATGGGGCGGAGGCAACGGGGCAGCGGCGCCGGCAATGGGTGCCGCTGCCCCTTCTCTCCCCCTGGCTGCCGATAGCCAGGGGGAGAAAAGGGCCGGCAGCGGGGCTCTAGACCCCAGGAAAGGCAGGGGGAGAGAAGCGGGCAGCGACGGCCTCTCTCCCCCTGCCTTTCCTGGGGGTGTATCGGCGTATAACACGCACATAGACTTTAGGCTAAAAATTTTAGCCTAAAAAGTGCGTGTTATACGCCGATAAATACGGTATTTTGAAAACTACACCCCTCAGGTGTTTGATGACTTTTTGGTAAAGTTGGATGTGTAAATATATATATATATATATATATATTTTTTTTTTTTTTTACAAAAATGCTTCCCCCCATTTACCATTTTTACAAAAGGTAATAGGAGAAAATGCCTCCCAAAATTTGTAACCCCCATTTCTGCTTGCTAAGGGATTGGACCTGATATCAATATGCCAGACAGTAGTCTCGCCTGTCACTCATCTCACAGCTGCCACATCCGTAGCTGGTGTCCGATGGGGTGACCTGTTGTATACTATGGACCCATACCAGTAAGCCAGACAGTGGTCTGCGTGGTTTCCTCTGCCACCTGTCACTCATCACACAGCTGAGGCATCTGCGGCTTGAGTTCCGATTCCCCTCTGCTGTGCGAGGGGGTCTGAAGAAGTGCCCCTATGTGTCCTATGGACCCTACACAGGGTGGCAGGGATACTATAGCGACAGAGGGGCACAGTGTTCGCATATCTGGCTGTCGTCCCCTTTTCGCCAATGCCTGGAGGTTTAGCAGACCGTTGTCTGAACGGTTTCCGCCGCCGTCTGTCTCCCATCTCAGGGCTGCCATGGCCAGGTTTTCCGTACCTCTGCTGGGGTGAGGAATCTGGATGAGGGTCCCCGCAGGTACTGGGACTGATGCCAGACTTTTGTCTGCTGGGTCTCCTACACCGCTGGGTCGCCCGATCATTAGGCCGCACTCCAGTATCCCACTTCTTGTGGGAAGGTTTGATGGAGGGATTCTGTACGTTCAGGAATCTTTTACCAGTCAGCCAGACAGTTGTCTGCATGGTTTACTGCTACCTCGCGTCATCTACCATACACTTCCCACACCGTGAACGGAAGTTCAGGTAACCCACTGCCAGGGTGTAGTATTGAATGAATCACCCCATGTTGCTCCATGGGCCTTATACATTGCACCACATACTAGTTCGCAGGGTTCCCTTCTTTACCAGGTCCCTCTCTACATGCCTGCCACTCTCATGGCTGAAGACTGGTAATCCACTTTCAGTGTGTGGTTCTGCATGCGGGGCCCGGTGTGGCCATGGTCCCTATGCCAGATGTGGGATAAGATAAACTTGGCACTCAAGATGCAAAATAATTTTTATTTTCACAGTCCATACATAATTAACGTTTCGGCCCTACCAGGACCTTCCCCAGAATTTAACTACAAAATAATCAAAGGATAAATATACACATAGCAAAATAACATGCAGAAACTAAGGACTGTAAGAGCACATTACATCATATATCTCAAAATATTTAAAAATATACCGGAACAGTGATGAGATAGATTAGTAACAAGTGGGTATAAAGAAAGGGGTGGTCCATGAAGCACCATGGAATCTACTATGTTAGTGGCACATAGTACCCCTGCTGTACAAATACAAAAATAATGTAATATACAGTACAAACATAATATATAAGCATGCAGAGAAAATATAGGTAAAAGGCGAAATCTGAGCGCATACAAAAATATAGGAGCTGTATTGGACATGTACTCATATCAAATACATCAAATGTATGGCAAAGCTCAAAGAAATCCGAAAAAAAAATCAGGTGTTTGGTAAATCTCTATAACTAGCAAAAAGTGGTACATATACACTTTTGAAAAAGATTAGGGAAGTGTGAGATGTACTCAATCTGGTGTGGTGACCGAGAACTTCAGTCTGGGTATAATCTCCTGTATACCCTGATTAAGCAGAAAATTCGTAAAGATAAATGGGTGTGACTGGTTCTCAAGGTCTTGAGTGTGATGGAAATGTGTTATATGGTTTTGTCTGTGAATATGTAATGATGATAGTGGTGTTTATGAATAATTCAAGAGGGTGATGATGGGTGTTTGTATAAATTTGAGGGTATGTATATATATATATATATATATAATGAAAGAGGGTGATAGGTGTTCCTGTATAAACTGGAGAATCTGTATATAATGATCGGTGTATATGGGAGAGAGAGAAAAGTATGGGGGAGAAAAGTATCTTGATAGGTGTTTGTGAATGATTGGAGAGGGGGATGGTAAGTGTTACTGTATAAATTGGAGAATATGCATGTATATAATGAATATTTGTGATGATAGGTGTTTCTGTATAAACTGCAGGATGTGTGTGTATATATTGATCGGTGTATATGGGAGAGAGAAGTATAGGGGAGAAGGAAATGATTGAAGGAGAAGGGGGATGATGAAAGAGAGATAGAGGATGGTGAAAATAAAAGAAAAGGCTCTTACTTGGATAGATAAAAGCGTAATTTATTTGTAATTTAATAATATAAAACAGGAAAAAACGCTGGGCCCTAACGCTTATACTTTCCAATGCATATAAAACAGTTAAAATAATTCATAAATGTAATTCATAACAAGGTCAGTAGATATATACACTTTTAGTCATCACAATTGTTCCAGCGGTCATAAGTAGTCCCAAGATGACACTGAACAGTTAAGGTGTATACAGAAATTGATGGTTACCAATAGGGAATACATAGCAACATAACACATGGCAGAGTGACTGCAGCGGAATATACACAGAAAATAGTTCTCAGACATCAAATGCAAACATAATGACTAGTAAATTCATACTCACCACTAGAGATGAGCGAACTTACAGTAAATTCGATTCGTCACGAACTTCTCGACTCGGCAGTTGATGACTTATCCTGCATAAATTAGTTCAGCCTTCAGGTGCTCTGGTGGGCTGGAAAAGGTGGATACAGTCCTAGGAAATAGTCTCCTAGGACTGTATCAATCTTTTGGAGCCCACGGGAGCACCTGAAAGCTGAACTAATTTATGCAGGATAAGTCATCAACTGCCGAGCCGAGAAGTTCGTGACGAATCGAATTTACTGTAAGTTCGCTCATCTCTACTCACCAGGACTGGTGTGGAGGAGGAAATAAGGAGAAGCGGCCAGGTGCCGTGCAAGTGGTGCAATTTGTAGCGTGACCAAAGCCACCGAAGCAGTCTGAGGTGTATTGCACATTGTCTATATTAGTATCCAGCCGGAGCTCAGAGCGTGGCGGCACTCTGCAGGCGAAAGTGACATCCTGTGGAATGCAAATGCATATCAAGCAGAGAGCTCCAGTATGCAATCCGAAATAGAGATGAATGAAAGGCAGATAGTGTGGAAGAGAAGGCATAGAAAGTGGGAAAATCAAATTTCTGAGAACTATTTTCTGTGCATCTTCCGCGGCAGTCACTCTGCCATGTGTTATGTAGCTATATATATATCCCCTATTGGTAACCATCAATTTCTGTATACACCTTAAAGGGGTACTCCGGTGGAAAATGTATTTATTTATTTTTTAAATCAACTGGTGCCAGAAATTTAAACAGATTTGTAAATTATGTCTAAAAATCTTAATCCTTCCAGTACTTATTAGCTGCTGAATACTACAGTAGAAATTATTTTCTTTTTGGAACACAGAGCTGTCTGCTGACATCATGACCACAGTGCTCTCTGCTGACATCTCTGTCCATTTTAAGAACTGCTATGGAGATTTTCTCCTACTCTAGACAAACATATGCTGCTCTGGACAGTTCCTAAAATGGACCGAGATGTCAGCAGAGAGAAAATTTCCTCTGTAGTATTCAGCAGCTGATAAGTACTGGAAGGATTAAGATTTGTATAGAAGTAATTTACAAATCTGTTTAACTTTCTAGCACCAGTTCCACCTGAATACCCCTTTAACCCCTTAAGGACTCAGCCCATTTTGGCCTTAAGGACTCAGACAATTTAATTTTAATGTTTTCATTTTTTCCTCCTCGCCTTCTAAAAATCATAACTCTTATATTTTCATCCACAGACTAGTATGAGGGCTTGTTTTTTGTGCGACCAGTTGTCCTTTGTAATGACATCACTCATTATATCATAAAATGTATGGCGCAACCAAAAAACATAATTTTTGTGGGGAAATTAAAACGAAAAACGCAATTTTGCTAATTTTGGAAGGTTTTGTTTTCACACCGTACAATTTATGGTAAAAATGACGTGTTCTTTATTCTGAGGGTCAATACGATTAAAATGATACCCATTATTATATATTTTTATATTATTGTTGCGCTTAAAAAAAATCACAAACTTTTTAACCAAATTAGTACGTTTATAATCCCTTTATTTTGATGACCTCTAACTTTTTTATTTTTCCGTAAAAGTGGCGGTATGGGGGCTCATTTTTTGCGCCATGATCTGTACTTTTGTTTGATACCACATTTGCATATAAAAAACTTTTAATACATTTTTTATAAATTTTTTTTTTTTATAAAATGTATTAAAAAAGTAGGAATTTTGGACTTTTTTTTTTTTTTCGTTCACGCCGTTCACCGTACGGGATCATTAACATTTTATTTTAATAGTTCGGACATTTACGCACGCGGTGATACCAAATATGTCTATAAAAAATGTTTTTTACGCTTTTTGGGGGTAAAATAGGAAAAAACGGACGTTTTACTTTTTTATTGGGGGAGGGGATTTTTCCCTTTTTTTTTACTTTTACATTTTTTTACATTTTTTTTTACACTTGAATAGTCCCCATAGGGGACTATTCATAGCAATACCATGATTGCTAATACTGATCTGTTCTATGTATAGGACATAGAACAGATCAGTGTTATCGGCTATCTTCTGCTCTGGTCTGCTCGATCACAGACCAGAGCAGGAGACGCCGGGAGCCGGACGGAGGAAGGAGAGGGGACCTCAGTCCGGCGTTCTGAATGATCGGATCCCCGCAGCAGCGCTGCGGGCGATCCGATTGTTCATTTAAATCGCGAACTGCCGCAGATGCCGGGATCTGTATTGATCCCGGCACCTGAGGGCTTAATGGCGGACGCCCGCGAGATCGCGGGCGTCGGCCATTGCCGGCGGGTCCCTGGCTGCGATCAGCAGCCGGGATCAGCCGCGCATGACACGGGCATCGCTCCGATGCCCGCGGTTATGCACAGGATGTAAATGTACGTCCTGGTGCGTTAAGTACCACCTCACCAGGACGTACATTTACGTCCTGCGTCCTTAAGGGGTTAAAGGGGTACTCCGGTGAAAACCTTTTTTCTTTTAAATCAACTGGTGGCAGAAAGTTAAACATATTTGTAAATTACTTCTATTAAAAAAATCTTAATCCTTCCTGTACTTATTAGCTGAATACTACAGAGGAAGTACTTATTAGCTGAATACTACAGAGGAAATTCTTTTCTTTTTGGAATGCTCTCTGATGACATCACGAGCACAGTTCTCTCTGCTCGTGATGTCATCTTGGCTTTATTTATTGTCCTTAGTGGGATTTGAACCCAAGTCCCCAGCACTGCAAGGCAGCAGTGCTAACCACTGAGCCACCATGCTGCCCTTAGCATACATCTGCTATGCATGGTTGCTAAAATGGACAGAGATATCAGCAGAGAGCACTGTACTCGTGATGTCATCATCACTGTTTCGGTATATTTTTAGATATTTTGAGATATATGTAATGTGCTCTTACAGTCCTTAGTTTCTGCATGTTATTTTGCTATGATGCCAGACCTATGTGTATATTTATCATATTTGTCCTTTGATTATTTTGTAGTTAAATTCGGAGGAAGGTCCTGGTAGGACCAAAACGTCAATTATGTATGGACTGTGAAAATAAAAATTATTTTGCATTTTAAATTGAGAACCAAGTTTATCTTATACTTAAGAGGATTGGGATTCCTACTTGGGCACCGACTAAGAGGGAGTGCCATATTTTGTGCACATTCAAAATTTCCCTATGCCAGATAGCCAGACTGTGTCTGCATGGTTTTCTGATTCACCAGGTCACTTTCACCATTCCTGCCGCTCCTGCGACTGCAGTCCGGTGACTCACTTTCCATGTAAAGTTCCTCGATATGTCTCTCTGTGGGTTCCTTGGACCTTTTATACCTGTAAGTCAGCCTGTGTCTGCATGTTTCCTGTCCCACATGCATCCTTCATCTCTTGCACCTGCGACAGCAGTCCTGGTGTGTGACACCATTAGGAGATGGGGTGTGAACGTTTCATGGGCTTTCACAGCAACTGCAGCACTCTCTGTTCACCTTTCCAAGTGTGCTATGTTGGTCTGCTAGGAGCATGGTTGTAACATACCGTTGTCTTCCATACTGCCGGATTTTTGAATGTCTGCAGTTTCTTTCGTGTCTGCAGTCTTGGTACCCCACTACTATCGTGAGGTAACCATGTTCGACGTCCCTACATATGCTATGGACTCTCTGCACGTGTAGAGCCCACCTTCCTTTCATCTTGTTTCCACAGGTCTGCGGCGGTTGATCTCATCTGTTATGGCATAGGACCTTATAGGATGACGCCATCAGTTCAGCATCCCCCTATGCCTCCACATATCTTCCTCAGTTCCTGTACAGGGTGGCTCAGACGCCTGCTCTGTTGCCTTAGACTCAACCAGGAGGGTTCCTCTCAACGCCGTTGGTTGCTGTGTGCTTGTGCTTCTTACTTGCATTCGTAGTCACGTCTTTGTGTCTTTGCCCTGCACCAGTGTCTAGGTTTCCAATCCCTCTGGGGACACAAATTGGATCCTCCCTTCCTCGATATGTTGTCGCAAGGTTCCTTGGGGCTTTGTCCACCCAGTAATTTGTTCCGTTGCCGTAGGGATACATCCCCCTTCCACAGGGGTACGGAGATCAGTGAGCTTGACATGGTCAGTGTCTTAGTTTTATCCCGACCACCCCTTGTTTTTCCCACAACTGGGGGGTCTATTTAGCTGAGCGCTTTCTATTGCCAAGATGGAGCCCTCATTCTTCCCACTATATGGCGGGGTATCTGGCTGGGCCCTGTTTTTTGCTGCGAGCATTCAGAAGAACTTTTTGCAGTCTATGCATGTGTGCTTACTGCCCACTATTGCAGCCTGCTCTCTTCCTGTTTCTTGGTCATCTACTGCTGCTCATGCAGCCTTGGCACTCTCCTCTGTTGGAGGAGTTTATGCGTTCATGTATGGATTGGCGACAGCCGGTCTAGCCACCGTCTGTTCTTTGGGTCCTGCTATTGCTCTCCTCCTCCCTTGGCACTATCTCCTTGGAGGGTGTGTTCATCCTTCCCTTTGAGGTGTCAGTGCAGTGCAAGTGACCCTGTCAGTCTTCTGGGGTAACCTTCCTGTGCCCAGAACCTGGGAGTCCCAGCTGGGTTCCTTTTTTTCCCCCCTCCATTCCCATTCGGACGGGATGTTGCTTCGCAGAGTTCTTCTGGTCCGCATGGACCGCTGGGGTCCAAGACTAGTTAGTCTCCTTGTCTTGGACACTATCCTGGGATGCTGTGGCATGCCTTCCTTTCTAGGTCAGCCCTCCTGATTCTTGGGCCTTAGTGATGGTTGAGGTCTCGGGCATGTGTAGTGATCCTGCTTAGACTTCTCTGTGATCCCATTTGTGGGGCAGTCTCTCTGTACCGCACTTCTTCTTGTCTCGACATGGAAGTTTGTCACCAGGAGCATTTTGCGGATGTTGGGTTTCCTTACCCTTCAGGTGTACGCCGTCCACCAGTCGAGCTAATTTCACAGCCCCTGGGACAGGGGTTTTGGGTCTGCAGATGTTCAGGTCATTGTTTTTATATGCCAGACCTCTCTAGAGCCGGTTTTATTTTTTATTTTTTTCCAGGGGTTTTCTGGTCTCCACCTTCTGTGCTCTCCCTGGCATTTCTCCACTATGTTCTCTTGATTCGGTTGACTCTGGATGGGGTTCTCTTGTTGTGCCCTTTTTCCATTTTTGTTTTCAAGCCAAGCTAGCTCTGTCTGGTTCTGTGTTCCATGGGGTCGATTTCCTACATCTGGCTTCCTAGTCACTCTTTTCTTGTCTCTCTTTATGGACCATAGGTTTAAAGTCTCTACATAGGACGG
This sequence comes from Hyla sarda, assembly GCF_029499605.1. Lineage (NCBI taxonomy): Eukaryota > Metazoa > Chordata > Amphibia > Anura > Hylidae > Hyla > Hyla sarda. The sequence goes on along the minus strand of NC_079189.1, from coordinate 319,163,416 downwards.
TCTCTTCCTTTGGCTTCCTAGTCCATCTCTATGGACGGGGCTTCTTCCGGGAGCTCAGTTTGTGGGCCTTGGTTGTCTCTGCCGGGATCTCGTCCGCAGGCTTTTCGGTCAAGTGGGTTCGGTCTATGGACTGTTTACCATTCTCTAGTAGTGGTTGTTATTCCCACCCTAGGGGACTGCTTTGGTATGTCCAATCAGTACCTTTGTCCCCCAATGAAGAGCGACCTAGAAAAGGAAATATTTTTTAACTCACCGTAAAATCTCTTGTAGTCTTCATTGGGGGACACCGCACCCACCCATTTCTTCCTTCTTGTCCGGATACTCTGTTCCGGTTCTTGGGTGGGATTCTTTTCTAGGGTCCTTCAGACACGTTTCTTTGTTGGCTTCTCTTACTGCTTTGTGACAAAACTGATTACCTCACTTCCAGTGGGCAGGTATAACCTGCCAGGGAGGAGCCAACTTTTTCTTTTCCTAGTGTCAGCGCCTTCTGGTGGCAAGAGCATATACCCATCAGTATCAGTGTCCCCCAATGCAGACTACGAGTAAGAGATTTTACAGTGAGTACAAAAAAATCTCCTTTTTAGTGAATTTTTTATTTTATTTACACATCCGACTTTAACAAAAAGTTGTCAAACACCTGTGGGGTGTTAAGGCTCACTGTACCCCTTGTTACATTCCTTGAGGGGTGTAGTTTCCAAAATAGTATGCCATGTGTTTTTTTTTTTTGTTTTTTGTTTGTTCTGGCACGATAGAGGCTTCCTAAATGTGACATGCCCCCAAAAAACATTTAAGCTAAATTTGCTTTCAATAAGCCAAATGTGGCTCCTTCTCTTCCAAGCATTGTATTGCACCCGCAAAGCACTTTACGTCCACACATGGTATTTCCATACTCAGAAGAAATGGGGTTACAACTTTTGGGGGCATTTTCTCCTATCACCTTTTGTAAAAATGGTAAATTTGGGAATAAAACTGCATTTTAGTGAATTTTTTTTTCATTTACACATTCGACTATACCAAAAAGTTGTCAAACACCTGTGGGGTGTTTACCATTGTTACGTGCCATGAGGGGTGTTTCCAAAATAGTTTGCCACGTGCTTTTTTTTTTGTATCTCTTCTGGCACCATAGGGGCTTCCTCTACTGCACCCGCAGAACATTTCCTTACTCGAGAGAAATTGGGTTACACATTTTGGGGGGGGGTTCTACCTTTACCCCTTGTAAAAAGTTAGTGTAAAAAATTGAAATTTAGAATTTTCTCCTTCACTTCGCTGCTATTCCTGTAAAACACCTAAAGGGTTAAACTTTCTGAATGTCATTTTGAATACTTTGAGGGGTGCAGTTTTTATAATGGGTCATTTATGGGGTAATTCTAATAGTAAGGCCCCTCAAATCCACTTCAAAACTGAACTGGTCCCTGAAACATAAAGTAGACATATTGTATGTGTGAATCAATATATAATTTATTTGGAATGTCTATTTTCTTTAGAAGCAGAGAGTTTCAAAGTTAGAAAAATACAAAATGTCAAATTTTTCATGAAATTTTGGCATTTTTCACCAAGAAATGATGCAAGTATCGACGAAAATTTACCACTATGTTAAAGTAAAACCTGTCATGAAAAAAACAATCTCTGAATAAAATTCATAAGTAAAAGCATCCCAGAGCTATTAATACTTAAAGTGACAGTGGTCAGATGTGCAAATGCTCTGGTCCTTAACCCCCTTTAGGACGCAGCTCATTTTCACCTAAAGGACACAGCTCTTTTTTGCAAATCTGACCACTGTTACTTTAAGCATTAATAACTCTGGATCAGAATGAAAAGTAAAAGCATCCCAGAGATAGTTTTTTTCGTGACATATTCTACTTTGTTAGTGGTAAATTTTCATTGATACTTGCATCATATCTTGGTGAAAAATTCCAAAATTAGATGAAAATTTTGCATTTTTTTTAACTTAGAAACTCTCTGCTTGTAAGGAGAAAATTCTAAATCTTCATTTTTCACACTAAAATGTTCTTGTAGACCCAGTTTCTGAATTTTTACAAGGGGTAAAAGGAGTGAGTAAGGAAATATCTCATATGTGGATGTAAAGTGCTCTGTGGGTGCACTAGAGGGCTCAGAAGGGAAGGAGCAACAATGAGATTTTGGAGAGATTTTCTGAAAAGGTTTTTGGGGGGCATTTCACATTTAGGAAGCCCATATGGTGCCAGAACAGCAAACAAAAAAACAAAAACAAAACACATGCCATACTATTTTGGAAACTACACCCCTCAAGGAACGTTATGAGGGGTCCAGTGAGCCTTAATAGCCCAGAGGTGTTTGATGACTTTTCATTAAAGTCGGATGTGTAAATGAATTTAAAAAAATTTCACTAAAATGCAGCTTTTTCCCAAAATTTTAGAAGAAATGGGGTTACAAACTTTCTAAATGCGACATGCCGCCCCCCCCCACCCAGAAAAAAAGAAAAACAATTTCAGCAAAATTTTCTTTCAAAAAGCCAAATGTGACTCCACTTCTGAGCATTGTAGTGCGCCTGCAGTGCACTTGACGTCCAGACATGGGGTATTTCCATACTTAGAAGAAATGGGGTTACAAATTTTGGGGGGCATTTTCTCCTAAGTATGGAAATACCCCATGTCTGGACGTCAAGTGCTCTGGGGGCAAACTGCAATGCTCAGAAGAGAAGGAGTGCCATTGGGCTTTTGGAGAGAGAATTTTGTTTGAATAGAAGTAGGGGGCCTTGTGCGTTTACAAAGCCCCTGTGATGCCAGAACTCTGGACCCCCCCCCCCCCCCCCCCCCCCCACATATGACCCTATTTTGGAAACTACACCCCTCACAGAATTTTAAAAGGGTGCAGTGAGCATTTACACCCCACTGGCTTTTGACAGATCTTTGGAACAGTGGGCTGTGCAAATGAAAAATTACAATTTTCATTTTCACGGACCACTGTTACAAAAATCTGTCAGACACCTGTGGGGTGTAAATTCTCACTGTACCCCTTATTACATTATGTTAGGGCAGGGGTCTGCAACCTTTAAGACAAAAAGAGCCACTTGGACCCGTTTCCGAAGGAAAAAAAAAAACTGGGAGCCGCAAAACCCCCCTCCCCTCTGACGCCCTGGTTGGGATATACTGGCACACACACACAAAAGGGACTACAACTCCCAGCATGTGTTATTCAGGAGTCTTCAGTCTGTGGTATAACACCAGCATGCTGCCTCTGTAGTCTACTGGGAGTTGTAGTTCACCAACACCTCTATTGTATCTTAGTAGTCTCCTGGGAGTTGTAGTTCACCAACACCTATATTGTATCTTAGTAGTCTCCTGGGGGTTGTAGTTCACCAACACCTCTATTGTATCTTAGTAGTCTCCTGGGAGTTGTAGTTCACCAACACCTCTATTGTATCTCAGTAGTGTCCTGGGAGTTGTAGTTCACCAACACCTCCTGCGAGTTGTAGTTCACCAACACCTATATTGTATCTCAGTAGTCTCCTGGGAGCTGTAGTTCACCAACACCTCTATTGTATCTTAGTAGTCTCCTGGGAGTTGTAGTTCACCAACACCTCTATTGTATCTTAGTTTTCTCCTGGGAGTTGTAGTTCACCAACACCTATATTGTATCTCAGTAGTCTCCTGGGAACTGTAGTTCACCAACACCTCTATTGTATCTCAGCAGTCTCCTGGGAGTTGTAGTTCAGGGAGTTGTAGTTCACCAACACCTATATTGTATCTGAGTGGTCTCCTGGGAGTTGTAGTTCACCAACACCTCTATTATACCAGTAATCTCCTGGGAGTTGCAGTTCATACACCAGTGTTTCCCAACCAGGGTGCCTCCAGATGTTGCAAAACTACTACTACCAGCATTCCCTGGTTGGGAAACACTGGCATACACACACATAAGAGGGACTACAACTCCCAGCATGTGTTATTCAGCAGTCCCCGTCCCCCCCATCATTCCCAGTATGATATTTATTCCCCTGCAGTCTTTACATCCCCAGCCTGTGTAATATGTCTCCTCACACATAGAAATCATCCCCAGCCCCTGCAGTGCAGTATGTCTCCTCTCCCCTCACCCGCTCTGTGTTTCCCCTGTGCAAACATGAAACCTCCCCGTGAACAATGAGGTCCTGTGTGTACAGAGCTGGGGGGAGGGAGGAGCTTTTCCCCAATGAAAACATGATACCTCCCAGTGAAAAATGATGTCCTGTGTGTACAGAGAAGGGGGAGGGAGGAGCTGTGTCCATCCCCACTCTCCCACTGTCTCCTTGTATTATGCAGAGCTGCGCTCTCTCGCTCTTCATCCTCTGTGAGGGGGCGTGGCTTAATTATCTGCAGATGTGCGGTGAAAAAATCAAACCTATGGCTCTGCCCTCGATCCTCCCCACTGTAGCTTTGGAAAACTTGCCCCTCCCTTATTCACCTCACACCGGAGCCGCGGCAAAGATGTAAAAGAGCCACATGCGGCTCTGGAGCCGCGGGTTGCCGACCCCTGTGTTAGGGGGTTGCAGTTTCCAAAATGGGGTCACATGTGGGGGGGAGCACTGTTCTGGCACAATGGGGGCTTTGTAAAAACATGAGGCATTCAATTCCAGATACATTTTCTCTCCAAAAGCCCAATGGTGCTCCTTCTCTTCTGAGCATTGTCGTGCACCCGCAGAGCACTTTACATCCAACATTCGGGGTATGTTCTTACTCAGAAGAAATGGGGTTACAACTTTTGGGGGGCTTTTTTTCCCTATTTTCCCTTGTGAAAATGAAAAATTTAGGATAACACCAGCATTTTAGGTAAAAAAAAAAAAAAATTCTTTTAATTTTCCCATCCAACTTTAATGAAAATTCATCAAACACCTGTGGGGTGTTTTCAAAATGGGTTCACACATGGGTATTTATTTTTTTGCGTATTACCAATTTAGGCCTCAAAATGTACATAGTGCGATCTCACTCCTGAGCCTTGTTGTGTGCCTGCAGAGCATTTTACCTCAACATACGGGGTATTTCCGTACTCAGGAGAAATTGTGTTACATATTTTGGGGGTCTTTTTACCTCTTGTGAAACTAAAAAGTATGGGGCAACACCAGCCTGTTAGTGTAAAAAAATAAAAATGTTACACTAACAGGCTGGTGTAGCTCACAACTTTTCCTTTTCATAAGAGGTTAAAGGAGTAAAAGCCCCCCAAAATTTGTAAAGCAATTGCTCCAGAGTATGGAAATACCCCATATGTGGCCCTAAACTGTTTCCTTGAAGGCTCCATAGTGAGAGAGCGCCATGCGTATTTGAGGACTAAATTAGGGATTGCATAGGGGTAGACATAGGGGTACTCTACGCCAGTGATTCCCAAAGTGCCTTCAGCTGTTGCTAAACTCCCAGCATACCTGGACAGTCAGTGGCTGTCCGGAAATGCTGGGAGTTGTTGTTTTGCAACAGCAGAAGGCTCCGTTTTATTTGGGGGGGGGGGGGGGACAGTGTAAGGGAGTGTATATGTAGTGTTTTACCCTTTATTTTGTGTTAGTTTAGTGTCTTTAGGGTACATTCACATGAGCGGGGGTTTACGTCGAGTTTCCCGCTAGGAGTTTGTGCTGCGTTGGAAACTTTGCCGCAGCTCAAACTTGAAGCAGGAAACTCATTGTAAATCAGCCTGTGGGTGGGGGTGGGGGGGGCAAACCTCCAGCTGTTGCAAAACTACAAATCCCAGCATGCACTGACAGACCATGCATGTTGGGAGTTGTACTTTTGCAACAGCTGGAGGCAAACTGGTTGGAAAATACTACCTGAAGGTTTTCCAACCAACCAGTGTGCCTCCAGCTGTTGTGAAACTAAAACTCCCAGCATGTACTGATCGCCGAAGGGCATGCTGGGAGATGTAGTTATACAACAGCTGGAGGTGCGCAGCAGTTTGCTGTTCGTGCATGATGGGAATTGTAGTTTTGCAAGATTTAGAGGGCCACGGTTTAGAAACCACCGCAGTGATCTCCAAACTGTAGCCCTCCAGCTGTGGCAAAACTACAAATCCCAGCATGCCCAAACAGCAAACAGCTGTCTGAGCATGCTGGGAGTTGTAGTTTTGCAACATCTGGAGGGCTACAGTTAAGAGACCACTGTATAGTGGTCTCCAAACTGTAGCCCTCCAGATGTCGTTAGGCAACTCACCGGCTTTTGTAGTCCTCAGGATAGCTGATCGCCGCCAGTAAGGGACCTCCACCGCCGGTCACACTACAGTTCCCCCGTTCTGCCCGGACTACTGTAGGTGGGCAGAAGGGGGAACCAAACCTTAACCCCCACCGCCCCCAATCTGCTATTGGTCGGTCGCTTCTGATCGACCAATAGCAGGGATAGGAGGGGTGGATACCCCTGTTCCCCCTTATTTTCCGGGTCACCGGAGACTCATGTGACCCGGAATCACTGCAGATTTGCGACTCAGGACCCCCCTCGGCAATGTGCTGGGATGCCTGCTGAATTATATACATATAAAAAAAAAGTTTTTTCCAGGATAACCCCTTTAAGATTCTTTTACATGGTGTGCTATGACTAGCACTGATCTCATTGATTGAGTCGTATGAGGAATGATTAAACAAGCATCAATCAAATTGCAGGTCGGGTTGCATAAATGATTGGTTCCCTTTAAAGGTCTGCATGAACAATCAGTAGATTTTAGCATATATAATGCTTGGCAATGTGTTATATATGCTAAAATCATTATCCTCACCATCCCCCGGGGATGTTTGTACCCCCAAGGATTGTGAAGATATTAAGTTATAAAGTCCCCCCCGGCCGCCCGGCAAGTAGTCCTCTGGGCGGGCTCCATTCGCTGTGGTCCTGCCCTGACGGCTTGAATGACGGCTCACGTCACCGCTCTGCTCCGTCTGCTTAGGGACCAGAGCAACGACACGAGCTGTCATTCAAGCCGGCGGGGCCACAGCCGCCGCGACCGGAGCTGGTGAGTGTAAGTCCCCGCCCTAGCAAGTGTAACAACTTTATACCTTAATATCTTCACCATCCCTGGGGGGCACAAACGTCTCCCGGGGATGGTGAGGATAATGATTTTAGCATATATAACGCATTGCCGAGCATTATATATGCTAAAATCTGCTGATTGCTTCCCTTTAATTTTATCATTATTGGCCGTATATCACCCATGTACACAGGACAATATGCAGGTGATAATGGTTTAAATGACTTTACAAAAAATGTGATCAGCCTTCCATTTGAAGCTCAGATTTCAGATATAAAATTGTTGGCAGTTAAGCAAGCAGTTTGTAAGGGAAAGCCTCTGGTTCTAACTGCTCCGTGTCAGTGTGATGCTTAAGGAGGACACATCCAAATATGGCTAATTGGCCCTTTATGGAAGAAATGCTCAGATTCTTAGGGTTACGCTCTGGTTTTCTGAACGGGGTGTTGGCCCTTTGTTCCCCCTCTGCACATATCAGGGTGAATGGTATTGTTTAATGGTGTCACTTTAAAGGGGTTCTCCGGTGCTTACACATCTTATCCCCCATCCAAAGGATAGGGGATAAGATGCCTGATCGCGGGAGTCCCGCCGCTGGGGACGCCCGTGATCATGCACGCGGCACCCAGTTTGTAATCATTGTTTTTCTTGTGACATTCCCAATAAGTTTGATGTGTCACATGACCCTCTTCCTATTGAAAAAACAAAAGTTGGATTCAAAATGGCCGACTTCAAAATAGCCGCCATGGTCACCACCCATCTTGAAAAGTTTCCCCCCTCACATATACTAATGTGCCACAAACAGGAAGTTAATATCACCAACCATTCCCATTTTATTAGGGTGTATCCATATAAATGGCCCACCCTGTATTTTATGTTAGGGGAAAAATTACATCGATACTTGAATCATTTCTTGGTGAAAAATTCCAAAATTTGATGAAAAGATTGAAAATTTTGCATTTTTTTTTAACTTTGAAGCTCTCTGCTTATAAGGAAAATGGATATTCCAAATAAATTATCTATTGATTCACATATACAATATGTCTACTTTCTATTTGCATCATAAAATTGACGAGTTTTTACTTTTGGAAGACACCAGAGGGATTCAAAGTTCAGCAGCAATTTTCTATTTTTTCACTAAATTTTCAAAATCAAATCCACTTCAAAACTGAACTGGTCCCTGATAAATTTCGAAGGGCCTTCATATTAGAAATACCCACAATTGAGCCCATTATAAAAACTGCACCCCTCAAAGTATTCAAAATGACATTCAAAACGTTTGTTAACCCTTTAGGTGTCTCACAGGAATAGCAGCAAATTGAAGGCGAAAATTCAAAATCTTCATGTTCTTGAAGACCCAGTTTTTGAATTTTTACAAGGGGTAAAAGGAGAGAAATCTTCCTAAAATGTGTAACCCAATTTCTCTCGAGTAAGGAAATACCTCATATGTCTATGTAAAGTGTTGAGCGGGCGCAGTAGAGGGCTCAGAAGGGAAGGAGCGACAAGGGGATTTTGGAGAGTGAGTTTTTCTGAACTAGTTTTTGGGGGGCATTTCATATTTAAAGGAGTAGTCCGGCGCACACTTTTTTTTGCAGCCCGGACGGGATAAAATAAGAAAAAGTTTCTCTTACCTGCCAACGCGCCCCAGGAGCTCCAGTACAGGTGTTTGGTCTCCGGGCTGTTTGCTTCTTACTTCCTGTTAGCCCGGCACATCACACGGAGCTTCAGCCTATCACCGGCCGAGGCGGGACATCGCTGCGGCCGGTGATAGGTCGAAGCTCCGTGTGATGTGCCGGGCTAACAGGAAGTAAGAAGCAAACAGCCGGAGACCAAACACCTGTGCCAGAGCTCCTGGGGCGCGATGGCAGATAAGAGAAAGTTTGTTTTCTTTTTTTTTTTGCAGCCTGGACCGGATAAAATAAGAAAAGTGCACGCCAGACTACTCCTTTAAGCCGCCCCTATGGTGCTAGAACAGCAAAAAACTCCCCACATGGCATACTATTTAGGAAACTACACCCTCAAGGGGTACAGTGAGCATTAACACCCCACAGGTGTTTGACGACTTTTCGTTAAAGCTAGTTGTGCAAATGATTCCCCCCCCCCCCCAAAATGCTGGTTTTCCCCCAAATTATACATTTTTACAAGGGGTAATAGGAGAAAATGCCCCCAAAATGTGTAACCCCATATCTTCTGAGTATGGAGTATGTGTGAACGTCAAGTGCACTGCGGGTGCACTACAATGCTCAAAAAAGGAGTCACATTTGCACATTTTGCCGAAATGGGGGGGGGGGGGGGGGGGTCATGTCACATTTAGGAAGCCCCTATGGTGCCAGAACAGCAAAAAAAATAAACATGGCATACTATTTTGGAAACTACACCCCTCAAGGAATGTAACAAGGGGTACAGTCTGCCTTAACACCCCACAGGTTCATTATAGTGGGATGTGAAAAGGAAAGATTTCATTTTTTTTTATTTATTTATTTTTTTACACAAAAATGCTGGGGTTACCCCAATTTTTTCATTTTCACAAGTGGTAATAGGAGAAAATGTCACCATATATTTGTAAATGAATTTATTTGGAGCAAGGACATACCTCAGATCTGGATGTTAGCAGCTCTGCTGGTGCACACTATACTCTTAGGAGCAGGAGCGCAGTCAGGGCCTTGAGCTTTTGCATTGCTGTCTCTGGAGCAGGAACACTGGGACCCCCCCTCAAGGGGCATTACATGGGGTAAATAACTGGGGTACACTAAGTAACTAAAGTGGGGTACAGTGGGACATAAAATTATAAAACAGGTTATGTTCCCACAATGATGACCCAGAGCAAAGCCAAAACTAAAAAATATGCCCGCCCCAAACCCTATACTCTGAATCATCATTCTGGAATGTGATGTGTGTGTCCGTCCCTAACCTGCTGCCTCAAATGCGCACCCCGCTCAGGTAGAGAGAGAGCGCTGCGCATTTGAGGCAACATAAAAAGTCCCCAATGATAGTGACTCAGTGACCCATGACCCATTTTAGGAAAAAATACCCCCAGAGGTCTTAGTTTTTTTTTTTTTTTTTGATGAAACATTTTTTTGAGGGCAATTAAGTGGTTTATGTGGTTAAAATTTGGAATGTACTCTGGACTTGGTACATTGGGGTCAAATTATGGAAAATTAAAATGAAAAGGGAAAATGTAGTATTGCATGGAAGTGTGATACTCCCTGAAGCAGTTTTTAATGCAGAGGCCCGGATGATCCGGGCAAGTGTCACATTGAGTGGTGGTGTCCTTCCGTATCCCCCCTCTTGTAACACACTCTGCATTTTTTCTGGGTTCGTCCCTTCTTTCCACTGTGGGGGACTTCACCTGGAAATTGTTGGTCTGGGATGATCCTGGTACCTATAACTTCAGTTCCTTGGGAACTCCGGCCTGCTCTTTCCCGGTCGCCAAAGATCAGGACCTTTAGGACTTCTTCTTGGAACTGGAGGAATGTCCCTGTATTGCCAGCGTACTGGGATAGTACAAAAGAGTTGTACATGGCAACCTGTACCGTGATTTCCACATGGCCATGTATGGCTTGAGGACTTGATCAGAAAGATCAACTCCCCCCCCCCCCATATAATGATTGTAGTTACATAGTTAGTATGGTTGAAAAAAGACATACGTCCATCAAGTCCAACCAGGGAATTGAAGTGAAGGGTGTAAGGGGATAAGGGAAAGGGATGTAGTTTTTAATGCTTATGCAGAATTATATGTTATTTTGTTCCAGGAATGTATCTAATCCTGTTTTAAAGCTATTAATTGTTCCTGCTGTGACCAGTTCAGAATACAATTGGGCTTGAGGACCGTTGTTGTGGTACCTCGCACAGGGACAGGTGAGCTGCCATTACCATGAATTGTGGTCAGCATAAGGACATCCCTCTTATCCTTATACCTGACCAGCAACAGGTTTTCATGGGTAAGGGCACGGGACTCACCTTTGGGCATAGGTGTCTGGATTAAATTTAGAAGGAGGCCTCTCTGGATTTTCCGCACGGTCCTACAAGCGGACGTGGATCTGGCAGCAAGGGATGTGAACAGAGGGATGCGAACAGAGGGATTTTTTTTTTTTTTACAACTTTATCTGTTTTTTTAATTCCTACCTTTCCCTGTTGTGTTATCTGTCCCTGCTCTAAGGGGGATCTTCTCTCCTGAGGGGCTCCAATCTTGCAGAGGGGGGGGGGGGGGTCCCTGGCTTCTTCTTGCAGCTCTGACCACTGACTGAACTCAGCCAGCCGTTAGAGTGGCAAGAAGAGGTCATTAACCCCTCCCCTGCCGGCTGCTATCGTCCGGCCAATAGCAGCCATCCTGGGGGGGGGGGGGGGGCTCTTGGGTGTTGACGAAATAGCCACCTCCCCATAGATACAGTGGGTGATAGTGGGTGTGATACAGTGGGTGTATCCTACACCCCCGATCACCATGTATTTCCGGGTCACGTGACCCCCATCACCGGAATCGCAGCAAATCGCAAGTGTGAATCGCCGACATGGGGGAGGGGGAGGGGGGGGGGGGGGGTTTGATGACCCCCAGGGCATTTGTGCGGGGTGCCTGCTGATCGATATCAGCAGTCACTCCGGTCCGGTCCCCGCCCGGTGGGGACTGAAATTCCCACGGGCGTACAGCTACGCCCTGGGTCCTTAACCCCTTCCCGACCTATGACATACAGGTACGTCATGACTGGGAAGGTGTTCCCGACCAATGACATACCTGTACGTCATGAGGATACCCGCCGCTATTTGCGGCACCGCTCCGGTCCCGGTAAGATGGTGGCTATCACTGATAGCCAGCCACCTAACCTCGGAACCCAGGGGGGTTTCGTCCCCCCCCCCCCCCCACACCACGATCGCTGCCATCAGCTAGTCAAATCTGACAAGCTGATGGCAGCATTTCGCGCGGAAAATCCCGTTACCCTGCCCGGTAACAGGGATCATCGGTGGTGTTAGGTGCTGTAAATCACAGCACCTATCACCACCGATGTTTACATTACAAATTTCTGTTGCGGTCTGGCTGCGATTGGCTGGACTGGAGGGACCGCACCAATCGCAGCCAAACCACCTAATGTAAATAGTAAACACCGCTCTGATCAGCTTCATTCTGTGTCCCCTTGTTGAGCAGAGCGGTGTTATCTTAGTTAGAAAGTGATAAAAGTGTGCTCCAGTATCCCCCCAGTAGCCCCCAGTGTCCTACCGGAGTCCCCCGTCCTGCCTGTGGAGCTCCGGCAGCTTGCTCTCCTTACTGTGTTCTTCCGTGTAGTGAAGAACATAAAAAAAAAAAAAAAAAAAAAAGTCCAGCGTTTGCTGTATAGCTGTTATAACAGCTCCCCCTACAGGTCAAAGTCTGCAACTACAGTCTCCCTGTAGTGCAGCTTCAGATTTTTTTTTTTCTGTTAAAAAAAAAAGTAAAAAAAAAGTAAAAAATAAAATAAAATAAAAAATAAATATAAATAAATAAAAAGTTGTTAGGAGTTTAGGTTCCTGTGGATAGGCAGGTTGTTAGGGTGGCGGACGTCTAGGTTAGGCGCATAGGAGTCGGCGTCCGTTTTTTTTTCCCCCCTCATAAATCCATCTTAGTAGTTAGGAGTTTAGGTTCCTGTGGATAGGCAGGTTGTTAGGGTGGCGGACGTCTAGGTTAGGCGCATAGGAGTCGGCGTCCGTTTTTTTCCCCCCCAATAAATCCATCTTAGTAGTTAGGAGTTTAGGTTCCTGTGGATAGGCAGGTTGTTAGGGTGGCGGACGTCTAGGTTAGGCGCATAGGAGTCGGCGTCCGTTTTTTCTTCTTCATAAATTCATCTTAGTTTATTAGTTTAGGTTCCAGTTATAGGCAGTTAGGGTGACAACATTTAGTCTACGTGATAGGAATTGGCGTCCGTTTAAAAAAATAAAATAAAATAAATTAGTTTAGCTTGGGTTCTTATTTTAGGTAGGGCATTAGGGACATTTAGCAAAAAAAGCTCTTATATTTTTCACATCCCCCACACGTGTTAAATCACCACATACACCCCTACCTGACATACCCCCCACACGTGTAAAAAAGCATTACATACCCCCCATCCCAAATTTGAAAAACCCACCCTATATAATGTCCCGACCAACCCGGTCAGCGCAAAGGGTGTTTACAGTGGCAGAGGCGTACAACATTATTGCCTCTGATTCGGAGACGGACTATGATTCAGAAGAGGAATACGTCCCATTCCTATTGCCATCCTCCTCCTCATCCTCCTCCAGTAGTGATGAGGAACCAAGACAAAGGCGCCGCAGGACACTGCCTGAGCCTGCACCACAACCAAGTGAACCTGTTTGGACCCCAGTCCCTGAAAGTTATGAGGCCCAGATTCCTGGTTTTGTGGCCAACTCAGGTATCCAATTCAATACGGATGGCCTTACTGAAATAGATTATTTCAAATATTTTTTTTCGGATGAATTGGTCAACTTGATTGTAGAACAGACCAATTTATATGCGCAACAATTTTTGGCCCAGAATAACACGTCATCATTTTCGAACTGGACCCCCGTCACTTCTAATGAAATGCTGAAGTTTTGGGGCCTTGTACTCCATATGGGCATAGTGAAAAAGCCGGAAACTAGGCAGTATTGGAGTGCGGACATGCTGTACCACACCCCACTGTACAGCAACACTATGCTCCGTAAAAGATTTGAGGCAATCCTTAAATTCCTCCACTATAATGACAATGCCCAATGCCCACCCCCAAATGACCCCTCTTTTGATCGCCTCTATAAACTTCGGCCAATACTTGACCATTTTGCTGCCAAGTTTTCAGAGGCATACATCCCAGAAAAGAATATTTGTGTGGATGAATCCCTAGTCCACTTCAAAGGCCGGCTGAAATTCCGTCAGTACCTGCCCAATAAAAGGGCGAGGTACGGAATAAAATTATATAAGCTTTGCGAAAGCATCTCGGGTTACACTCTTAAATTTAGAGTTTACGAAGGAAAAGACAGCGTTATTGAGCCCCCCGAATGCCCCCCCTCTCTTTCAGTAAGTGGTAAAATTGTCTGGGACATGGTGTACCCACTTTTGGACAAAGGGTATCACCTTTACATGGACAATTTTTACTCTAGCCTGCCTCTCTTTCAGTGCCTTGCTGCCAGGGCTACTGTCGCCTGTGGCACTATTCGCAAGAACCAGCGAGGCCTCCCCAAGACACATATTGCACAACCACTGCCAAGAGGCGAGAGCAGGGCACTTTGCAGCAATAACATCTTGCTGCTAAAATACAAAGACAAGAGAGATGTCCTTATCTTGACATCTATCCATGGCAGTGGCTCCACCACTGTCCCAGTACGAGGTACAAGTTCCACCGTCTCCAAGCCAGATTGCATTCTGGATTATAACAAAAACATGGGAGGGGTGGACTTATCCGACCAAGTCTTAAAACCGTACAGTGCCATGAGAAAAACGAAGGTCTGGTATAAAAAGCTTGTGGTGCACATTGTGCAGATGGCACTGTACAACGCATACGTGCTCTCATGTAATGCAGGTGGGACAGGGACATTTCTTGAGTTTCAAGAAACTGTTATTAAGGCCCTCATTTCTGGAGACCGAGAGGAGGAGAGCCCCAGTACTTCATCAGCGGCGTACAACCGTATTGTACCTGGCCAACATTTTCCCAATGTTATCCCCCCTACCGGGAAAAAAGGGAAGGAGCCAGAAGAGATGTAGAGTCTGCTACCAAAAAGGCATCAGAAAGGAAACCACTTACCACTGTGAAACTTGCCCCGATAACCCTGGCCTGTGCATCAAAGATTGTTTCAAAGAGTTTCACAAATCCCTAAATTACTAAATTTTTCTTTTATTAACCCTAATATCCCCTTTTTATCCCCATTCTCTGCAGTTTCTATATGTCCCCACATCTAAAATCCAACCTCAATTTGGCACCCATAACCCATTCCGTAATAATTTTAATTTTACCCCAAAACCATTCCAGCATAATCTGCGGTACAGTGTGCCGTATGTTCTCATTATACCCCAAAACCATTCCAGCAAAATCTGCAGTACTGTATGCCGCAAATTTTAGTTTTTCCACTGTACTGGTACCACAGTGGGAATGCAGCTGGTGTGAGAAAATATACTCTGCAAAATCCTAATCCAAAAAAGGTGCTGCATTCCTTTTGTGCCTTGCTGTGTGCCCAAAAAGCAGTTTCTGACCCCATATGGGGTACCGCTACGTTCAGGAGAAGTTGGGTAATAAAATTTGGGGTGCTATTATTCTCGTGTTCCTTGTGAAAATTTTAAAAATTGGGTAACCCCAGCATTTTAGTGTAAAAAAATCAAATTTTTCAATTTATGGCTCACTTTTCAAAAAACCTGTGAGGTGTAAATACTCACTGTAACACTGTTACCTTCCATGAGGGGTGTAGTTTCCAAAATGGTATGCCATGTGTTTTTTTTTTTTTTGCTGTCCTGGCACCATAGGGGCTTCCTAAATGCGGCATGCCCCAGAGCAAAATTTGCTTCCAAAAAGCCAAAATGTGACTCCTTCTCTTCTGAGACCTGTAGTGCGCCAGCAGAGCACTTTTCACCCCCATATGAGGTGTTTTCTGAATTGGGAGAAATTGGGCTTCAAATTTTGGGGGGTATTTTCTGCTTTAACCCTTTTTAAAAATGTAAAATTTTTGGGAAACCAAGCATTTTAGGTAAAAATATATATATATATTTTTTACATATGCAAAAGTCGTGAAACCCCTGTGGGGTATTAAGGTTCACCTTACCCCTTGATACGTTCCCCGAGGGGTCTAGTTTCCAAAATGGTATGCCATGTGGTTTTTTTTTTTGCTGTCCTGGCACCATAGGGGTTTCCTAAATGCAGCATGCCCCCAGAGCAAAATTTGCTTCCAAAAAGCCAAATGTGACTCCTTCTCTTCTGAGACCTGTAGTGCGCCAGCAGAGCACTTTTCACCCCCATATGAGGTGTTTTCTGAATCGGGAGAAATTGGGCTTCAAATTTTGGGGGGTATTTTCTGCTTTAACCCTTTGTAAAAATGTAAAATTTTGGGGAAACCAAGCATTTTAGGTAAAAATATATATATATATTTTTTACATATGCAAAAGTCGTGAAACCCCTGTGGGGTATTAAGGTTCACTTTACCCCTTGATACGTTCCCCGAGGGGTCTAGTTTCCAAAATGGTATGCCATGTGTTTTTTTTTTGCTGTTCTGGCACCATAGGGGTTTCCTAAAGGTGACATGCCCCCCAAAAACCATTTCAGAAAAATGTTCTCTCCAAAATCCCCTTGTTGCTCCTTCCCTTCTAAGCCCTCTACTGCGCCCGCCGAACACATTACATAGGCATATGAGGTATGTGCTTACTCGAGAGAAATTGGGCTACAAATACAAGTAAAAATGTTCTCCTTTTACCCCTTGCAAAAATTCAAAAATTGGGTCTACAAGAACAAGCGAGTGTAAAAAATGAAGATTTTGAATTTTCTCCTTCACTTTGCTGCTATTCCTGTGAAACACCTAAAGGGTTAAAACACTTACTGAATGTAATTTTGAATACTTTGGGGGGTGCAGTTTTTATAATGGGGTCATTTATGGGGTATTTCTAATATGAAGACCCTTCAAATCCACTTCAAAACTGAACTGGTCCCTGAAAAATAGCGAGTTTGAAAATTTTGTGAAAAATTGGAAAATTGCTGCTGAACTTTGAAGCCCTCTGGTGTCTTCCAAAAGTAAAAACTTGTCAATTTTATGATGCAAACATAAAGTAGACATATTGCATATGTGAACTAAAAAAAAAAAATCATTTTGAATATCCATTTTCCTTACAAGCAGAGAGCTTCAAAGTTAGAAAAATGCAAAATTTTCAGATTTTTCATTAAATTTTGGGATTTTTCACCAAGAAAGGATGCAAGTTACCACAAAAATTTACCACCATGTTAAAGAAGAATATGTCACGAAAAAACAATCTCGGAATCAGAATGATAACTAAAAGCATTCCAGAGTTATTAATGTTTAAAGTGACAGTGGTCAGATGTGCAAAAAATGGCCGGGTCATAAGGTGTAAAATGGGCTGGGTCATGAAGGGGTTAAGTACCAGGGACCAAAGGGACCAGGTACGCCCTGGGTCCCTATGTGGTTAAAGAGATCGGTATTATGTTGTCAGAAGTTGGCAGGTGGAATTGGTCTTCCTGACCTATTACCATGTGGTTCTTCTTGACAGTACTGGATTGGCGTCACCATGCTCAGACCAAGACCAGGGTTGCCATTGAGCAATCTTTCACTCCTGTTCTGCTCCATTGTTTGCACCTACTGATTTTTTTTTTCCTCAGTTATCATCCCACCATTGGCCCTACCTTATCTGTATGCCCAGACTTTGCTGTGCGCTCTCATTTATTACTGGCCTGCTCTTCCCTGACCCATTTCTTGCATTTACCTCGGGGGTAGAGGACCCTGTTTATCATGCCTGGAACACGGCTGGTAAACTAAGGGTCTGCTATTTTCAGTCTGTCTTTGACAGCCATTGTGAAAAAGGTACCAAAGTCTAAAATTTCTGATTGTTGAACCCAGAGAAAGTTAAATATGTGATCAAAAAGTCACATACACAAAAGTGATGCAGATAACATCTACAGATTATGGAGCAAAAAATAAGCCCACATACAGCCCTATATACAGATAAAGTTATGAGGATCAGACTAGGGAAATTTAAAATATACCACATGCAGACGGTGCTGAGATAATGTGACAGCAAGGGACACATTACACTCATGCACGTACAGTATAGATGAGCTACGTATGTAAGGGAAGATAAGCCCTCTAATCAGCTGTTTTGGAAAAATGCTATAGACAACAGTAGACCATAGAGCGTAAGATTGCTGTACCTCTGTGGGAATAAAAACTAAAAAACATGCACGATCCACCCCAAACAGGTAATTCAAGCACATTGACATCATAATATGGTCACTAAGAACTAATACCACTAGTTTAGGCTTTAATTTATAAAGGGTACAAGCATAGTGTTAGTGACTACCTGTTACCTACAGACAAGCGAAAATTACATTGGCTAAAGATTGTTAAGTTAGTCCTGGTCCCAGAACAGATCAGATGATAAAAGCTATATGGAGGAGATTGACAAGTTGCTCAAAACAACCAATATCATTCTTAATTTTTTTTAAACAGCCTCTGAAAAATAAAAGAAACGTTTAATTGCCATGGGCAACTGGCCAAATCCTCTCCCCCCCCCCCCACAAATTTTATAGCCATTTTACTAACATATGGCTCTACTAAATGGAAGAGCACAGACCTCCGCGCAATTCAATTGGGCTGAATCCTGAAAAAACATATACTTGGCAGTATGCGTCAGACTTACATGTCAGAGACTTTCCCTGACATTTACATCTGCTGCGTAACACACTGTGAAAGGACAGAGTTTTGAAGAAGGATAATAGCAGTACTGGTGCCTGAAATGTTGGTGCTAAGAAAGGGAGAGATTTTCTCATTCACAGACTGGCCATAAAGTTGTGTCTGCTTTTTTTTTTTTTTATTATTGCCAACTGTGTGTTCACTACCCATGTAATGTATAAATTAGTTGTATAGTAATGAACATAGGAATAACAAATATTACAAAGTATATGAAGAAAAAGACCATTATTTATACACTGAATATAACAGTAAACTGAACAATTCCAAGTATTAAGCAGAATGTGGGGTCTATTCTGATGCAGTAGATAGGGCTTCCATAAAATGAATTTAACCCCCCCCCCCCAGATGTTTAACCCCTTAATGACATAGGATGTAAATTTACACCCTGGTGCCCTGGTACTTAACACACCAGGATGTACATTTACGTCCTGTACATGACCGTGAGCACCAAAGTGTTGCTCGTGTCATGCACAGCAGGTACCGGCTGCTATCAGCAGCCAGGGACCCACCGGTAATGGCGCACATCAGCGATCACGCTGATGTGTGCCATTAACCCCTCAGATGCCGTGATCAATACAGATCATGGCATCTGCGGCAGTGTGGTCACTAAAATGGATGATCGGATCACCCGCCTCTGTCAGTCTCCACGGTATTCTGGTCTGAGATCAAGCAGACCAGAGCAGAAGATAACTGATTAACACTGATCAGTGCTATTCCCTATGCATAGCACTGAACAGTATTAGCAATCAAGTTATTGCTATAAATGGTCCCCTATGGGGACTATTAAAGTGTAAAAAAAATAGTAAAATAAAGTAAAAATGTGAAAAATCACAAAAATGTTAATTGTCACTTTTTCCCCCAGAAAGTTTAAAAAATGTTTTAAAATTAATAAACATATTTGGTATCGCTGCATGCGTAAATGTCTAAACTATGAAAATATAATGTTATTGATACCATACAGTGAAAGGCGTAAACATAAAAAAAAAGTCCAAAATGCCTGCTTTATCATATAATATAAAAAAAATTAAAAACTGTATTAGTTTCATATATGCAAATGGAGTTTAAAAAAAAAAAGTACAGATCACAGCGCAAAAAATGAGCCCTCATACCACCGCATAGATTTTTATGGTAAAATTAGTGATGTCATTACAAAGGACAACTAGCCCTCATACTAGTTTGTGGATGAAAATATCAAAGCTATGAATTTTAGAAGGCGAGAAGGAAAAAACGCAAACGCAAAAGCAAAAATAAAATTGGCTGTGTCCTTAAGGCCAAAATGGGCTGTGTCCTTAAGGGGTTAAAACCATTTTCATCTATTATAGTGACCTATGAAATGCAGAAAGTGTACAAGAAAACAGATTCATGGAAATATTTATTTTAGACGTGGAATGATACATGCTACAACAGAAATGTAATCTTGTGTCGAATTCTTAAAATCCACGAAACATGTTTGGGTTGAGTTGCACGGGTTTTCATTTTTATACATATTAATTTAAGTTTTCCAACTTCTTCTTGAGCAATAATCCTTTCTCTCTCAAGTCTGGCCTGCTGTCCAGTTCCATAGTAGATAAAGATGTAATAAGCAGGTTTCTGTTGTCTAATGTAAGGCTTTCCAATTGTTCCGAATCTGGAAAATCAACAATACAATCATAGAAATATATTTTTTTTCAGATTCCAGTCTTACTTATTCACAAATCTGTTTTATTCACTAGAGTTATGACCAGCTGTCAGATACCAGATTTATTTTGGCATATTTACAGCGTTACATCAGTTCAAAAAAGCTTTGACATGTCAAAAGTTTTGATCAGACCCTGACTTATCTGTAGAGAAGCGCTTCTCTCCCCATCTCTTTGCTTGCTGCATGAGACAGGCTCCATAGATTTTACACAGAATCGGACTCGTGCAGCAAGCAGACTTGAACACCCAGCCCCTGACTGATCAAAACTTTCGACATGTATCTATGACATGTCAAAGGTTTACTGAAATGATAGTAATGCTTTATAGAAGGCAATAAAAGAATCAGTTCTCATTTTCTTGAAGGGGCTGCAAATCAAACAGTGGCACACAAGGTAAAAGTATTTGCTTATCTTTAAAGAGCTTATGCACCTTACAAAAATGTATCCCCCCCCTATCCTTTGGATAAGTTTCTTATCAGGAGAGGTCCAACCTCTGTGACCCCCTCTGATCTCTCCTGCACGGGGCCCCACCTCAGCATGCAGGGTTCGCTGCTTCTCCCCCTTTTGAACAGAGGTGACAGCATGCTCAGCCAATCACCAGCCTAGAAGGGGTCCTGATTGGCTAAGCAGGCTGTCACTTCTGTTCCGCACCAGCATGTCACTGAAGGTGGGGGATGGAGCATGCTGAGGAAGAGAGGTGGACCCGTGCATGCAAAGGCGAGAGCCAGGTCATGTTCGGGAGGAGATCGCCGGGGTCAGTGTGATCAGGCAGACACTTTTCCGATCCTTTGGATAGGAGATACATTTTTATAAAGTATATAACCCATTTAATCTTAACATATTTATATATAAATATGTCTATAGGCAGTACAAAATTAAATAGGATCAGTATGTCATCACCATTTCATCAGTATTTTATCTGTATTTTGTACTGGTCTCTCTCTTGAACCAGACAATGGATCTGGGCAAGTTATATCTCCTTTTTTAATCCGGTTCACCAGTACTATAACCCCATGTATTGTGTTAAGTCTGGATGAACTGGTTGTCAGCTTCCCTTTAAAGTGTACCTGTCAGATCCAACAAAAAAAATGTTTTCTATATATCACTCAGTACCTAATCCTGAGCATGTACATCTAATTTTTATGTGTCTAGCACCTTTATTTTTATTTTTTTATTACACTTTTTTAATTTAGCTCACTAGTCTGAATTCCTCTCAAAGCAAGGGGGTGTGGCCTCACTGTGCAGGTCTCCGCCCCCTCCCTCAGTATGC
Organism: Hyla sarda; assembly: GCF_029499605.1. Taxonomy (NCBI): domain Eukaryota; kingdom Metazoa; phylum Chordata; class Amphibia; order Anura; family Hylidae; genus Hyla; species Hyla sarda. The sequence goes on along the minus strand of NC_079189.1, from coordinate 319,142,131 downwards.
TGTCTGCTCACATCTCCCCTAGCATTAGCAAAACTACAACTCCCAGCTTGTCCTCACTGACAGTGGCGGGACACAAGCTGACAGTGGGAGGATTTTTCCTCCAGCCCTGCGCTCACAGCTGTCAATCAAGGAAGTGTGTCCATGACTCATGGACACAGCAGGACTAGTATGTGTCCAAGCAGGCAGGGGGGGCAGTTGTTTGGAAAATATTCAGCATTTCAAACAACTGCCCCCCCTGCCTGCTTGGACACATACTAGTCCTGCTGTGTCCATGAGTCATGGACACACTTCCTTGATTGACAGCTGTGAGTGCAGGGCTCACAGCTGGAGGAAAAATCCTTCCACTGTCAGCTTGTGTACCGCTACTGTCGGTGAGGACAAGCAGGGAGTTGCAGTTTTGCTAATGCTAGGGGAGATGTGAGCAGACAGCATACTGAGGGAGGGGGCGGAGATCTGCACAGTGAGGCCACACCCCCTTGCTTTGAGAGGAATTCAGACTAGTGAGCTAAATTAAAAAAGTGTAATAAAAAAATAAAAATAAAGGTGCTAGACACCTAAAAATTAGATGTACATGCTCAGGATTAGGTACTGAGTGATATATAGAAAACATTTTTTTTGTTGGATCTGACAGGTACGCTTTAAAGGGAAGCTGACAACCAGTTCATCCAGACTTAACACAATACATGGGGTTATAGTACTGGTGAACCGGATTAAAAAAGGAGATATAACTTGCCCAGATCCATTGTCTGGTTCAAGAGAGAGACCAGTACAAAATACAGATAAAATACTGATGAAATGGTGATGACATACTGATCCTATTTAATTTTGTTCTGCCTATAGACATATTTATATATAAATATGTTAAGATTAAATGGGTTATATACTTTATAAAAATGTATCTCCTATCCAAAGGATCGGAAAAGTGTCTGTCTGATCACACTGACCCCGGCGATCTCCTCCCGAACATGACCTGGCTCTCGCCTCTGCATGCACGGGTCCACCTCTCTTCCTGCAAAAACTGCAAAACCTATCAACATTTTATGTATCTGACAGTGCCCATTTAACATTAGCTCTGAATTACAGACCACCAAAAAAACATAATATGTAATTATTATATAAGCCTCTTTCACCCAAGTGTATTTGAGGACAGTGATTGGTTTATTAGTAAACCATCCTGACTGTCTATTCACTTCACCTACTTACCTTCTAGCTTCTTTAGAAGTAGTTCTATTACGTATATAGCTTCTGTTCTTACAGATGCATAACTCTTATTTTCTGTAAAACACAAAGAAACCTATTCGAGTACTGAAACTGAAGGTGAAGATACCCAATGCATGTAAAGGATTAAAACCTAAAAAATATTCTGATTAAAAGCTCCAATTCTACGGCAGTTAAATGAGAACATTCTGACTGGAGCAGCCATCAGGGACGCTTATTGCATACTGTAGTAAGGCTGAAAGTAATATCCGTCTCTGTCTATGCAAGTGAGTTGGAGCTCTAGATCAGAGATACAGCTCTGTAACAGTACAAAGACTACTGTAGTACCTAGAGAGTGTGCAAGCACTGGACAAGTTTCTGTGAGGATTTCTTTAAGGGCTGTGATGTCTGAATGCTCTTTTTCTAAGATTAGTAAGCTGAAAAACAAGAAATTATTCATGACACAGGAAATTCACAGAAACATTAAACTTATCAGTACAAAAAGTTGAAATACAACATGACTGAAAACATCACAAAGAAAAGTCTAGTATGACCATTCTCCATCTTGCCATAGATTATGAACGATGAGTAGGTTGGTCGTGAAAAGTAATAGTGAAGAGATCCTAATTTGGAGATCAGTACAACCAGCGTAGAGTTATATGTATTTAGGCAATTTCTGCATCTTACTACTTTACATAAAGCCTGGTGCCTAACTATGATAGCTCCAGGGTGATCGACACACAGGGAAGGGTATAATAAAACTATACAGAATGGCATGGCATACTTGCTATTGTCAGTAAGAGAAAATCTGTAATAAAGTAAAATGTAATATATTCCTAGAATAAAGGGAGGCCACAGAAAAGGATTTAACCATTTAAAAAAAAAATTTGAGAATTACAAGGTAATAACATTCATCAGAATATGTGCATCTAACAGTAAATGGAGCCCTGCTCTCCTGGTGTTATCCATTAGCCGCAGGTCTTGAGCACCTAATAGTGTTGGTGGTAATATATCTATTGATATACATGGAAACAGATAGCGGAGGAGCAGCACAACCAAAAAACAACATAGGTAGGTGCAAGCAGCTAGTTAACCCTGGTTATAGGCCCAAAATCCAAACAGAAGAGAAGAGATGGCAGCAGCACTCAAAAATGGTGAAAAAATTAGGGTAGCTTTATTCCATATGTAAAATACAAGAGCAACGTTTCGGCTGGACAGGCAGCCGAAACGTTGCTCTTGTATTTTTGATATGGAATAAAGCTACCCTAATTTTTTTCACCATTTTTGAGTGCTGCTGCCATCTCTTCTTTTCTATTGATATACATGGATATTGCCTCTCTCTCCCAGCATGCTGCCGTGCCCCTGAGCGAGCCCATCAATGATCTTCAGCCTCCCATCCACCACAAGAAAAGTGTATACACGAGTAGAGCGCCTCTTATAAACATGCCAGCAGAATGCTCCTGAACCACCCTCTGCAGTCCCATATGAAGAATATTGAAGAATTGTTATTATGCGGATCACGTGTGAAATTTATTATAATGAAAGAAATAGAAACAGCCGGAGTGTCCAATTTCTTATATAATAAATGATAAAAAGGGTTTTACGTTTTTATGTAAAACAGTTTGATAATTTTACAACAAAATAGCAGCTTTCTAATACACTTTTTCCATTCCTCAACATTGTCAAGACCCCCTTTTCTCTTAGTCCTGAATTATAGCCAAAGATATCATTTAGAATGTTTTTAAATCACTAATACTTCTTACAGTTTGCCGAGATTCTACATTTTTCTCTACTATGGTAGCTAACTTTGTAGGACTGGAGAGATTTCTGCTACTGTATTCAACTAACAGAAACATGCTAAGGCCGACCAAGACATCCTGTAAAGTGGTCAGCAGCCTATGTAAAAACAAATAGGGCCTCTCACACAGACGTGAAGAGACAGTTAGGGAATTACTGAACTCTTAAAGAGGTTATCCAGGATTTAAAAAAAAAAAAAACAGAGCAGATTTCTTCCAAAAACAGCACCACTCCTGGAAGGCCATACTCAGGCTGTGTGTAGTATTGCAGCTCAGTTTTATTCAAGTGAATACAGCCAAGTTGTAATACCAGACATAATGTGAGGACAGGCGTGGTGCTGTTTTTTGGAAGAAATTAGTTCTGCTTTTTTATTCCCGGTGTAGTGCCATATTTAGTGTTTTGCAATGGAATGTGTTACATGTATGGCTGACACGCGCACACCCCACCCCCTACCATTGGTTCCTGGGGGAGGGGGTGTGCACGTGCCACATGACCACAAATATGCTGTCTCAAACACCGTTACCTTCAGTGCGAGTTTGGCCACCACAGCAAGAGGATGTCTCCTGCTGTGATAGCCGAAGCGCTGCGGGTGCAATGTTATGCGCGCTGCGGCTGTAATGTAATTGATTCCCCACTATGGGGACCGTGTGCCCGCGGAGTGATCTCAGCGCTGCGGCTGAGTTTACATTCATTCCACGCTATTGGGACCACGCGCCTGCGGGTGTCATAAGCTGAGCGCAGCGGCTGGTATCGCATACAGATGCCCCCGAAGGCGCGCGGTCCCCATAGCAGGGAATCAATTACATTACAGCCGCAGTGCGAATAACATTGCAGCCGCAGCGCTTCGGCTATCACAGCAGGAGATCCTCTTGCAGTGGTAGCCGAACTCCCACTGAAGGGAACGGTGTTTGAGACATCATATTTGTGGTCACGTGACACGCGCACACACCCCAGGAACCAATGGTAGGGGGCGGGTGTGCGCGTGTCAGCCAATGGAGCTATCTTAGTCCAGCACTGGAAAGTGCTAAGTCATAAAACACATTCCACGGCAAAACACAAAATATGGCACTACACCGAATAATATTTTTTTTTTTTTTACTTTATATTTTTATTTATTGAAATTTTTCAAAAATAAACAAGTATATCATTAAAGCATGAAGTAGGTTAATGACAGAAGACCACAATATGAGCATAGAGCAGGACACAAAAAGCTGTTGGTCCACAGGAAGCAAAGAGCATAAAAAGCAAGAATGAAACCTATCCAAACGCAAATTTAAACATGACCAAGAGGGCGTCCAAAAAGGCGCAGTAAGGTTAACCAAGCATATCAGGTAACTGAGAAACCAGCAATATGTATATCCATAAACAAAACACAGAAAGATATACACAGAATAAAACAAGAGGGTCAGACAAAGACAACAAGAGGGAGAACGAAAAAAGAAAAAGGTGAGGGGTGTCAAGGGGGTTGCCTGTCCGCAATTCGATCCAAAGGTTCCCATATGGAAATGAACAAATCTACCGCGTTGTTAAGGGAAGCAGTAAGGTATTCCAAAGACCGAATCTCCCTGATTCTTGCCTGGAGGTCAAGAAATTTGGGGAAGCCGACCTCTTCCAAAATTTTGCTATCAGTGTTTTAGCTGCCAGGAGTATATGCAGGAGTAGCTTGACTATTCCTAGATAATTATGTCTTAAGAAAAGTAACATCAAAAATCACATTCTAAGAGGAATAATAGTTTGCTTTACCATGAACAAACTTACCCCTGAAAATATGCCTTCATGGACTGAAGGACAGCGTGCTGAACTTTCCATGTGCTCAGCTTCAACCTTTCACACATTAACTTGCAAACTTCTAAACGATAGCAACCTATTGTACCATGAAAAACCAGCAATGAGACATCTCCAATAATATACATGTATACATTTTGCTGTAAAACCTTAAAATATTGAAAATGTATTAAAACAAGTGCAGTAATAAGAAAGGATCTTCCCCACAGGAAAAAGTGGCAACTACTAATTCTAGAGCAAGTTAGAAGCCTGGATACTATGGGCCTGCACTAGTTTTCAGCTGTATCGGACCTCTTGGCCTGCAACTTTTAGGTATAACTTACGCTGTGTGTCAGAATTTCTGGGCCAGGCCTTGCCTAAAGTTGAGAAGGCACACAACAAGGATTCTGTATGCAGTTCTTTTGCTTTTTCATTCTCATCATCCTCCTCCTCTTTTGGTGATCGAGCCCCCACTGTTTCTTTAGAAGCCTAACAACATAAAAATGAAAAACCAACACTTCAACATACTCATTTAACCCAGCAAGGAGACTGTGCCAGAAACCCCACTCTTCCTCTGTTAACTCTGTCTCATAGTAGTGAATCTGCCACAGTCAGTCAGTCATTAGACCTACAAAGTTATAGGGGAAGTAAATGGAGAAAAAACTTGTCCAAGTCACTTCTGCTGTTTATCACTTGGTTTATTAAAGGTTTAGTGCAGCGAAAAATTACTTATCCCCTATCCTTTGGCGGCACTAAAGTTATAGATCACGGGGGTCTGAGCACTGGGACCCCTGCGATCTCCTTAACGGGCACAGTCAGTCTGCCAGAAGTGGCTGTTCCGACCCCCGCAGGAAGCCGCGGCTGACACACCCCCTCCATGTATCTCTGTGGTATGCATGGAGGGGGTGTGTCGGCCAGCGATATCCGTGCGGGGGTCGGCACGCCCCCTAACAACAGACTGCCAGGGCCCATTCTGGAGATCGTGGGAGGTCACAGCGCTCGGACCCCCGTGATCTATAACTTATCACCTAGCCTTTGGAGAGCGGATAAGTTATTTTTTACTACAGAACTCCTTTAAGCCAGTTGTAAAGCAATGCACTGCTTCCATCCAATGCACTTTTAAAAATAGTCTGTAACTAGGACAGCCAAAGTTGCACGTTATCTTACATATGAAAGTGCTGTGTAAGGTGGCTAATATGGTTACACGCATCTACTTGGCCAATCAGTTGTGCAGGTTGTTCTGTTTCTACAATGAGAATTTGGAGAACCACTCAGTGGTTACTGCTAGTTAGTGTAATGTCTGTCTTGGGTTCAGACTGCTGTTTGATTTTGGTGGCCTGAACAGTTTTATGTTCCCCAATAGCTCTTTGGGTGTGTCTAGATAAGGCCAGCTCAGTCTAGCTTCTGAGCTGGTGATTGACATCCTTTCATGCTGCTATGGAGCTCTTGGTGAAACACTCTTTGTTCGAGTTTTAATCTACTATTTTTGCTTTGGCATGCACTTTGTATGTTCTGGTTTTAGCCATGGTTATGAAGTATACTTATAATAGATTTTAATCTGTGTTTGTTTAGTTGGTTTTAGGATTTGTATATCCTTTCTGTTATGTATCTGTTCACACTATGTCTGAGTCTTGCTTGTTACCTGTGCTCTGTATGTTCTATTCCTGTTTGGTATTCTGGAGTCTATTCAGACTCATCCGGTTCTAGTGTTTCATGTATTATATTTCTGTTTCCTACTGGGTCAGCATCTTGTCTACATGGTGGAGTGTGTCCGCTGGCCAGTAGACTATTTGGCTTTATTATTAATGGCTACTCCTTTTGTGGAGTGGGGGTGTTTTTTTTTTTCTGTGTCCCAGTGTGAACAGCGTCCTATATTTTTATCCTGTTTGGTTTATCTGATCTTTGTATTTGTACCTGTTTGTGAACAGTGTCCTATGTTCCTGTATCAGTTTGCCTGTTTATATTCTGCCCTGTTAGTATTTGTATCCTGTCTTGTGTATCTGTTTGTCTAGTAGTTTTCCGTTTCTGGTCTGTGACCAACTATGTATATGTGTTTTTACTCCACTGCACTTAAGCGCAGGAAGGGACCGACGCCCAGTTGTCGATCCATCGTTTAGGATGGATGGGCAAGTAGGCAGGGAGAGATGTTTAGGGTCAGTTTAGGGTTCACTCTCGCTGTCTCCCCCATACGGTCCTGACAGTTAGTTAAGAGAGTCTGTTTCAAGCTTGGAATGTATAAGTCCTCTGCCAGACTCCTCGGATGGTGACCTATCTCCCCGAGAACAAACTGACAGGGCATCTGAAATCCAACATGCCTTTCACTTTTTTTTGCCATCGGGGGGAGTGAGGAGAGATTCTGAGCCTATCCCACTAAACGTCAGATGTGTGTTGACCAAACTTGTCTATTGTCAATGGTAAGCCTTACATCTAAGAGTTACTGCAAATGCTGTTTTATGTATTAAGGGTATGTTCACCTGTGCATATTTTACTGCAGATTTTCTGCTGCTGAATTTCCTACCCACTGACTTCAATAGGTAAGAAGAGCAGCAGCAGAAAAATATGCACATGTGAACATACCCAATGGTGATCGTCTGACATCACACCTACATGTTGCATGAGCTTGGATTCAAGCCAATTTTTCTAAACAAAAGTGAAGTCAAATCCATACAGCACAGGTTTTCTTCGCTGATCTCTCAGATTCAACAGTCTAAACATATCACATTTTAGTGCCTTTATTATAAGCCAACAATAAATCCAAACCATTTAATGGTGACAGAGGCTCTAGTGACATAACTGAATGAATATTGTGTGTGCATATACAAATTCATTTAGTGTAGGGTCCCACGTAACGGATCCAGTGTATTCCACGCTGCAGATCCACCGGTGACCCGACCCATTTTGTGCCTCCAGCTGTTGCAACAGGCGACAGCTGGAGGCACAAAATGGATCGGGTCACCAGCGGATCCGCAGCGTGAAATACGCTGCGGATCTGTTACCCGTGACCCTACCCTTAGGAATCTTTTTAATCAAATTCAGATTATATAGATTGTACCTTTGCTATCAAGGGAAATAGAATCTCAGACAGTTCTTGAAAGCGATCCTCCTTTGTGGATTCAAGCACATCTGCAGCACATTTCAGTGCTATAATCTTGTACTTGACATTTTCTTTCCGGCACTCTTTTAATACTGCCTGAATAATGTCTTCTATACTTGGTTGTTCGGAAACTGGTTCCTTCAGCTGTTTGCTGTAATGACAATCATATACTATTAGAAAATCAATTATTTTTTTTTAGAAATTACGCAATGGCTTTTTTTTTTCCAGATGTTCTCAGTGTCTGATGTCTTATCTAAATAGTGGGCCAATGCCAAATGCCAATGCCAAAAAGCACAACATGGACACCAAGGAACAGACATTAATGGCTTGTCTAAATATGCTATAAATGCTTGTTGTGGTAGATGTAGGGCTGTGTGATTTGTATCCCATCTTCTTCAAGGTGCATCACAATATTGGCCTTGGCAGACCACTCCTGCAAGTCAGCTAATTTTCCTGTGCTAAATGGAGCAGAGGGAGAGGCCAAGCCACATATAAATCTGTTTAGAGGATAACCAGCTTCATCCTCTTAGAATACAATGATACCAAAGTCATTTTCAGAACAACTATGATCAAATCAGAGGTGGCTAGTTTCACACTGCATTTAAGCTGTCGGTCACAGGTATCTGTTGGCATTCCACCAAGAACAGGATGCTGACTGATACTGTTGCCAACAGGGGGCACCATTCTTATCAATGGTGTGTACAGAGTCCCCTAGTAGCTCTGGGATGTTTTTTGCTGATATATAATAATATAGAGAGACTATAGCATGGTCTGCTGTGCTATTGAGTCCCTTTGTGGTATATGGTTGGGCTTTGTGGCATATTGGCGGAAGTATATGGATTCAATAGTTTGTATTTCTTATAGTATTTATGTGCTAAGGTTAATTTTATGTGGCCTAAAAAGTTGGTATTTTTATCTTTCCTAGAGAGCCCTATGATGTCACTTCGAGTTATTGGAACCTGCTAATATGAGGAGAAAGTTGAAAAAAGACACATGTCAATAGAATTTAACCTTAAATGGGCACAGTCATTAAAATTATTTTTTTGCATATATGATATCATTTATTAAGATTTGTAATTTGCTCCTTTTAAAAATGTCTTATGTCACTTTCATGGCCTTCTAAATCTGGCCATTGGTTGTCTCCCTTCTGGTCCAGACCGCATTCCATCTGCTCAAAAACACAGACTTTGGTCTCATGGTGGACCGTCAGGAGACCAAAGTCAGGAAGTGGGGTCTGGCCATAGGCAGTGAATAGCACTCGCTCTCTGCCTGTGTATGAATCAGGAAGAGCAAATGCTATTAACTGCCTATGGCCAGACAGCACTTCCTGAGTTTGGTCTCCTGCTTGGAGACCAAAGTCTGCTTTTGAGCAGATGGGATGCAGTCTGGACCAGAAGGGAACCCTTCAGTGGCCAGATTTATAAGGCCATGAAAGTGACATATGCAAGAAAAAAAAAAATAATGACAGTGTCCATTGAGCACAGGTCATCACTTGGTGCTGGAGCACTACACTTTTTTTAAGCAGCCAGGCATGTTAGGATCAATTCACACGTACAGTTTTCTGCGCAGAATTTCAAGTTGTATTCAGTTTACGTGTAATCTGCAGCAGAAAATCCTCTGCATCAAATCTGTGCAGAATACTGTATGTGTGAATAGACCATAAAGAAGATATTACAGAGTATACTATAATGGTTGATGGGAGAGGTATACAGCTATATTATATTCTGTTGCATATATAACAGGCATCTGTTGAATTTGCACATTAGGAGAACTTCCCATGTTAAACGAAAACCCAAACAGAATGTGTGCTTGACACTCCAATATTTTCCTGTTCTGTCAATATTTTTTAAACTAAATTATTTTGTGATATTATACCACCTGCCCCCCCCAAAAACCTTAATATTAAAGTTTATTTAAGTTTTCTGCAGTTTAAAACATACTCACCTGCAACTAGAAACCACTGTTCCAATAGCTTTCAGAAGCTCCTCCTGCAAAATATATGAATTATTATATACATGTATATGCTGCTAAAATTCTGTGCAGACTAATTTTATAACATATCTTCACAGCAGTCATAGCTTTATTTATCTGAACAGATACATGTGTGGTGGCCAAGATGCTTTAGTTAAACATATCTTTAGTACATGTATTGCAGTTTTAAATGCATATAAATATTTTGAATATAATATTAATATAGCCATGCATGCATGAAATATAAAGACTGCTGCTTTTATTTCTTTGCACTTGCTTGTACAGTACTCGTGCAGAAAGCATACGCAAGAGGTAGCAAACCCTTAATCCGGTGCAACTTTCTAAATGTTATTATAAAAACATAGGAAGTTCAGTCCTTACCTTCCCAATCCATGTTCTTCCTGGTAAACCCTGCAGTAGAGTGCCAATCATCATTCCTAGGTGTGGAGGGACCAGTGATCCAGTTTGTTGCTTTGCAATAGAAGCCATAGCAGCAGCACCCTGAGCTTTCATCTTCCAGGAAGAAGACTGCAGAGCTATCTGTGAAATTTCTATTAACTCCTTCATGTACAATCGAATGCCACCACTGATACTTCCTGCATAAATTAGGATATAATAATTGTTTTGTTATTAGTCCTTTACCTGTAGCAAAGGAAGTAGTTGCATGGCATGCCAGACTAAAATTTTCCACAAATGTGGTGCGTTCTCTTCTGAAAAGGATTAAGTCACTGACTAGACAAAACGTGTACCTGTCTGTGTCCTTTCATGGCTCCCAATTCCCTTGTTTATGTTGCTAACACTGCATGCAGTTCACTGAGAAGGAGCTTGCCCTCACATCTTATGTGGGAACTTCCTCTCTCATTCCTTAGAGCTGACAACTAGCTACTCTGTGCACTGAGGCTCTGTGACATGCCCCCAGCTCACACAACAGGTTCATTGACAAGCTGCAAGCATAGAGCCCTGCTTGTTTCCTGTATTCTGTCCCAGCATAGCTGCCAGCCAAAACACACCGGCAAAAACTGCAGGGACAAGACAGTGGAGGGACCCCTAGCAGTAAGAAGTATAGAGCATAACATACACATGTACCAATGTATATTACAATTTCACATATAACGTTATCTACATTATATAAAAAGTTTTTGAAAATGACAGTGCCGAATTAAAGAAAAACTGACATTGATGTCACCTGCACTAACCTGTTGTACAAGCTTGTAGTGCGAGTGACAATTAAAATGATACGTACAATGAACGGGTCGGTCGCAACATTATTCTTCTTTTACTGTTTATGTAAATTTGCAGCTTGGAGTACAGGCTTCAGCGCTCTGCTTGGCTCATAAATATGTATATCCTCCTTCTGCCTCCTCACCCTGTTTTAGGTACTAATGCATGTGTGCCGCTTCCTTGGTACACCAAGATAGCTGCAGCTGTGAAGCTGCACCCAGGAGACAGCACATGCGCAGTAGTACTCAAAACAGAGAGAAAGGCAGAGGGAGGATATGCATATTTATAAGCTGGGTGGAACGCAGAACCAGCAGCGGTGGCGTCAACGTGCCCAAGGAAGCCTGTGGAACCCTCTCCGCGCTCCCAGCTGCTAATTTACATAAACAGAAAAGAGAAAAACTTTGCAATGGAGCGATGGCTCGGCTCGTGGTAAGTATTTTAATCAGTGATACCCAGGGGCGGACTGGAAGGTCAGGCACTGCCCAACGGCCCGAGCATTAGGAGGGGTCCGTCGCTGCCAGCTCCATTATTGTTTTATTTATTTATTTTTTTAATTTAGGACCACCAACCCCTGGTAGCCTCTGTCCTTGCCCTCCGTCCTCGCCCCCCCCCCCCGCCCCCCCCCCCCCCCCTTTTGCCTGCTTGTTAATTTCTTTGCCTGCAGGCTCACTTGTTTAGTCACTGGTCTATGCAGATCGGGCCCTTTAACAATGCTGGGGCTGTCATTAACAGACATTCATGCGGCACCAGGCATGTCTGCTACAAGAAAGAAGTCAGTGAAGTCAAGAGCCCCCTCCCTAACTGTAGTTAGAAACTGCAGCTCCCAGCATTCCTGGACACAGCCTATGGCTCTGCAGCTGACCCAGAACTACAACTCCCAGCATGTTTCACTATAAAGTAGTATAGTATACTTCTATATAGTGCAACATGCTGTGAATTGCAGTTCTAGATCAGCAACAGAGGCTGTATCAGGGCATGCTGGACATTGTAGTTAGTAACCAACTCACAGCATGCCTAGACACATCCTATGGCTCTGCAGCAGACCCAGAACTACAACTCCCAGCATGTTGCACCATAACCTATACTATAACATGCTGGGAGTTGTAGTTTTGGTTTGGGGCTGCTGCCATAGGCTGTATCAGTACTATGAATATATAGTCAGCAGACAGGTACTGTTTATATACCAAGGATAGGTATATGAGGTGTTAAAAAAAAGTTATCCAGGAAGTAGTATGCATAACTTTATACCAAAATCCAGGGCATGGGTAGCCGAAGACCCCGGACCATTTTCCTTTTCACAGTCTCCAATTTGTGTACATGTGACTTTATTACATTCTGGTACCATCTGTATGTATATCTGTTCTTTCTCAAGTTTGTACTAGTCACTTAAAGCTTTAGACCAGGGCTACACTGAAATGCTTTGTAGCGTTACAGTTTAACCCCTCACGGACACTTAAAATTTGAAAGATTACATACAACTAAAACTAGCTATGCCTATGTTCACACTGTGCACAAATGTGTGTATTTTATTTGCATGTATCTTTTTGGTAATTTTATCAGCCGTTTCAAAACTGTGCCCATTTTTGCTGATTACAGTAAACAAACATTCGGTATCCTGACTTACGTAAATGTCCAAACTATTAAAATAAAATGTTTCAAAAACCATACGGTGAATGGTGTAAATGTAAAAGAAAAGAAAGAAAAAAAACAACAGAATTGGCGCTTTTTGGTCATATATATGTGTGTGTGTGTGTGTGTGTGTATAGAGGGGAAAAAAATAAACACGATTAAAAAGTCCCATCTAAATAAAAAGGGTACCAATAAAAACTACAGATCCTAGCACACAAATAATCTTTCATACAGCCTGTCACGATCACACCCTATCGGTCCAGCTAAGACGCTAGAGAGAGAGTGATGGTGCAAGGGTTAAGGCCACCAGACCTCTGGGTATCCACTACTAGTCCCAGCAAGTCACCAAATTAACCCTTAGATAAACGTGTTTCACCAGAGCTTCCTTCAGAAAGGTGAGCTCATATATTTAGAGATCAAAGACCAGAGCTAATTAAACATTTAATCTGATAAAATGTATCACAGTGCTATATATATAAAAATACAGAAACAAATGACATACAGGTACAAAAATATATAAAAGAGTTTGGCAAGACAAGTTCAGAATGCAAAAATGAAGTCCTTACAGGATAATGGTATAGCCATCCTTGGGAGTGAGATTCCAGCTCGTCAGCTTTTTGCACAGCATTGAACAACAGTTGAGTCCAGCATTTTAAGTCTTATCTGCTTCTTTGGAGGGAAACTCCATTCCCCCCCCCCTCCCCTCTGTTCCCACCAGGTGGGGAATCTCTCTTCCTGACCCCTTATCTGTTTGATTATATGATGGGACCAGAGTGCATGACTTCAAAGGAGATACCAAATAGCCAGACCCCAAATAAAATGCAAAACAAAGGATGCACCGTCTGAATGACCCCTCACCCATGTCTTGGATAATACATGACAAACAGATACAATTATAATACACATGTAATATTCAATAATCAGGCCTTGGGCCTGACACAGCCATGTATATGGAAAAATAAAAAAGTTATAGGGGTCAGAATGAGCATACTCATTTTCTTACTAAAATGCATGCGTGGGGGCCCCATGATCCTCTATTGCCCAGGGCCCCATGAGTTGTCAGTCCACCCCTGGTGTCACCCGCCCAAGCCTATACAACAGGTTAGTGCAGGTAACAAACCCAACAGTTTTCCCTTTAAATAATGGTGAAAGTGTGATAGGGAATTCTAGAATTTGAAAAAAAAAAATATATCCAATTAGGAATAGTTATTAGAAGGCTTAGCGGTGGGGCCAAAAAGGGTCTCTCTGGTCGAACACTTCCAAGTATGTAATCTACTCACATTACTGAACATTTCATTAGATTTGAAAATTGTGGATCCCTATTAATTTGTAGTTTTGCATAGCAATATGTTTATTAGCTCCAATGTCTACAGAATAAGTTACATACCAGGCACATTTTCCTGCCACACTTCTTTCCAAAGGTTTGAGTCTTCCTTTTCTCCTTTCTCATCATCTGAAACCTCATGCATTGCAAGGAAGGCCAATGGCAACACCATGCTTGAATGATTCTTTAGTACATCAGGACTGTAGCGGCTAATGGCATGAACCGTTAAAGTGCATCCTGTTCTGTATGCTGGCTCTATACAGATGACACAAAAGAGATATATTGCAACAATTAGAGATCAGTTTGTATGAAACAGTGTTAGGGTACGGCCCAACATAGCAAATAAGCTGCATATTTTTCTACCTATTGGGATCAATGGGTAACAAAATCAGCTGCTGAAAATATGCAAAAATAAATAAATAAATAAAAGTAAGGAAATGTGGATGTAAACTTCTCTGTGGGCGCACTACAGAGCTCAGAAGAGAAGGAGCGCCATTGGGCTTTTGGAGATTGAAAATGTACATGGCCTTCAATTCCAGCCAAATTCTAAGCCCCCATGGTGCCAGAACAGTGGAGACCCCCCCCCATGTGACCCCATTTTGGAAACTACACCCCTCACGGAATGTAACAAGGGGTGCAGTGAGCATTTACACCCCACTGGTGTCTGACAGATTTTTTGAACAGTGGTCCATGAAAATGAAAAATTTAATTTAGCATTTGCACAGCCCACTGTTCCAAAGATCTGTCAAACGCCAGTGGGGTGTAAATGCTCACTGCCCCCCTTTTTACATTCTGTGAAGGGTGTAGTTTACAAAATTAGGTCACATGTTGGGGAGGGGGGGGGGTCCACTGTTCTGGTAGCACGGGGGCTTTGTGAACACACATGGCCCAGACTTTCAAAATTCTCTCTCCAAAAGCACAATGGTGAATGCTTCTTTTCTTCTGAGCCCTGTAGTGGTTCCGCGAAGCACTTAACATCCACATATGGGGTATTTCCATACTCAGGAGAAAAAGCCCCCAAAAAATTTGTAACCCATTTCTTCTATTGCCCCTTGTGAAAATGAAAAAATTGGGGCAACACCAGCATTTTAGTGAAAAAAAATCTAATTTTTAATTTTCATGTCCAACTTTAGCGAAAATTTGTCAATCACCTGTGAGGTGTTAAGGCTCACTGTACCCCTTGTTACGTTCCTTGAGGGGTGTATTTTCCCAAATGTGCCTTTTTTTTGCTGTTCCGGCACAATGGGGGGCTTCCTAAATGCAACCTTCCTCCCAAAAACCATTTCAGCAAAATTTGCTCTCAAAAAGCCAATTGTCGCTCCTTCCCTTCTGAGCACTCTACTGCACCCACAGAGCACTTTACATCCACATATGAGGCATTTTCTTACTCAAGAGAAATTAGGTTACACATTTTCGTGGCTTTTTCTCATTTTACCCCTTGTAAAAATGGGTCTACAAGAACATGTTAGTGTAAAATGAAGATTTTGAATTTTCTCCTTCACTTTGCTGCTATTCCTGTGAAACACCTAAAGTGTTAAACTTTCTGAATGTCATTTTGAATATTTTGAGGGGTGCAATTTTCATAATGGGGTCCATTATGGGGTATTTCGAACATAAAAATCCTCAAATTCACTTCAAAACTGAACTGGTCCCAAAAAATTCAGATTTTGAAATTTTCGTGAAAAATCGGAAAATTGCTGCTAAACTTTGAAGCCCTCTAATGTCTTCAAAAAGTAAAAACATGTCACCATGTTTATGATGCCAACATAAAGTAGACATATTGTATATGTGAATCAATATATCATTTATTTGGAATGTCTATTTTCCTTACAAGCAGAGAGCTTTAAATGTAGGAAAAAAATGCATATTTCCTTTTTCATGAAATTTTGGAATTTTTCACCATGAAATTATGCAAGTATTGACGAAAGCATCCCAGAGTGATTAATGCTTAAAGTGACAGTAGTCAGATTTGCAAATAGGGATAGGGAATAAGATATGTTTCACTACAGAACTCCTTTAATGTTTCACTCCTAGAAATTCAGCGCTAGAGATGAAAGTAAATTATACATTGATAACAATACTAAGACATGAGTAAGATATCAGCAGCAGAAGTACTTTCCTTTTTGATAACTATGTAACAGACTGCTTAAAATACATTAACATTAACTAATGATGGACATTATCTGCTGTAATGTTAGGATCTTACTAACCCTCCTTTTCCATGTACCAGGCACTCATCTTCTGGAGAAGTTTTTCAGTGCTAGTATCCCGTGCTGTCTGCAGAGAAATACATATAAATGACATTAAGTGAACATACAAAGACAACCCAAATTAACAATACAACTGATGTAGTTGATAAAACTTACCCGCACTAAGTGTCCCAAAGCAAAGGCATAAGATTTCTGTACTACACTGTTACGATCACATAGTCCATTTAATAAAGCACTCATAAGTTTTCCTGTTCAACAATAGGTTAGAGAAAATTAATAGATTTTCTTAATACAGAATCTATATGATAAACAATACTTATGCTTATAAAGTTATTAAGGCATCTACTCCTGTTACCTTGTATGTTTTATAGACTAATCGTCTCACCACGGTTTGTGTGTGATATACTATGTGAACTATGTGAACAACATACTGATTTAAAACATTCTTTCTACGCTGAAACTTACCAGAATACGGCATAAGATCCTGAGGACACTGGGTTGTTAATAATACAACAACGCTGGCACATCCTCCCTTTAACAAAGAAAACAACAACATTAATGCACAAAAAAGGCTAATACTGGTCTAAAGCCAGTTATACACCATCAATAAGAGACAGACAATTATTTGTTTGATATCCATTGCATTGGCCATTAAAATCATACATAAATTCTCTTCCTATACAGTTCGGCTGTTTGCACATTGTTTTTAATGTATTTAAAAGGTCTCAAAAAACATTTTTTACAAGCAAAAAAGGTTGAAGTTTAGGAATTTTGGCTTTTAATTATTTTTTTGGAGCTGTAAAATAACACAATAAAAAAAATAAAACAGCTGTTTTTTGCTATGTGAACGAGTGTAAAAGGAAGACAAAATAGTAATACAATATACAACTGAAACATTCTATTTAGCTACAAGGCCAGTCAAATCATGATTTTTGTTTTAGGACTGCAAATATTATTATTTTTTTGTATTTTATGACAGCCAGACATCAGGGAAAGCCTTCCTGAAGATTAGCAACACATCCAGTAAAGTGATTGATCTTTCTATTCCAAATGAACAGAAAGGGGACAGGTATTGGCTCTTACCTTTGTGCCTAACCCCAGACCACTCTTTATTAACTCACACAGTTTTGGAACTAAATCAGCCAGGACATTGACATCCAAATGCTGAATGCACTGTAAAAAGAAAGCCATATTTCAGAATAGACATTCCTTCATTCCACTCGATTAGGTTGAAGTAAAGAAGCAGGATTAGATCGCAAACTAGAATTTTGAAGTACAGAACACTATATGTGAGCAATCATGTATGGAAATTATGTAAATAACCCAAAATATTCTCGGAGTACCCACATTTATTATATTTCTGTGAATGCTGGCATTTTAGGTTACATCATAATTACATTTATAATATAATATTGTATTTTTTATATTCTATATGTCATAATACAACTCTTAAATATGTATATAACAAAGCATAATGAACACAATACACTAATCAGCCATCTACTTACCATATTTATGGTTTCCATCATTGGGGAGGATTTAGCAGCATTTAGTCTTGCACTGTCCATTGCAGCCTGCTCAGATTAGGACAAAGCAATTGCATAGTTATTACTTTCAGAGCATTTTTTTTTAATGCAACCAACTTACTCTACCCCCCCCCCAGATAAAAGTATTTAAACATTTCTTTACCAATGTAAATCTAGGACTATATGAACCACAAGCACTGAAGACAAGGTGTACTTTTTTTTTGTTTAATTTAGATGAAGATACTAATTAACACTTACCTTTTCCTGATCTGTAGCTCTGAGACTGAGATAATTCAGCACCTGAGGTTCTAGAACGCTTAGAGATTCCAGCAAAGCTGGGATGAGCTTTGGGGTATGAGGCTTCAATAATTCTCCAGCACTTTTACTGATTTTAACCAGTGTGTTGATACTAGAAAGAAGAGGAATACAAATGATGCACCTAATGTATATGAAGGCTAAAAAGGCAAGAGATGAAAAAGTGAATACAACCATGTCATGATACCATGCCTAGTGCTCTATTACTGGAAACTATAACAGTCATATGATTAGGCATTGCATTAATAATGGGACTCTAGTTGTCACATGAAGGATCAATTTCTCGCTTCATTCACTGGGTACCAAAGAAGACTGTGGATATAGGTTGGTGTCAATAGGAGGAGACACTAAGCAAAAGAAGAGTTAGCTCCTCTCACACAGACTACGCCCCTTATGCAGACATTGAGTTAATCAGTTTATATGCAAGCAGTAGAAACAGCATGGGTAGCAAATGCTTACATAAGCAGAAACACTAGGGCAAAACTGAATGGAGAAACACAGACCAAGAAGCCCTTCCAGAGGACCAGTGAATTTGAACAATATAAAGCACCCTAGGATGCTGAGGTACATGTTGCCACATCAGGTCAAGTGACCCAAAGGGCTGGTGGGATGTACAAAAGGAGCAGGAGAAGGCCAACTGCTTAGGTGCATCAGGCTGAAGATGGTCATGCTGATTCATGGACACAGAACAGCCCAAAAAACTGTCAGGGCAGACAAAGGGAGATTTTCCAAAAAATAAACCAGAGGAGAATTATATGAGACTGTGGCAAATACATCAGGGAGAGGTTTTTATTGGTCTGAGAATTGTCTCTTGGCTCTGTCACGTGATCTGGGCAGACTCCTAATGTAAGTCTTTGGGGCTGTTCAAGTATACATACACACACACACAAACATTCGCCATTTCCTATTGTCAGCCTTCCAGTGGCAGGGCCTTTTCTCAAGCTGTGTTGAATCGAATTAATAGTAACTAATCTATATAATACATAGAAGTAAAATATACGCATATCTCATTTTCTCTTATGCTTCTTTCACATTGCTGTTAGCACACGGCAGTGTGACACCGTCGGGGGAGCCCGGGGAAATATCGGGAGAAAAATTTCTGCTTGTGTAGTCTTACACAGTGCCCGACGGCCCGCATAATAGTAAATGTGAGCTGCCGGGACCCGTTGCTCCCTGTCACGAGAACGGCCGTTAAAGTCACAAAAAAAAATAATAATCTTACAGCTGTTCTTGACGGGGAGCAACGGCAGTGTGTAAGGGGCCTTAGAATGGAAGCAGCAACGGGTTGCAGTGAGTTAATGCACATACAAATTACACTCTAGTCCACTTACCTAAGGGCCCGGACTTCAGTCACTGTGCTGATAATTCCCTTGTCCAGAAGGCACGGTAAAAGAACAGCAATTGTTTTCTGACCAGCTGCTCCCCTACATGGTTCACACATCCTTATGCATACCTTATGATGCAAAGAAAAATAAGTGAAAGTGTATTTAGTGATGATCAACAGATGAGCTGTGATCTTCATTGGAACTGTGTTGACAGGGATCTCTATACATTAATGGAAAAATCTAAGTTCTGATATACGTATGTATGTATGCATGCATGCATTAGTGACACAGGTTAATTTCCATTGCCTATCATAGAGAAAGAGTAACACTGAAGGCTAATTTAGGTTGTTACTGTGCAATGGTCCTGTGTAAATAATCAAATATTTAGAGACCAAATGGAAAAAAATAAGGTTTTGGGAACCCTACCTTTAAGTGAGACTGGGTTCACACCACATTTTTGCAACACAGTTTCCGTATCAGGTTTTTGTTTTAAAAAACTGATTCCTAATATCTTGACTAAACTGTATCAAAACATGTGTACAAATTGTAATCCGTATACGGTTAAATGGGCACTGTCACCAACTTTATTTTTTGATATTTTGTAGTACTTCTGTACTACAACATATCTCTAATATACTTTTATTAGTATTTTTTTAAATTAAAATTGTTTAATTTACATTTGAAAACCGGCCACTAGGGGCCTCCCTCCTAGTGGCCGGCTGCAGCCTGGCGTGACGTCACGCCTGAAAAAGGACTGATGCGGCCGGGCATCGGTCCTTTTTCATTAAGCCTGCGCTCGCTCATTGAGCCTGCGGTGGGGGGGGGGGAGACGGGGGGCTAGCGCCGCATGTAACTAATAGTTTATCTACACAGGGTGCCTCCAGCTGTTTCAATACTACAACTCCCAGCATGCCCTGACAGCCAATAGATGTCAGGGAAAGCTGGGAGTTGTAGTGATGAAACAGCTGGAGGCACCCTGTGTAGATGAACTAAGGGCGGAAGTCCCCCCCAGCAGGCATCAGTGACGTGGTGCCTGCTGGAGAAGTCTGCCTGGTAGTGAGCACACTGCGAGGCAGACAAAAAGCATTTTTAATATAGTAAAAATAAAAATTAAAAGCAGGGAGGGTGTTAGGGATAGATTGGCAATAGGCAGGGACAGAAAAAAAAAATAGGATGGTGGGAGTTATCATTTAACCCCTTAAGGACTCAGCCCATTTTGGCCTTAAGGACTCAGACAATTTAATTTTTACGTTTTCATTTTTTCCTCCTCGCCTTCTAAAAATCATAACTCTTTTATATTTTCATCCACAGACTAGTATGAGGGCTTGTTTTTTGCGCGACCAGTTGTCCTTTGTAATGACATCACTCATTATATCATAAAATGTATGGCGCAACCAAAAAACATTATTTTTGTGGGGAAATTAAAACGAAAAACGCAATTTTGCTAATTTTGGAAGGTTTCGTTTTCACGTCGTACAATTTATGGTAAAAATGACATGTGTTCTTTATTCTGAGGGCCAATACGATTAAAATGATACCCATTATTACATACTTTTCTATTATTGTTGCGCTTAAAAAAAATCACAAACTTTTTAACCAAATTAGTACGTTTATAATCCCTTTATTTTGATGACCTCTAACTTTTATTTTTCCGTATAAGCGGCGGTATGGGGGCTCATTTTTTGCACCATGATCTGTACTTTTTTTTGATACCACATTTGCATATAAAAAAACTTTTAATACATTTTTTATAATTTTTTTTTAAATAAAATGTATTAAAAAAGTAGCAATTTTGGACTTTTTTTTTTCGTTCACGCCGTTCACCGTACGGGATCATTAACATTTTATTTTAATAGTTCGGACATTTACGCACGCGGCGATACCAAATATGTCTATAAAAATTTTTTTTTACGCTTTTTGGGGGTAAAATAGGAAAAAACGGACGTTTTACTTTTTTATTGGGGGAGGGGATTTTTTTTTTACTTTTACATTTTTTTTTACACTTGAATAGTCCCCATAGGGGACTATTCATAGCAATACCATGATTGCTAATATTGATCTGTTCTATGTATAGGACATAGAACAGATCAGTGTTATCGGTCATCTTCTACTCTGGTCTGCTTGATCACAGACCAGAGCAGGAGATGCCGGGAGCCGGACGGAGGCAGGAGAGGGGACCTCCGTGCGGCGCTATGAATGATCGGATTCCCGCAGCAGCGCTGCGGGCGATCCGATCATTCATTCGAATCGCGCACTGCCGCAGATGCCGGGATCTGTATTGATCCCGGCACCTGAGGGGTTAATGGCGGACGCCCGAAAGATCGCGGGCGTCGGCCATTGCCGGCGGGTCCCTGGCTGCGATTAGCAGCCGGGATCAGCCGCGCATGACACTGGCATCGCTCCGATGCCCGCAGTTATGCATAGGACGTAAATGTACGTCCTGGTGCGTTAAGTACCACCGCACCAGGACGTACATTTACGTCCTGCGTCCTTAAGGGGTTAAAAATCGTATGCGGTTTGAAAAATGAGGTCCGGTTGCATTAGTTTTTTTAGAAAAAAAAAACGTATACTTTTTAACTTTTCATTCCATTATGAATAAAGTTTCACTTGTTTGATTGAAATTCCAAGAATAAACTGTGCAAAGTCAAAAACCACATGGTGAAAACCAGGTGGAAGTGTACGCACATACGGTTCCCATTGACTCCCATGTTATAAAAAACAAAAAGACGTATACGTTTCACTACGGTTTTTCACCCAGACCAAAAACCGTGGTAGGCTACGGTTTTGGGTAAGGGGTAAAAAAAAAAAAAAATAAAAAAAAATAAAAATAAATAAATGAAAACCGTACAGGATGCAAAACAGACACAACCTGATGCATCTTCTGGCATACAGTTTTCAATGGAGAATCAATGCATACGGGTTTTAAATAAGGTTCCATACGGTTTACAAATTGAAATGTATACGGGAACTGTATTGCAAAAACATGGTGTGAACCCAATCATACATATTTTTAGTGAAGATGCTAGATTGAGTTGGCCAAATTAATGTTCAGCTGGCAAATCTCTAACTTTTTTCCCCATTCATGGCATTTTGTCATTGTCTCTGCATCCAGGGCAGCAAAGAACTTACTTTACACACAAAAGTGAACAGATAGTAAAGACAGAAGTATACCTTGCTAAGAGTTTTCAAAGCCAGTTCTGCTGCTTTCCGGACTGATTCCTGGTAAGAAATAAAGAAAATAAGCTGAAGTGGTAAAAAAATAAGAATAAATAGATGATACACCCACATTTGTTATGCAGTCAAATTCATATTATCTGATAGAGATTCTTCTACATTAAACTATAGACATGGTAAATAATCAAAGTAATAGTAATAAAAAAAAGAAAAAAATAGTATTAGTTCACAGAAGGGGCAAGTCTATGAAACGTCAGGCAATGATCTATATAGTTAATATGTTAAAAAAGGAGATTTTTGTTTACTTACCGTAAAATCTCTTTCTCGAAGGATCCATTGGGGGACACAGACCGTGGGTGTATGCTGCTGTCTCTAGGAGGTGTGACACTATGGTAATAAAAAAGTCGGCTCCTCCCAGCAGGATATACCCGCTTAAGGGCTCTGAGCTAATCAGTTTAAGTTCCAGAGCAATAGGAGGAGACCAACAGGTCAAAGAAAAACCCCAAACTGTCCGAGAACCAGAAAAAACATAACTGAACACAACCTCGGACAGAGAACCAAAGAAAAATTCCAAAAAGGGCGGGAGCTGTGTCCCCCAATGGATCCTTTGAGAAAGAGATTTTACGGTAAGTAAACAAAAATCTCCTTTTCTCTATCGGCTCCATTGGGGGACACGGACCGTGGGACGTACCAAAGCCGTCCCTTGGGTGGGCAGATAAGCAGTCAGGCGGCCGATCCACTGCCGCCTGCAACACTTTATGACCCAGACTAGCATCAACCGATGCGAAAGTATGAACTCGATAAAACCTCGAGAAAGTGTGCAAAGACGACCAGGTAGCCGCCTTGCAAATCTGCAAGGTCGAGGCTCTATTCTGGAGAGCCCAGGATGCCCCAACAGAACGGGTAGAATGAGCCACAACCCTGAAAGGAGGAATCTTCCCCTTACAGCGATAGGCTTCCGAAATGGCGGACCGAATCCACCGAGAAATGGTGGCCTTGGAAGCAGGTTGTCCCTTGCGACGACCTTCCGTAAGGACAAAAAAGGAATCACACTGACGAAACGAAGAAGTGATGGAGAGATAAGACCGAACAGCCCCAACTACATCCAGCTTGTGTAGTAAGCGCTCCTTAGGATGAGAAGGAGCAGGACAAAAAGGACGAGAGGACAATGTCCTCATTGAGATGAAAGGCCGAGACCACCTTAGGCAAAAAGGAAGGATCTGGCCGGAAAACAACCTTGTCCTGGTGGATCACCAGAAAAGGAGAACGGCATTAAAGAGCTGCCAATTCAGACACCCTCCGGATGGAGGTCATAGCAACAAGAAACGCCACTTTCCAAGAAAGGAGGCGGAGAGACACCTCTCTAAGGGGCTCAAAGGGTGCACCCTGGAGGGCACTCAGAACCAAATTCAAGTCCCAAGGGGGAGAGGGTGACCGATAAGGAGGAACAGCGTGCGCCACTCCTTGAAGGAAGGTCCGGACATGAGAATTAGAAGCCAGGGGCTGCTGGAAAAGAACAGCAAGGGCCGAAACCTGACCTTTAAGTGAACTGAGAAACAACCCCAGTTCCAACCTCGACTGCAAAAAGGAGAGAAGACGGGGAACCGAGAAGGTTACCAGGGAGAAGTCCTGAGCTTCACACCAACGAAAATAAGACCACCAAGTACGGTGGTAAATTCTTGCGGAGGAGGGCTTACGAGCCTTGAGCATGGTGTGAATTACTTGGGAAGAGAACCCGCGGGCCCTCAAAACCGCGGTCTCAACCGCCACGCCGTCAAATGCAGAGACTGTAAATTGGGGTGGCAAAGAGGACCCTGAGAGAGCAGGTCCGGGCGGAGCGGAAGGCGCAGTGGAGCATCGTTCAGGAGCCTGACTACGTTGGCGTACCACGACCTTCGTGGGCCAATCTGCAGCTACCAGAATGGCGGGAACGTCCTCTGCCTTGAGCTTCCTCAGCACCCTGGGAAGGAGCGGAAGAGGAGGGAACAGATAGGGTAGGGCAAACCCCGCCAAAGGAATCACTAGGGCGTCCATGGCCAGAGCCTGAGGGTCCTGGGACTTGGACACAAAAGGAAGGATCTTCCGATTGTGCCGGGACGTGAAGAGGTCCACGTTCGGAATACCCTAGAGGATGCAGAGCTGCGCGAAGACCTCCGGATGTAGAGACCACTCGCCGGGGTCAGGTGAGGACCGACTGAGGAAGTCCCCAGTTGAGCACTCCCAGAATGTGAATCGCCGAAATGGCCGGAACCTTGCTCTCCGCCCAGATGAGAATCTTGGTCACCACGGCCATGGCTGCCGAGCTGCGAGTGCAGCCCTGTCGATTTATGTACGCCACGGCCGTGGCGTTGTCCGACTGAACGCGGACAGGACGGGACTGAAGACGGGACTCCCAATGAAGAAGACAAAGAAAAATCGCCCGTAATTCCAATATGTTTATCGGAAGAAGGGTCTCCTGGGGAGACCAGAGTCCCTGAACCATCCAATCCCTGAACACGCCGCCCCAGGCCGAAAGGCTGGCATCCGTTGTAACAACCTGCCAGTGAAGGGGAAGAAACGACCACCCTTGGAGAAGAAGGGGGGAGCGGAGCCACCAGAGCAGAGACTGAAGGACCCTGCGAGGGAGAACAATCTGACGATCGAGGGACAGAGGAGACCTGTTCCATCGAGAGAGAATCGCCAGTTGAAGGGGGCGGTAATGAAACTGGGCAAAGGGTACGGCCTTCATAGTTGCCACCATCCAACCCAGGACTTCCATACAAGTGCGGATGGAGACTGATACCTGGGTCCGAAGGGAGCAGACCCCCAACCGGAGCACCAGACGTTTGTCCGGCGGAAGACAAATTCGGGAAGAGGCCGTGTCGAATCGAAGTCCCAGGAAGGTTAGAGACTGGGTAGGACGGAGGAATGACTTGTCCCGGTTGACCATCCACCCGAAGCGAGTCAGTGTGGAGAGTGATGTCCAGATACTCCAGAGTCTGGGCTCTGGTTGGAGCCTTGATGAGAAGGTCGTCCAGATAGGGTATCACCGAGATTCCCCTCGACCCTAACAGGCCCATCACTGGCGCAAGGATCTTTGTAATGACCCGAGGAGCCGTGGCTAGACCGAAGGGAAGGGCTACGAATTGAAAGTGCCTCTCCGGAACCGCAAAGCGGAGGTACCAATGATGGCCTGGAAATATTGGCACATGGAGGTAGGCATCCTTGATGTCCACCTATGAAAGGAACTCCCCTCCAGGGACGCCACCACTGAACGGAGAGATTCCATTCGGAAGTGACGGATGAGAAGGTGACGGTTGAGATGCTTGAGGTCTAGGATTGGTCGCACAGAACTGTCCTTCTTTGGGACCACAAAAAGATTTGAATAGAAACACCAAAACTGTTCCCCTGGAGCAACGGGAACGATAACCCCCTGGAGAAGCAGAGACTGGAGAGCAGCTCGAAATTGCTTTGCCAGAGGAGGAGACCGGGAGGGGGGGGGCCCATGATCGAAAAAAGCGATACCTCGGAAGGGAGGCGAATTCGATTCGGTAACCGTTGGACACCACATCCTGACCCAAGAGTCCTGAATGTGTGAGGTCCAGATGTCTCAAAAAAGCAAGAGACGACCTCCCACCCGAGAAGAAACCACGGGTGGGGGCCTCAATTCATGCAGAAGTGGGTTTGCCTGATTTGGGCGCAAAACGGCCGGACCGGTTGGAGTCCGACTTCCAAGACGGGCGTGCCCGGAACGAGTGAGCCTTCTTGTCCCGCGAGGGCGCCTGCCCGGACCCTTTGCTGGAGCCAGAGGTTCGAAAGGACCGAAAAGAAAAGGACTTCCTTTGGGAAGTAGGGCGAGCCTTATTTTGAGGTAACAAGGGACTCTTACCTTCCGTTGCCTCAGCGATAATCTCATCAAGGTGTTTGCCAAAAAGACGGCCACCCGTAAAGGGAAGCTCAGTGAGAGACCTTTTGGAAGCGGCATCTGCATTCCAAGCTTTAAGCCACATAGTGCGGCGGAGAGCCGCTAGGTGACCCACAGCAAAGGCAGAACAACGGGCTGACTGCATGGAAGCTGCGCACAGAAAGTCCCCAGCTTTAGAGCATTGTAGAGCAAGAGCGGATAGCTCCTTCTCTAAAATATCCAGATGGAGCTTTTGACGCCACTCCGACAGGGCCTTGGACACCCATGTCGAGGCGAAGATGGGAAGAAGAGAAGAGCCAGCTGCTTCAGAAGCAAACTTCGCTAAGGATTCTACCTTCTTGTCCGTGGGATCCTTGAAGGCAGCGGCAACTGCCGGCGGCAGTGTAGTCGCCTTAGAGATCCGGGAGATTGGTGGATCCACTGAGGGAGGGGAAACCACCTTAGCGACAAAGTCCTTGTCAAATGGATAACGTTCTTGAATTGTCTTGATTCCTGGGAACCTCTTGTCTGGATGTTTCCATGCAGATTCCAGAATGTCGTTTAAGTCAGTGTGAGAGCTGAACCTTTGAGGTGCTGGCTTAGCACGATGAAAGGATACTCCTGGATTGACATCCGAAGATCCTGGGTCCTCTAAGTGAAAGGTGTCTCTTATGGCTGTCACCAATGAGTTCACCGTTGCAATTGAGTCCGAGCAGTCCTCTGAGTCAGATGCCGGCTCGGAAGCCTCGTCCACCAGTTCACCAGGGGAATGGTAATGAGTAGAGGCAGTCCTGGAGGGGGCGACCCTGACCGGGTACGCGACTCTGGCGTGGCAGAGCGGCAACTCCGAGAACGTCCTCTGGAGGAGCGACGTTTGTGCCCAGATGACAGGGGGGGGCGGGACCCACGAGGGGAAGGCTCATGACTATCTGAAGACTCAATGGAAGAGTCAGACGAGGCACCCCTAGTACGCTTGTGAGAGCGTGAAGTATGTGGAGACGAGGAGCGGGCCCTCTCAGAGGTCCTGCGCAGGGAAGACCCCCTTCAAGGCGGACACCACTTCCCGGGAGGCCTCAGCCACCGAACGGGAGACTTGGGTCAAGTCAGCCATATACTGGGTCAGGGAAGAAACCCAGGCTGGTGGAGCGGCTGAACCCACCGGGATCGAAAGGGCATCAGGGGGTACCAGGAGGTCTGGGGGGGCAGTGGAGGAGGCAGGGCAAGTAGGTTCAGTAGAGCCAGACATCTTGGTATTACAGTGCTTACAGACAAAATAAGTCACTGAAGTTCCAGGTTTCTGTTTAGAGGGAGGAACAGCTCTGGGTACAGACACAATGTGGAAAAAGACAGGAACTTTCTCACCCTAGTCTGTGTCCTCTGTCAGCTGCAGTGAGGAGAACTTGCTCTGTGCAGCTAGAGTGAAGGAACAGGCCAGCCAATAGGAAGAGAGGGGCATGCCTGAAGCAAGGCACTAACTAACTGACCCCTTCTTACTGAAAATCGCGCCCACGACGCTGATTGGAGGCTGCTTCGCGCCTCAGAGCTCCCAGCCCTGTGGGCAGAGCTATAGACCGGCCGAGAAGAACTGTAATGGCGCCCGCTCCTTGTCCCGAGCGCACATGTCAGCCGCATATGCGCTCGGGGGAATAGAGCGGACGGCCTAAATGCCGGCAGAGACTGTCGGAGGAAGTGAAAGTAACCCGGCGCTGGAAGCGCCCGGCCCATACCAGTGTCGCGGCTGTCAGCCGCGTATAAGGCGCTGCCGGCAAAGTGAAAGCAAGCCGGCGCTGAGAGCGCCCGGCCCATAACAGTGCCGCGGCTGACAGCCGCATATAAGGCGCTGTGGACATAGTCGCACTAAACACACACACACATAAGTGAAGTGCCCCATATATTACATGCCCCCTCAGGTGCCACTGCTCCCCCAGAATAAAAGTGCAGCCCCTGTATAAGCCAGCCCCATAACCTGAAAGGTGGGCAAAAAACAGGGTGTCTCCAGAGGTTGCAAGTCCGTACCTATGGAGAAAAGGGGGGAGGGGGGGGGGAGAGTACTTAACTCAGTTAGAAGAACTTACCTAATGGAGTCTTCAGTGAAGTCTTCAGTCAGCTTTAGTTACCTGCATCACGCCTGGCTGCTATGCGTGAGCTAGGTGAGCAGGGAAATAGGGGGATCCGGACCCATGAGGTACCAACCCAGGCGCTGACTGTTGGCGAGGGGGGGGGGGGGTGAACAGCGCATATACGCAATGTCTGTGCCCCCTTACTCGCAAAGGGGAAACAGGGAACCGGAGTCCCTGAGTCCCCACCTGAAAACAGAAAAGAAAAAGGAATAAAAAACTAACACGTCCCTATACTAGGAAAAAAAAAAAATCAGAAGACCTGGTCTGGAGAATTCCAGACCATGTCCACCTCCTTCAGACACTAAGCTTAAACTGATTACCTCAGAGCCTGAAGCCGGGTATATCCTGCTGGGAGGAGCCGACTTTTTTTTATTACCATAGTGTCACAACTCCTAGAGACAGCAGCATACACCCACGGTCTGTACCCCCCAATGGAGCCGATAGAGAAAAAAAGAAAAACAATGGGGGATGATTTATCAAAATCTGTGCAGATGAATAGTAGAGCAGTTTCATTTTTACAAAGGACTCTGAAAAATACAAGAAGCAATCTGATTAGTTGCTATGAGCAACTCCTACACTTTTCCTCTGCACAGGTTTTGATAAATCTCTCTCAATAAGTATTGTAAAAAAATAAAAATAAAAAAAATAAAAAAAATACCATAGGAATACCATAACAGAGGTTACTCTTGCCAAGTATGTCCACAAACAGCAGATCTGCTGCAAATTTTCTGCTTCGAAAATCTGCAGTGCAGACACCAGCAGAAAATCTACCTCAGGGTACACTTCACATGTACAGTATGTACAGCTGATTTCAAGCAGTCGATTTAGCTGTGTGAAATTCATTAGTACCGTCCTGCAAACCTGCAAGTTCAACACTCCATGGGTTGAGAGGAGAGCACCTGGTCCACAAAGTGTAAGGAGTTAAGTAGTGATGTGTAAAAAGCTGATTTTCTGCACAGATATTTTGGGAGTGGATAAGATTTTAAATAGTCTATTAACTGTAACTGCTGTAGATTTTCCGGATGGAAAGCAAAAAGAAAAGCATACCTTTATATCATCTTGAACTCTGAACAGTGTCTCCCAGATCTCAGGAAGCTTGTCGACAACATCATCAAGCTGGCGGCCACGTAGTAGGTCATTTAATGCCAAACAACTGCAAGAAGGAAAGAAAGGCAAATTCCATCACTACAACCATAGTTCCCACAGGACATAAGACAAAAGTAGTTAAAGCAGTATATCTGCAACATTTTACAGCACTATTTGTCAGTAGTCAGGGAGTTTATTGCCAAGGTACAGTAACATGCAAGGAGAATTAATAGGAATGCTTGCTTCACAGAACCTTACTATGTACCTGGATTCACGGATCCTCCACAGATTACTTGTAAGGTTATTTATCAAATCTTGAAGAATTTCTGTCAGATATTTATCCACCTAAAAAGAAAGGACAATGTTTAACAGATTTTACTATAAATTTAACCCCTTAAGGACTCAGGGTTTTCAGTTTTTGCACTTTTGTTTTTTCCTCCTTACCTTTTAAAAATCATAACCCTTTCAATTTTCCACCTAAAAATCCATATTATGGCTTATTTTTTGCGTCACCAATTCTACTTTGCAGTGACATTAGTCATTTTACCCAAAAATTCACAGCGAAACGGAAAAAAAAAATTCATTGTGCGACAAAATCGAAGAAAAAACGCCATTTTGTAACTTTTGGGGGCTTCCGTTTCTACGCAGTGCATATTTCGGTAAAAATTACACCTTATCATTATTCTCTAGGTCCATACGGTTAAAATGATACCCTACTTATATAGGTTTGATTTTGTCGTACTTCTGGAAAAAAATCATAACTACATGCAGGAAAATTTATACGTTTAAAAATGTCATCTTCTGACCCCCATAACTTTTTTATTTTTCCACGTACAGGGCGGTATGAGGACAAATTTTTTGCGCCGTGATCTGAAGTTTATCGGTATGATTTTTGTTTTGATCAGACTTTTTGATCACTTTTTATTCATTTTTTAATGGTATAAAAAGGGACAAAAAATACGC
The DNA here is from genome assembly GCF_029499605.1 of Hyla sarda. Classification (NCBI taxonomy): domain Eukaryota; kingdom Metazoa; phylum Chordata; class Amphibia; order Anura; family Hylidae; genus Hyla; species Hyla sarda. The sequence goes on along the minus strand of NC_079189.1, from coordinate 319,111,532 downwards.
TTTTTTGGACTTTGGAATTTTTTTGCGCATACGCCATTGACCGTGCGGCTTAATTAATGATATATTTTTATAATTAATGATACATTTACGCACTCGGCGATACAACATATGTTTATTTTTTTTTATATACACTGTTTTATTTTTTTTATGGGAAAAGGGGGGTGATTCAAACTTTTATTAGGGAATGGGTTAAATGACCTTTATTAACACATAGGGACCTATAACACTGCACACACTGATCTCTCATGCTGATCACTGGCGTGTATTAACACTCCTGTGATCAGTTTTATCGGCGCTTGACTGCTCCTGCCTGGATCTCAGGCACAGAGCAGTCATTCGTCGATCAGACACCGAGGAGGCAGATAAGGGCCCTCCCGGTGTCCTGTAAGCTGTTCGGGACGCCGCGATTTCACCGCGGCGGTCCTGAACAGCCGGACTGAGCAGCCGGGTCACTTTCACTTCAGACGTGGTGGTCAGCTTTGACCACCGCGTCAGTCTGTATTAGCCGCGGGTCCCGGCCGTTATTAGCCGCCGGGCCGGACCCGATATGACGCGGGGACACCGCGTGACCCCGCGGCATATCGCGGGAGCCAGCGGAGGACGTAAATATACCTCCTGCGTCGTTAAGGAGTTAACAGGAATCTGACCGCTTATTCACCTGCACTAAACCCCATACAAAAGGTAATAGTACAGGTGAACATGAGTAAAACAATGTTTTACTCACCCTGACCCGTGGTCCCGTTAGTGAGAGAGTCCACGTTGCTAAAGTGCAAATTAGCTCTTTTTCGCAATGGAGTCAAGAGCCAGAAGAAATAGGGAAGAGGGAATGGAGGCAGGGATACTTGCAATGTCGGCTCCCGCCTCCATTTTGTGAAATCCTTAGATCGATATGTCTTGCAACATGATTAAAGACATCAGCCAAGGCTCTCTACTGGATCAGACACCAACTTGAAAGGGTAGATACCGATATGTGGAACTCGAGAGAAAGTCTTCTTTATGGAGGAAAGTTCATTTCATACTTTTTCCCTAAGTTTCCTGGAAAAAAGTATAAAAATGAACTTTGCTTCATAAAAGCCTTGTTAGACTCCCTATACCAGTTTTATCTCTGCAAGACAGCCAGTATCGCGTCAGCAATGTCCATGGGCTACAAAACAGCCAGTATCTCGTTAGCAGTGTCCAAGGGCTACAAGACAGCCAGTATCTAGTTAGCAATGTCCAATGGCTACAACATGTTTTTAGGCAACAACCTTTCAGGGTACGCCCCCTTACTCATGACGCATGAGTAAGGGGGCGTACCCTGAAACATCACGTCAGACCCGGATAGATTCACAGTAGCGTGTAAGACCTCTGCTAATCTGTGATGCGAATCGTCATAAGATCTTATATGTAACATCTACTGAAACTACAGAAAGAAATAAAAAGAAAATGAACGTCTAATGGTGAGTGCTTTTGCATTTATTACCTTGAACATTGCTAACAAGTATCATAGGAGGAGGTGAAACTCAAACCTGGGCATCACACACAGTGCACACGTAAACTATCTGAAAAGCCAGCCAGTATCCCGTGACCAACAAAAAAACAGTGTAACACATTCTATTATATATTAAAAAAAAAAAAAAAAAAAAAAGAGCAGATCCCATGGTGCGGCCGCTGACTGGCTGAATGAGTAATTCCTTGTCCCGACCCTAAAGACGGGAAGTGTTGTAAAGCAGGATCATATTTCTTAAAACAGCTGAATATAGGTTTGTTTATTGTGTCTTAGCACATGTCCAAACAGAATGACAGGAGACAGGGAAAAAAAATAATACCCATTTAACATGAGTTGTTACTACACAGTATAGAAAAACAGTGGAAAAAAAATCATTTCTTGGCCAATTAGGCTGAGTTTTTTTTTTAAATGACTTTTTTTTTTATTTAGAAAATTTTTAATTAGGCACGATTTGTGCATCCAGGGCACAGATACATCAGAAAACTGTCAAAATGACATGCCAACATATCTGTGCTGGATAGGCATGGGCCCCCATTTAATTTTGTAACCCAAGCATAGTCCGCTGACTATGCTTGGGCTACAGATTCTGACTAGTTTTTTTTGGGTCATTTACTGAGTATTAGAGTTTTGTCTGTGACTGTAATGTGCTGGAAACAACACTTCTTAGACCAAGTACATTCATTTCCAGTTACATATGTGTTTTGGCTCGAATAGTGAACTCACCGTATTCTTGTCCGTGACTAGGGCATCCCAAATACTAGTCATAGCTTGGCGGATCCCAGTGTTGGGGTCAAACTGATAGCGATACAAACGTGGGACAAGCTGTGGCATAAAAGGAGAAAGCTGTTCTCCAGCTTTGGTGGCAATCACATTAAAGCCAAAGGCTGCACCCTGAAATGAAAAGAAAAATAGAAACTGCTAAGCTTTACTTAGAATGAAAAATAGCCCTAATTTATGTAAATGTATCCAGAAAGTACAAGCCTATTCCAGTGGTATTTAAGCAGTAAAAAAAAAAAAAAAAATTCAACTTCAATGGGAGAAGTGAAATCACACAGTGACATATGCACTTTCCAGCAATAAGGGGAGTAAAAGTAAAGGGTTTGATGTTCTGAAGAAATTGTCTATGGAACTCGTTGTTTTGGCTACACTCCAAAAAAGAATGTGCGTTTCCCAGCATCTTTAAAGTGGTATTCCAGCCGTAGACATCTTATCCCCTATCCAAAGGATGTCTGATGGCAGGGGTCCCGCAGACATGAATGGAGGGGGCGTGGTGTGAAGTCATGAAGGGGTGTGGTCGCGACGTCACATCTCAGGAGCAGCGCCCAGCACAGAATGGCGGGGGCAGCACAGAGATCGCGGGGGTCCCAGCGGAAGGACCCCTGCAATCAGACATCTTCTCCTTTGAGTATGGGATAAGACGTATGAAGCCAGAATACCCCTTTAATGTCATGCCTGATCAGTGTATGCATATAAAGCCTTGTTGGAAATACCATACATGCATGATACCTGCCATGTGTGCAACAGCATCTCTCCAAGTCCAGTGTCAGATTGGGCAGAAAACATGCTTCACAACAAATACAGGGGGGACTATTAAGTGGGGAGTAAAATAGTCTTAGACATACAGAAATACTAATGCATGAACGAATAGTGGGACTCCCCTACAAAATCCAAGTGTGATCAGCAGGAAGCTATACAGCTACAAGATGTACAAGATAGAAGTTACAAAAATGTAAGATTTTACCTTCCTTGAGTTCCACATAGCGTGGTGGTTGGCCAAATTCATGAACTTGTAAATGAGGTCTGGTTGACTAAGATCACTGGCCAATGCACACAGCTCCTTGTAGGTAGACAGCCCCTGTCTATGAAAAAAATCATAAAAAAGTAGTCATAAAAGAATACTAGCATATCTACTTCCCTATTACTATTTTCTAACAGTGTTTCTTTTGATTTTACAGTTGATCACCCTGAAAGACATCTGTCCAAGCAATCAACTGAGGACTTTACTGGCCATCAACCAAACATACTGACATTATACGAGAATAAGGTCTAACACTGGGACTGATTTTGCTATAATGTGTCCATTTGGCTGTAAGCTTGATCAATGACAGGAACATATATGAAGGCATTCTATGTACCAACCCTAAAGAATATACTGCCACTATATAAATAAGGGAACATTCATTAATACTATGTAAATTGTACACAAACAATACAGCATTAGGCAAGACTAAATACTTTCTTAAAGACAATTCATGATATTTTGCTTTATTAAGCTATATTTAAAATGTATGTTCTCCTTTAAACACCATAATATAGCTTTTATATACACACATGTAATACACAGTGCACATTTTTATTATTCCTGTATTGTAGCTCACAAAGGCATTCAACAATTTCCAGTTGCAACCAGCAGACATCTTGTTGTTGGTCATACCCTGACAATTTACAGAAGCTCATTCGGTATTATACAGTGTAAGTGTTTGGTTTCTCTATCAGATTACTAAAAAAGTGGATGGTTGCAAAGACAACACTTCCAGGCACAGGCATTAATCCAGCTAAGGCAAATAATAAAGGAAAAAGAGGAGATAGTACTTACCCAGTAGTGGCTCAAGCCAATTCAGGTTTAGATTTTATTTTATTTAAAATAAAGCCTGAATTTGATTGATCATCTTTTTCCTTCAATATTTGCCTTTGAAGTACGTTGTAGCTACTTTTATGATGGTTTGAGCACTGTCATAGAAGTATCTTTGGATGAGCATACTATAAGTGGAGGAACAGTGCCTGGATTTGCACCTGTCTAAGTAGAGGAAGATTTCTGGTCTGCAGAATTAGGAAAACCGCTCCTTTGTACAATACAAGCTTTAACTGAGTATTTTCTCTTAAAAAGTCATCTTCCTTTTTGTCCAGCGTACCTTTAGTAAAACTAGATTTATTACATCGAACTATAGAGTGAGCACACACTCTATGGTCTGTGATATTCATAAACTGCTAGTCTGGACTGTCCACTTGCCAGTGATTTCTGGCAGGTGGGCATAGACAGAAAGCAGTCACTCATATACACAAAATTGACAAATCCCAGGTCGTCATGGTGACTTAGAATTTAATAGTGGTGCCTAGGTTTTTGTCAGCCCTTTTTAATAGGGGTTGTCCATCTTTAACAGCAAAAGCCAATCAAAGACCTCCATGGTCACTCTCCATACGAGGTTGCTGATTGGCTGCGGTGGTCACGTGACATCCACTGCTCATGTAACACCAGAGCGAGCACCGACTGGTAGCAGAACAGAGGGGTGGGGGGAATCAGCATGGGAACGGAGGCAGAGGTATGATAACACATGAGGAGACACTAATGACTGACACATGAGGTGACCCCAATGACTGACACATGAGGGGAGATGAGGGGAAAAAGGAGATTTTTATGCTTACTGTAAAATCTCTTTCTCGAAGGATCCATTGGGGGACACAGACCGTGGGTATATGCTGCTGTCTCTAGGAGGCTGACACTATGGCAACAAGAAAGTCGGCTCCTCCCAGCAGGGTATACCCGCCCACAGGTACCTGAGGTAATCAGTTTTAGTCCCAGAGCAATAGGAGAAGACCGACAGGTCAAGAGAAAACCACAAACTGTCTGAGCAACCAGAAGAAAAAGTAACTGAACACACCCTCGGACAGATAATTGAATTAGGAACACCAGAAAAAGGGTGGGAGCTGTGTCCCCGAATGGATCCTTCGAGAAAGATTTTACGGTAAGCATAAAAATCTCTTTTTCTGTATCGGCTCCATTGGGGGACACAGACCGTGGGACGTACCAAAGCCGTCCCTTGGGTGGGTAAGGAAATCAGTCAGGTGGCCAGCTGGATCACCGCCACCTGCAACGCCTTACGACCCAGAGGAGCATCAGCTGATGCAAAGGTATGAATCTGGTAGGACCTTGCGAAAGTGTGCAAAGACGACCACGTGCACACGTTACAGAAGAGAGCCCAGGATGCCCCGAAAAACGGGTGTAATGAGCCAAAACCCTGAAGGGTGGGATCTTCCTCTTGCAGCGGAAAGCTTCCAAAATAGCAGACTGGATCCACTGAAAAATGGTGGCTATAGAAGCAGGTTGTCCTGAACGACGACCTTACGGAAAAACAGAGTCACACTGCCGAAAGGAAAAGGTGACAGAGATAAGTCCGAACAGCCCTCACCACAACAAGCTTGTGGGGCAAACGCTCCCTGGCACGAGAAGGGACCGGACAAAAAAGGACGGCAGGAAGATGTCCTCATTGAGATGAAAAAGTCGAAACCATCTCAAGAAGAAGGACGGACCTGGACGGAAAACAACTTTTCCTGGTAAACAACTAGGAGGTAGGAGAGAGCTGCCAGCTCTGACCCCCTCCTAACCAATGAAGAGCAATAAGGAACGCCACCTTCCAGGGAAGGAGGCGAAGGGGGAATGTCCCAGAGAGGTTCAAAAGGAGCGCCTAAGACCAAGTGTAAGTCCCAAGGGGAAGAAGGGGACCGATAAGTAGGGGCAGCGTGAGCCACTCCCTGAAACAGGTCTGGACATGAAAATTGAACGCCAGAGGGCATTGAAAAAGAATGGAAAGGGCTGAACTTTGACCCTTAAGGGAGCAGAGAGCCAACCCTTGGGGAAGCCCAACTGCAAAAAGGGAAAAGGGTCGGGAAAGGAAAACCACGAGCTGAGGAAAAAAAAAAAAGGCTGAGGCTCACACCAACGAAAATAAGACCACCAGGAATGGTGGTAAATCTTTGCAGAGGAAGGCTTGAGAGCCCTAGCATGGTGCGAACCACTTGGGAAGAGAAACCGCGGGTCCTCAGAACCGCGGTCTCAACCGCCACAAGCAGAGACGGTAAATTGTGAGATAGGGGGTCTGGAAGAGAGGGAAGGGCAGCGGTAAGTCGTTCAGGGGCCTGACCGCAACGACGTACCACGCCCACCGGGGTGAGTCTGGACCACGAGAATGGCGGGAACGCCCTCTGCTGTGAGTTTCCTCAGGACCTTGGGAATGAGAGGAAGGGGAGGAAACATATAAGGTAGGGCAAAGCCCAACCAAGGAACAGATAAGGTAGGGCAAAGCCTGACCAAGAGAGAGGAACGCTTCGGCTGTGGCAAGACGCGCAGAGGTCCAAGCCTGGAGCGCCCCAGAGGTTGCGGGTCACTGCAGACTCCTCCGAATGTAGGGACCACTTGCCCTGGTCGGCTGAGGACAGGCTGAGAAAGACCACTTCCCAGTTGAGTATGCCCGGAATGAAAATCGCTGTGATGGCCGGAAACCTGAGTTCCGCCCAAAAGGGAATTTCCCAAAGAAGCAAGCAAAGATAGAAATGCCTTAGTCCCAGCATGTTGATGGGAAGAAGGGGTTCTCAAGGGACCAAGGCCCTAGATCGGACAGTCCTTGAAAACACTGCCCCAGCCCGACAGACTGGCAGGAAGGGGTAGGAAGGAGCGCCCCTGAAGAAGCAGGGGAAAACAAAACCACCATAGAAGGGACCGACAAGACTGTCGAAATCAAACGATCTTGCGGTCGAGAGACCATGGAGACCTGTCCCACCGGAAGAGAATCACCAGTTGAAGAGGTCGGTGATGAAACTGGGGGAATGGCATGGCCTCCACGGCTGCCATCAACCGATCCAGGACATCCATGCAAAAGCGGATGGAAACTGGAGCAGAGTGCCGAAGTCATAGGACTCCCGAAAAGAGAGTCAGCCGATTGACCGGCAGAGTCGAAAGCGGGCAAAGGCCGTGTCAAACTGGAGCCCCAGGAGAGAGGTTGGACTTGTCCTGATTGACCATCCAACCGAAGAGAGACAAGGTACGGAGGTCGACTAAGACTCTCCAGATTCTGGGCCCTGGTTGAAGCTCTGATCAGGAGGTCGTCCAAGTAAGGAATCCCTGAAACAACTCTTGTCCATAAAAAGGGATATCACAGGCGCCAGGACCTTGGTAAGGCCCGCAGGGAAGTGGCCAGACCGAAGTGAAGAGCCACAATAGAAAAGACCGTCCGGAACTACAAGGCGGAGGTACCGCTGACGACCAGGAAATATTGGGATGTGGAGGCAGGCGTTCTTGATTTCCACCAAGGAAGAAAAAAACTCCCCTTGACCCATGGACGCCAGCACCGAACGGAGAGACTCCATTCAGAATGGGAAAGCAGAAGATGCTGGGTGAGATGATTGAGAACCAAGATTGGGCGAACAGAAACGCCTTACTTGGGGATCACAAAGAGGTTGGAATAAAAACCTTGAAAAACATTCCCTTGAAGGAACAAGGACAATAACCCCCTGGACGAAAGAGAACTGGAGCGTGCCGAACTGCCTTCGCTTGAGAGGGGGACATATGGAAGGGAGGCATATTCGACCCTGCATCCGTTGACTACCACATCCCTGACCCAGGAATCCTGAACGTGCGTGGTCCAGGCATCCTGGAAGGGTAACAGGCGACCCACCAACCGAGAAAAGTCGGCGGGTGGGGGGGCGACCCTTCAGGCCGAGGTAGGCCTACGGGTGCCTGATGGGGCCGCAAAACGGCCGTAACGGTTAGCAGACCTCCGGGAGAGACGGGTCAGGAAAGAAGGAGCCCTCTTATCGTAAAGGCGCCTGGCTGGACCCTTGTTGGTACCAAGGGTACGCAAGACCGGAAGGAGGAGGACTTCCGATAGAAAGTGGTTCTGCGAGCCTTATCCAGAGGCAATAAGGAGCTCTTTACGCCCATTGCCTCACTTCTTGAAGGCGGTGACCGCTTACCAGGCTTTAAGCACATGGATCGATGAAGGGCTACCAGGTAACCTGTGGCAAAAGCAGCACAGCGGCCGCGCATGGAAGCAGAACACAGAAAATCTCCAGCTAAGGAGAATTGGAGAGCTAATGAGGAACTTGCTGTCCCAAAAGCAAATTGAGCCAAAGTCTCCACTGTCTTGTCCGCTGGATCCTTAAAGGCAGCCGCACCAGCCAACGGCAGGGTAGTCGCCTTAGAGGGCGGGAGACCTGTGGATCCACAGTTGAGAGGAGGACCACAGAGCAATGAGGTCTTTGGTGAAGGAATACCACGCTTGAACCTTCTTGTCAGGGTGCCACAGGTGGATTCCAGCAGGGCATCATATTCAAATTCAGCGTGAGAGCTGAAAATCATGGGTGCCGGACGGGCACAAAAAAAGCAGACTTCTGGAGCCACGTCCGAAGTTCCTGGGTCCTTTAGATGGGAGGGGTCTCTTATGGCCAAAACCAATGAGTACACCACATCAGGCATATCCGTGCGGTCCTCAGAGTCGGAGGCCGAATCAGAAACCTCATCCACAAGTTCTCCAGGAGAATGGAAACGAGGTGAAGCAGCCCTGAAAGGGGTCGGGCACGATGAAAGGGGACTGTTGGAGCCACGTCCGACGTTCCTGGGTCCTCTAGAAGGAAGGTGTCTCTTATGGCTGAAAACAATGAGTGCACCATGAACAACATATCTGTGCGGTCCTCAGAGTCAGAGGCCGATCGGAAACTTCATCCACAAGTTCTCCAGGAAAAAGAGAACGTGTGAGGCGGTACTTGCTACCAGTGGGAGCAACGGGGCGATGTCTGAGAGGGGCGCGCCCATGCCTGCCCAAAGACTCGGGGGATGAGTGAGATGAAACACCCCTATGACGCTGCGAGAACGTCAGTATAGGGGAAAAAACGGGACCCTCCGGAGGGCCGGTGTAGGGAGGCAGACACCACATATCGGGAGACCTGAGCCAAGTCGGATATAGACTGGGAGAGGGAAGGAACCTAGGCTGGAGGGGCGTTTTTTTTCTTTTTTTTATTGAACCCACTGGATCTGGAAGAGTAACCAGGGTAGAAATAGTTGGGGGGGGGGCTGGGGGAGCAGTGGTGTAGGTCGAACAAGTGGCTCAGCAGAACCGGACATTTGTCAAGTTACAACCTTGTTCCCTAAGGCAGCTGTGATCCATGAGAACGGTGGCTGAGATGAGAAAACCTCTGAACCAATAGCCAGAGGGGGCTGTGCTAAATCCAAGGGCACTGTGATTGGCCCTGCAACAAAAAAACCCTATACGCGCGCACAGCGTAGATTGGGGCTTAGTTCGCGCCCTTATGCAGGCTTCGGCGGCTCTGGAAAGTAAAATACAGCCCGGGACCTACTGTTGGCAGCCGCGGTCCTGAAAAGACGCCCGCTCCCGGCCCCGAGCGCATAAGCGGGCGGGACTTGCTGCCGAGATGAAGTAAAGCCCCGACCTTAATGGCGCCTGCTCCCAGCCCTGAGCACATATGCGAGGAAGGGGAGGGAGCGGGCGAGGCTTACTGTCGGCAGTCGCGCTGCCAAAGTGAAAGTAAGAACGGGCGTCTAGTGCCCGCAATGAAGAAGCGCCGCGGCTGTCTTCAGCAGTCGCGTTACAGTCAAACACCATACACACAAGTCCAGTGAAACATCAGACACACTGCTCAGCCCCAGATATAATACAAAATTCCCCCGTAAAGGCAAGGAGGGAATCCCTCCTGGCCAGCCCCAACAGCCCACATATAGCAGAGTGGGCCAGAAACTAGGGATCTCCAGAGGTTGAAAGTCCGCTCCTGTGAGGGGGAAAAAAAGGGGAAAAAAAATACTCACCTCAGTCAGAAGAACTTACCTCATGAAGTCTTCCTATGAAGTCTTCAGTCAGCATTTTCACCTGCGGCAAGCCAAGCTCATAGCGAGGCAAACAGGGAGGTAGGGGGACCCGGACGCATGAGGTACAACTCCAAGCGCTGACATCCAAGATGCCTGCCACCTCTCGCAATGGGGAAACAGTGAACATTGCGTTCCTGAGTCCCCACCTGAAAACAGAAAGAAAAAGGAATAAAGAACTAACACATTCCCTAAACCTAATAAAATAAAAAATATGAGACCTGGTCTGGAGAAAACCAGACCATGTCCACCTCCTTAAGACACTAAGCAAAAACTGATTACCTCAGGTGCCTGTGGGCGGGTATACCCTGCTGGGAGGAGCCGACTTTCTTGTTGCCATAGTGTCAGCCTCCTAGAGACAGCAGCATATACCCACGGTCTGTGTCCCCCAACGGAGCCGATAGAGAGAAACTAATGATTGTGACGCAGAGAGATAAGGGTACAATGTTGACTGACAGAGCGAGATGAGGGGACACTGATTGACACATAAGGGAAGATGAGGGGGACACCAATGATCGCGACGCAGAGATGAGGGGACACTAATTACCGATCATATGACATAACGTTGTGTGGCATGCGGCATTCTGGCTCCTAACTCTTTTTGCTTGCTCCTAGATTTATAACAAGTTTGTCCAGCCCTGATTTACACTACATAATGAAGCTTACCCATCTGGAGCTTTGCCAATGGATGAGCCTTGAAAAACCTCAGTGTCTCCAGAAACATCATGCTTTACCCTGGAATAAAGCAGGAGAGTATTAGGTTAATTAAATAGCCACAAGAACGAATGAAAATATGTCCATAATGGGTAGAATAATTTTACTTTTTATAGTAAACCCTATGAAATCATTATAAGGCCGTGAAATGTGATTTCAGAATAAAAAATAAATAAAAATTAAAAAAAATCTGCAACCAAGTACAATGCAAGATTTTCCAATATGCAAAACACTGCATAAACATTCTCTAAATCCAAACACTCTTAGCAGTATAAAAATATACATGGAACAGCAACAGATAATGCCAGTTATTTGAAATTGCTGATATTGCTACATTGATATGACACACACTCAGAACACAAGGAGTCACAGTACCTTTTCCCAGTCATGAGTGTGTCCACAAGTACGGACACCAGCTCCTGTTGGTCTTGTTCACTGCCCAGTTCATATACCAACCCAAGACCTTTCGATGCAACATCCTGGCTAAGTTCTGCAACAGATTTTGTGCAATTATCAACAGACTCAAAGGAGTTAGGCTGATACATGGACTGAGACATTAACTGCACAAGCATATGTAAAAGTTCCTACATTTCCACTTCCCAAAACACGCCAAGTTAAAGTTAGGTTCTTAAAGTGTACCTGTGGTTAACTAAAACTTTATATATTTAGGTAGATAATACCATTATATGTAGATGTGTAATATACATTGGTTAAAAAAAAGTGTTTATTTTTGTTCCTGCAGTCTTTGTGAGGAGCCCAAATACAGTAAATGTGGGTGAACAAGCAGGGCTCTGCACTGAGGCTCTAAGACACCCCCCCGGCTCACACATCAGGATAAGTGACAAGCCAGGAGTCTGCACAGAGCCCTGCTTGTCTTGCCCTAACTTTGTATATTTAGACTACTCATACAGACACACAGGCAATAGCTGCAGGGACAGCATTTTTTTCACCGAAAAATATTTTTACCAATGTATATTACAAACACTTACATATAATAGTATTATCTACATTATATCAAAAGTGTTAGTTAACAACAAATAAATATTCATTTATTACATCTATATTCAAATTATGATAATTTCCGGATGTAGCCCTAAAGCCTGAGGCAGCACTAAGTGGTTCACATCTTGCAGTGTGGTAAAACTCAAAGCAGTTCTGTCATAAAGACCTTATGTGGATTGCAAATCATCAAATAATATAATGGGGGGGGGGGGGAGATGTATAAAAACCTGCGCAGAGAAAAAGTTGGCCAGTTGCCCAAAGCAACCAGATTGCTTCTCAATTTTTTTTTTTTTTTTTTTTTAAAGGCCTCTGAAAATAACAGAAGCATTTTTCTAAATTAAGGAAGTGATCGTCTTGGTTGCTATGGGAAACTGATCCACTTTAACACTGCGCAGGTTTTTGATAAATCTCCCCTAGCATCTGCACCCTACCAGCCATGGACAGAAGAAAGTATGTATGTGGAGAAGCTGCTGTGTATTGCGGTTCTGAGGTGATGAAACATGTCAATGTCAGATCTGTAGTGGGTAACATTTTAAATGTTCCTATGAAATAGTGTTTAGCCTATGAAAAAAAGAATAATACATGTATAGCTTTACGATAGAAAAAGTCTTTATACAATTCAACCATTGCAAGAGGCAATTCAAGACACGGGTACATACCATCATTGTCAGACAGGGTAGATATAAAGGCACTTTGGATTTCTTTAAGTTTTGACTACAAAAGAGAAAGAGGGACAAAGTCAGTATCACAAACATTTCATATGAGCACCTTTATGTCAAGCTATGGGTGGTACTAGAAGGTAACTACACCGACAAGATAGCTGTCAGTTAAATAAGCTCTCGATCACTCTATAAACATATAAGTTCAGCTGAGCCTTCATGTATTCAGCAAGGAGAGAGTGGACAGTAAGCAAGTGCCAGACTCCCTTGGTGGCGGCTTAAGAACATTTTTAACATGCCTGATCCTTTTCTACCCCAACATGGATGCAGAAGGCCACCTACACATGTCTAGTGTCTATGGGGGTCCTATGACACGGGTAGTCATACTGAAAAGAGTAATGAACTAGGTGGTTTATTTGCAGGATAATGTGACACTAACTGCAAGTAAATAGGAGACAAATATGTTCACCTTTATTTCCTGGTGATTGTTCAGTTTTTTCACAATTGATAGCAGCCATATACAGGATGCCTGTCTGACATGTGGATTTACACTGACAATATGCTTGTTGAGAATCTGGTCCAAAACCCATGTAACAACATCATTCTCTTTCACAGCTAGAATAATAAAGAAAGACAACATTAAAGTTATACAGAGTGTTTTATATAGAGGTTCATACACAACAAATATTCACTTACAAGCATGAGAAAATTTGTATAAAAAAAAAGTATGTGACAAAAAAACTAAACCCCTAACAAACTGTTAAAAATTTAAAAGGGGTTAATAAAAAGGGACATTCTGGGAGTAAAAAAACAAAAAAAGACAAAAACACACAGTCTCCCACAAATGTATGACTTATGCTGGACCAGGAGCTGTGGGACAGGCAGGACCTGCCTGCTAAACCAATCACTGGCCGCAGTGGTGTTCCATCTAAGCCAGCGAACAGGTTTTGCTGAGAAACCTAGTCTTGGAAATAGGACTCAGGAATAGGAATAGATGGAGACCAGAAGAGTACAGCAAGTAGCTGGACCAGCAACAAAGATATTTAAATCCCAGAGAGCCCCTTTGATACAGCAGGTTACCTTACCTGCCCTTGGTTGATAATCTTCCTCAGAAACAATCCATACATCCCTGGCTGCCGTGGACTTTGTTCCAACAGCTGCATTTGTGATCGCCTCTCCTACAGTGAACTGAAGCTCAATTTGTTTTGCCTAGAAAGAAAGCCAAAAAGTGGATTTTGTCAGTTATCACTGTAAAATCTCTCAGACAGGAGTCCCTTCCTGAAAATGTGGAAACCTTTGCGTAGGGAGAGCAACTTATCTCGGTAAAAAAAGAGGACCTTTGCTGAAGCATGCTCAGTTGAGCGGGACAGAGAGAAGATTTTGGAAGGTAGATAAGCCAAACAAAGTGGGAAAGAGTATCTAGAACAATGTTGAGGCTGGCCAGATTCTCCTGCTTGGACATGCCATTACCAAGATGTCATCCAGGTACAGGAAAACTTATATAGGCCTGAAGTGATTAATCAATATTCATTATAAAATTAGTGAAAATTGTTGTCAATTATGGATTTTTTGGGGCCGATAAGCTTATAAATTTGCCCGATTCTGCAGAGGCCCTTCTGCACACTTTCCTATAGCAAAACATACCTCTAGCGCCAGAAGTAGCTGAAGTACTGGCCCCAGAGGAGCAGGCCATTCTCGATTGTGATACAAATATGTGGAGACTCTGGACTTATTGCACAATATTGATGTCATGTAGAAGTAGATAGTGTATATTATGCAATAAATCAATTAACTTTGTATAAGGGAACTCCTAAATATTCAACCTGTTTTTTTATTTTTATTTTTTTAAACATTAAGGCTGCTTTCACACTATAAAAATTCATCCGTTACAAACGACCGTTAGAAAAGCCCTGGTAAACGTCCGTTAAACAATCCCATTAAAGTCTATGGGATTTTTTGATTATCCTTTATGATCCGTTATAGTCTGTCATGAATAACGGCCGTTAGTTGTGACGGAAGAAATAACGGCACATGCACTCATTTTTCTTCCGTCACAAGAAACGGGTAAATTAACGGCCGTTATTTTTAACATTTTTTATTATTATTTTTTTTTTATTTCAAATTACAAAATTACAATAATGCATTTCAAAAATCGCTTTTCACAATATAAACAATCCCACCCACACCCCTGTCCCCCAACCCACTACCAGCTAGGATGCCTCATCCCATTTCTTCCACTCATTTTCAACTTTTTGACCTATCTTTTTTCCCTGATAATAAATAGCTTCAAATCTTCTCATTTGTTGAACTTCCCTACATGGGCCCTGGGGAGCAAACCATCTCCTAAGAATAATTATTCTAGCTAATCCGTAAGCCTGTTCTAACATTGAAGTCTATGGCTGACGGATGAGCCTTTATGTCATCCGTTTGCACACAGTTTATTATAGCAGTTATTACTTCTGAGCATGCTCAGAAGAGTTGACATCAGCAGACTCCTGCAGTGCTGAGGGAGGACTACTACTTTCATCATGGAACAGACTTGTTTCCATGAGGGGAGTAGCAATTCCCCGGGGCTGCGGGAGTCTGCAGACAGCTGGGGAGGCTACATTAGTGTTTGTACTACAACCCCCATCATGGAACAGAGTCTGTTCCATGATGGGGGTTGTAGTACAGGGGCTGAGGGATTGATCGCACCGGGTTTCACTTCTGAGACCCGATGCGATCAAAAGTTATTAAGCAGGGGAGCGGGCGGCATGGTCCGCAACCCTGCGATGTATTGTGTGTTTTAACTTTCATTTTTGAATCCCCTGAGGGGAGCCCTGAATGGCCGATCAGGGCTCTCAGCGAGAGATTGAAAAATGAACTTTGAGAGTAGCAGGGGCCAAGAGCACTGTGGGGGGCAAGATGTATAGCGCTGCAGAGGGGGGGCAGACATATAGCCTATATATCTAGCCCCCCCCAGCAGCGCATTAGATATGACCCCCGTCTGCGCATTAAATATATACTCGCTGGCACATTAAATATATACCCCCACCGGCGCATTAAATATATACCCCCGCAGCGCATGTATATGTGCCCCCCACAGCTCTTCTATATACATATACCCCTGCCGCCGTATGAATGAAAAGTATTTCTATTAGCAGCGCATAGAGCCGGCTCCCGGCACTATGCGCTGCTAATAGAAATACCTTTCATTCATATGGCAGCAGAGGTATATGTATATAGACGCACTGAGGGGGCAGATAACGCTATATGTCTGCCCCCCCAGTGCTTCTATATACATATACCCGTGCTGCCATATGAATGAAAGGTATCTCTATTAGCAGCGCATAGTGCTGGGAGCCGGCTCTATGCGCTGCTAATAGAAATACTTTTCATTCATACGGCGGTAGGGGTATATGTATATAGAAGAGCTGTGGGGGGCAGACATATAGCGTTATCTGCCCCCATACATGCCCCCATACATGGCCATACATGAGGGATAACGGGTCTTAACGGATGAATATTTATTCAGCCGTTCGCACCCTTTATTTCATCCGTTATTAAATGTCCGTTTTTACACAGAAAACGGACATTTAATAACGGATGAATGCTCATAGTGTGAAAGCAGCCTAAGATAGTCCACATTTTTAGGTTTGTTCACTAAATGTTTTTATGAAAAAAATTACCTTTTTGTTTTTAATTTTTACCCTAAATGTCAATTAATCAAACAAATTACAAGTAATGATGATTTTCATAATCCTTTAGTTGCTAGACTGATACATCCCTAAAGCAAAGCAGTGCCTTCAATGTGGAGAGCATCTTGATGAAGCCCTGGGGTGCAGTACAGAGGCCACATAGTTGAGCTAAAAATTGTTAGTTGAGAGAGTGAACTGTAAAGCACAGGTAATGATGGGACAGGTTGATCAGGATATTGAGTGATGTCTCCCTGATGTCCACAGTAGAAAGGAATTCCTCCTGCTCCATGGAGGCAACTACTAATCTCAGAGTCTCCATGCAGAATTGTTTAACCTGCACAAACTTGACGCTTGGAGGTCCAATACGGGGGAGATTGGAGTAAAATCTCCAAAAATGTTGGTCTGGGGGCACTGAAACAATCACTTCTGGTTGCAGCAAAGAGTCTGCAGCATGAAACAAGGTAGAAGCTCTTGACGGGTCAAAACAAACTAACAAAAATTAAACAAAAACCTTCGCCAGTGATTGGCTGAGCGGCATTATGACATATTGGGCCTGGCTCAGGAAGAAGATAGCACCAGGAACCAGAGCAGGGCACTGGAGGTGAGTAGAGGTTTATTTTTTTGATACTACACAATGGGCATAATTCACAACCCGCCCCCCCTCCCCCACCAGATTACCCTTTTAACCAGAACCCTAGTACTATCTAACATACAATTGCATGTGGCATGAGAGGTTTATAAATAAATACAAAAAAAATCCAGCATTCATTCTCCATCAAGCATCAGGATGCACAGCTGATGCGTGACAGCCAAAATCTGATATAGCGGGAAAGACAATCCAGCAATTTATGGCTTAAAAATAAATAAATGTAGATTTTTATGCTTACCGTAAAATCGCTCTCAAAAGGATCCATTGGGGGACACACAGACTGTGGGTATATGTTGCTGCCACTAGGAGGCTGACATTAGGCAACAAAAGAAGTCAGCCTCTCCCAGCAGGATATACCCCGTCTACAGGCTCTAAGCTATCAGTTTGGTGCCAAAGAAGCAGGAGAAGACCGACAGGAAAGAAAAAACTGTAACTGTGCAAGGAAACCACAGACAAAAATTAACCAAACCAATCCTTGGACAGGCAACCAAACCAAAGACACCAGAACAAATGGGTAGGTGCTGTGTCCCCCAATGGATCCTCCGAGAAAGATTTTACAGTAAGCATAAAAATCTACTTTTCTCGTTTGGTTCCATTTGGGGACAGATTGTGGGACGTAACAAAGCAGTCCCCGGGTGGGGAAAAAACTCAACTCAGGGGGAAGGCTGGGCCACAGCCTGCAACACCTTGTGACCCAAACAAGCATCAGCTGATGCAAATGTATGCACCTGGTAAAATTTTGTAAACGTGTGCAAGGACGACCAGGTGGCCGCCTTACAGATTTGTAAGGCCGAAGCCTTGCTGCAGAGAGCCCAGGAGGCCCCGACTGAACGAGTGGAATGAGCAGAGACTCTGGAAAGAGTCTTCACTGTGCAGCGGTAAGCTTCGGAGATAGCAGAACGGATCCACCACCAAATGGTCGCCTTCGAAGCAGGAAAACCCTTACGACGACCCTTCTAAAGCACAAAGAAAAAGTAACACTGATGAAAGGATGAAGTGACCAAAAGGTAAATCCGAACGGCCTGCACCACGTCAAGACCACAAAGCAACCGTTCCCTGGGATGGGACGGAGCTGGGCAAAAGGACGGAACATCTATATCCTCATTTAGGTGAAAGGCGTTGACAACCTTAGGCAAAAAGGATGGGACCGGATGGAAAACAACTTTGTCCTGGTGCAAGACCAGGTAGGGGGAATGGCAGGAGAGAGCCGGCAGCTCCAAAACTCTCCTAATGGAAGTTAACTCAATGAGGAAGGCCACCTTCCAAGAAAGGTCCAGAGAGGTTCGAAGGGAGTACCCTGCAAAGCACTGAGAACCAGATTTAGATCCCACAGAGGAGTAGGGGAGCTGTACGGCAGAGACGCATGAGCAACACCTTGCAGAAAAGTGCGGCTGTGAGGGTCGGACACAAGGGGCTGCTGAAAGAGAATGGAAAGAGCCATAAGGGAACTGAGAGCCAAGCGTTGTTCCAGCTCAGACTGCAAAAAGGAAAGAAGGCGTGGAAGGGAGAAAGCAACTGGGGAAAAGGATTGAGACTCACACCAGCGAAAGTAGGACCGCCAAGTAAGGTGATAAATCTTCGCAGAGGAAGGCTTGTGCACCCTGATCATTGTGTGGATCACCTGGGGAGAGAACCCCCCCTGGCCCTTAGAACCTCGGTTTCAACCGCCATGCCGTCAAATGCAGCGACAGTAAATTGGGGTGGCAAAGGGGATCCTGAGAGAGCAGGCTGGGACGAACTGGGAGGCGCAGTGGTACGTCAGCCACTAGGCGAACGTCTGTGTGCAAAACACGCCTGGGCAAGTCCAGAGCCACAAGAATGCTGGGACACTTTCTGTTTCCTCTGGACCCTGGGAAGGAGAGAAAGAGGAGGGAAGAGATAGGGGAGGACAAAGTGCGACCAGGTGATCACTAAGGCGTTTACGGCTGGGGCCAGAGGATCTCGGGAATTTGCGACGAAGCAAGGAACTTTCTGGTTGTGGCGAGACGCGAAGAGGTCCACATCCGAAGTGCCCCAGAGGTTGAAGATCTCCGCAAACCCCTCTGAGTGAAGAGACCACTCGCCAGGGTCGGCAGAGGAGCAACTGAGGAAGTCCGCCTCCCAATTGTCCACCCCCGGAATGTGAATCGCCGAGATGGAGGGAACTCAGGGTTCCACTCAGAGCAGGATCCTGGAGACCTCGGTTATAGCTGCGGGGCAGCGAGTGCCACCCTGGCGTTTGACATATGCCACAGCCATGGAATTGTCTGTCTACACACGAACAGTATGGTCCTGGAGAAGGCGCCCCCAATGGAGGAGGCAAAGGTAGATTGCCCTGAGTTCCAGGATGTTGATGGGGAGAAGAGCTTCCTGGGAGGACCAACGGCCCTGGACTGTTTGATCTTTGAAAACTCCCCCCCCACACCCAACCTCTGAGACTGGCATCCGTCGTGATGACCTGCCAGTGGAGGGGCAGGAAAGAATGCCCCTGTTGAAGAAGAGGAGACCGAAGCCACTACAGGAGGGACTGGAGAGTCCTGAAGGGAAGGAAAATCCTTCAATCGAGGGATAGTGGAGACTTGTCCCACCGAAACAGAAGTGAAAGACCATGAAACTGGGTGAAGCGAACGGCCTCCATCCATCCCAGGACTTCCATGCAGAAACTAATAGAAACTGAAACAAAACTATGGAGAAGATCAACTCCTGCGTGGCGCTTGTCCAGCAGGAGCCGAACCCGGGCAGCTGCTGTGTCAAACTGGTGTCCCAAGAAGGTCACAGACTGGGTGGGAATCAGGCTGGACTTGTCCTGATTTACCACCCAGCCGAAACGGGACAAAGTCTGAAGTGTAAGAAGGTGGCTCTCCTGATTCTGGTCCCTGGTTGGAGCCTTGACCAGGAGGTCGTCCAGGTAGGGGGATCACGGAAACACCCCGAGCTCGCAGGATGGAGAGCTGCCAGGACCTTGGTGAAGAGTCTTGGGCCCATGGCCAGGCCAAAAGAAAGTGCCACAAACTGAAAATCGCCCTCTGGAACTGCGAAGCGGAGATCGAGCTGATGCGCCGGAAAAATTGGGATGTGAAGGTAAGCGTCTTGGATATCCACCGAGGAAAGAAACTCCCCTTGATCCATGGATGCCACCACAGAATGGAGTGACTCCATACGTAAATGACGCAGGAGTAGGTGGTGGTTGAGGAGCTTCAGATCCAGGATCGGGCGGACGGAACCACCATTCTTGGGAACGACAAACAGGTTTGAATAGAACCCCAAAAAACGCTCCTTGGGAGGAACTGGGACGATCACTCCCTGAGCAAAAAGGGTCCGAAGCGTGACCCGAAAAGCCGCCGCAAAGGAGCGAGGAGGGCAGGATCGCAAAAAACGGTCCCTTGGAAGGGAAGCAAACTTGATCCGATAGCCGTCTGAAACGACATCTCGGACCCAAGAGTCCTGCAAATGGGAAATCCAAACGTCCCAGAACAGGAAAAAACGACCTCCCACCCGAAAAGAATGTCCAGGTAGGTGCGTCTCTTCAGGCGGAGGGAGGCTTACAGGTGTCCGACTTGGCCACAAATCGGCCGGAACAGTTATCAGACTTCTAGGAGGGGTGAGCCTTTAAGGAAGGAGCCTTCCTATCCTGTCAGGGCCCCGGTCCTGCTGCCCAACCGAAAAGACCGAAAGGAAAGGGCCGAAAGGAGGTTGCCTTCCTGCGGGAATCGGTACGGCGAGACTTGTTCTGCAGTAATAAGGAGCTCTTACCTCCAGTAGCGGTTGAGATGATCTCATCCAGATGTTTTCCGAAGAGTCTGGTCCCAGAGAAAGTAAGCTCAGTAAGAGATTTCTTGGAAGAGACATCGGCATCCCAGGCCTTGAGCCACATGGGGCTACGAATCACCACAGGTTACCTGTGGCAAAAGCCGTACAATGGGCACACTGCAAGGAAGCAGAGCACAAGTAGTCTCCAGAATTGGAGAGTTAAAGAGCAAGATCTGCCAATTCCTCTGAAGGGGCACCAGATAAAATGCCCTGGCAGAGTTGGGAAGCCCAAACAAATAGGGCTTTTGACACCCAAGCTGACGCGAAAGCGGGAAGCAAAGCTGAACCCATTGCTTCAAAAGCAAACTTGGCCAGATTCTCGATCCTCTTGTCCGCCGGATACTTAGAGGAGGCCGCGTCCACCAAAGGGAGAGTAGTCGATTTTGACAGGTCGGGAAACCAGAGGATCCACAGCCGGCGGTGTTGTCCATTTTGCAATCAAGTCCTGGGAAAATGGAAACTGCACCTGAACCTTCTTAGTCCCTAGGAAGTGTTTGTTTGGATGCTTCCATGCCGCTTCCAGTAAGGTGTCGAATTCAGCATGAGAGCTGAATACCTTAGAAGAGAAACTGGAGCGGTGGAAGGAAATTTCAGGAGCTGGGTCCGAAGTTCCTGGGTCCGAAGTTCCTGGGTCCTCTAGGTAAAAGGTGTCCTTGATAGCTGACACCAAGCTGTCCACCATGTCGGACACATTAGTTCGGTCCTCTGGATCAGAGGCAGAACCTGACGCCTCATCTCCCAGCTCCCCAGGAGAACGGGAGCAGGTGTTAGAAGCCTTAGATGAAGGCGAGGCAGACCTAGGACATAAGCTTGAAGACCTTGCATTGGCAACCAGGAGAGTGGCCCCTGGAATGGGGGCACTGCCGGGATGGAAGAGCAAGACCCAGAGGATAACACCTTAGGGCGTTTTTGAGATCGCCCAAGACAAGGATCAGGGGAGGGAGAGCAAGCCTCTCTGGAGAGTGGCCAGAAGGAAGATCGCTCAGAACGGGGAAATCCACGCCAGATTGGAAATTGACTGGTACAGGGAGGAAACCCATTCCGGGGGGGGGGGGGGAGGTCGAAGAAGCAGAGCAAGGACCAGGAGGGCAGGAGTGCACAGTGGTGGTGGAGGTGGGACAAGTGGATTCAGCAGAACAACCATGCATTTTAGTTTTGCAGCCCACACAAGAGTAATAAGTGACCAGGGGGACAGTGACCGGTCTGGAGTGGGGGTCGGGTCTGCAGACATAACTGCAAGAGAAGTCAGCAAGAAAAAAGGAGCAGTCTGACCCGGTTTCTGTGTCCCTCAGATGGAGAGAAGAAGCAAGCTGCAGCTGGAACAGCAGGCACTTGGTCCAGAGAAGAGAAGGAAAGGAGGGAGGTCCCAGCAGAATGTGGAACCTGAAGTAGCCAGACTGTCATTGGTGGAAATGAAGGAGGCACCCAGCAATGACCCCTGCAGCGCCCACACCGCACTGATAGGAGGTCAGTGACCCCCCCCCCCAGTGCATGCGCTGAACTGTGATAGGACGGTGGGGGGGATATGGGCCGGGACCCCGACGATGGGAAGTGGGCAGAGTTATACTTGCCCTGTCCTAGAACAAACTTACCTACTGAAGTCTTCAGCCAGCTATTAGATACCTGCATCATACCGGGCTGAGACAGCGAGACGAGCAGGGAAGGTAGGGGGACCTGCACCCTAAGTAAAACCCCAAGTGCTGGCTGGTGGCAAGAAGGGGTTGACTGTGCATAACTATGCCTGTGCCCCTTCGTCGCATATGGGGGAACATGGAGCGCCATGCACATGAACCCCCCACCCAAAACCAAGGAAATAAAAAGGAGATAAAAAGCTAAAATTACTTCCCTGAACTAAAAAATTTAAAAAGTTAAAGACCAGGTCTGGAGAACCCCAGACCTGTGTCTGCCTCCTGAGGACACTAAGCTAAAAGTGATAGCTCAGAATCTGTAGGCAGGGTATATCCTGCTGGGAGGGGAAGACTTTATTTTTGTTGCCTAGTGTCAGCCTCCTTGTGGCGGCAGCAGCATGTACCCACGGTCTCTGTGTCCCCCAATGAAGCTGAACGAGAAATAGGAATCTAATTATATATATGTGTAATATACATTGTAATAAAAAGACACAATAGAGTCTTTGGTATTCACCTAATAAAAACAGTAACTTTATTTAACTGCTTTAAAAATTGGCTGGCTGCAGGCAAGGAGGTGTGAACAGAAACGCAACAGCCGTAGCCGCGCAGGGTGATGGCAACAGGCCCGTTTCAATAAATTGCCCAAACAGGCTTTTAAAGAAGGGGATTTAATGTTTTTTTATCTGGTCTGTATGGATGCAATTGTGGATTTTAATACTTCAAAAAATAATTATATTTATTTACTGGAGCCCTAGGTTTCTGGGATGTCTTTTCCACTATACTGGTATGAGAGGTTCTAACACCAATCATAATAGAACCTAGAGGAATCCACACAATACAGGTTGAATGGAGAGATAAGTACAAGAAGTTTTCAATAAAAGAGTACATAGAGTAGCACAACACCACTTTAGAAATGTATTGCTTCAGGGTGCATTCACACGTACAATATCCTGCACATATTTGAGGTGCAGGATTTGAAGCTAAAGATTTAAAGCTGTGTTCAGTCATTTAGTTTACATTTAACTCTGCTGCATCAAATCTGCAGCTTTAAATTATTCACATGAAATATGTGCAAGATACTGTACATGTAAATACACCCTCAACTTTATTTAGGACGTACACATGGCAGATTTGGTGCAGAAATTTCTGCAACTGAAAATCAGCTCCATTCATCTAAATGTGACAAGTACATGGACATTTGAAAGTTTCTTTCAGATGAATGAGACAGTCATACAAATGTCTTTAACAAATTTGCTGGGTGTGACATTTTAAAAAGTTACCTCAGCACTATGAACTCTATGGTGGAGATTTATCAAAACCTGCATAGAAGAGGAAGAATGGTGCAGTTGCCCATAGCAACCAGATTTCTTTTTAAAGAAGCAATCGGATTGTTTGCTATGGGCAACTGCACCACTCTTCCTTTATGCAGGTTTTCATAAACCTCTCTCTCTCCTGTCACTATCTTAGTAATTTATTGAGTTCTGTCAAAACTCTTATCCAACTACATACATGGTGCCTTCTTAAAAATTAGATTTTTTTTGCTCAACGTAAAATCTCTCTTGTAGCCTTCATTGGGGACACCTATACTGATGGGTATATGCTCTTGCCACTAGGAGGCGCTGACACTAGGAAAAAAAAAGGCGGCTCCTCCTTGGCAGGATATACCCGCCCACCTGCAGTGAGGTAATCAGTTTTGTCAAAAAGCAGTAGGAGAAGCCAACAAAGACTTACATCCAAAGGGCCCTAAAAAGGAATCCCGGATAACAACCCATGAACAGGAAAAAAAAATAGTCCCAAAAAAGGATGAAGAAATGGGTGGGTGCGGTGTCCCCAATGAAGGCTACGAGAAAGATTTTAAGGTGAGCACAAAAAATAAAATCTCCCTTACTCGGTCGCTCTTCATTGGGGGACACCTATACTGATGGGACGTACCAAAGCAGTCCCCTAGGGAGGGGAAAAAACAACCACCAGAGAAAAGGAATCAGTCCAGAGACTGAACTCCCGTGTCCACAAGGCCTGCGGACGAGCCCCCAGGTCGGAGACCCACTAGGCCCTGAAATTGAGCTCCCAGAAGATCTCCCGTCCAAGGAGATGGACAAGGACACCAAAGGAAGGGGCCGTCCTCTGTAGAGACCTAAGACACCCGGGTCATATAGAGAGACAGGGAAAAAAAAGAAAGCTGGACTTCTGCTCTGGAGAGGTCTGGTGCATGAGAACAAAGACCTGAACAAACAGCCACAGGGTTCCAGGGGCCCGACATGATAACCCCGAAGGCGACAATAGCCATACTGGCATAATGCAGATAACCTGAACGCCCTCCAACTCGGGAGGACATGGACCCCGAAGCGGCAAACACCCTGACAAGGGGACATCCCGGAAACACCGACAAGTAAACAGGAGACGTAGATTCACATGGAAGACGAACCCCTGAAGAGTAATTAAAACAGACGTCCGTGAAAACTCTCCAGGCGACAAACTGCCATGTAGAAAAATTAAGAAGTGACGGATTGCAGAACAGAAAGACCTCCCCAACTAATGGGATCGCGGAGGAGTCTTGGCCGGATCACTATACATGCCCCAGACCTGAACCAATCCCTAAGGCCCAAGGAACCGGAAGGGCCGCCTGTAAAGAAGGCATGCAACAGCATCATAGGACAGATTCCAAGCCAAGGAAACCGACCAGTCAGACTCCAGAGGTCCGAGCGGACCAGAGCACTTCAAAGAAACAACCCACCAGAACGGAAGCAGGAGGGGAAACAAAAGAGAACCCAGCTGGGACTCTCAGGGTCTGGGCACAGGAAGGATTACTCCAAAAGACATTGGTGTCAGTGCAGTACAGTGGACACAGACAATAAGGGAAGGAAGATTGTACAAACTCTTCCAACAGAGGAGAGAGCCAAGGTTACGTGAGCAGCAGTAGATAACCAAAAAACAGAAAGAGAGCCAGGCTGCAATAGTGGACAGTAAGCACACAAGCCTAGACAGTAAAAAGCACTGTTGAATGCCCTTAGCAAAAAAACAAAGGGCCCCGCCAGATACTCCACCTAAATAGTGTGAACAGCGAGAGTGCATCATCTTGGCCGCAGAAAAAATAAAACCTCACCAAAATAGACCCTCCAAAGGAGGGAAAACAAGGGTGGTCGAGATGAAAACTCAAGTACAGACCCATGCCAAGCACCCTGATCCCCGTATCCCATGTGGAAAGGGGATAGGCAAGCACGCCAGGCACAGTAGGAGCAGAGAAATGCTGCCCCACAGCCACGGGACAAGTACAGGGTGGACGGAGCCCCCAGGCCCCAGCAGCAACCATCGCTGTCTGGTGGAGCCACCTTGTGTGTGTCCCCAGAGAGATCGGAATCCTATACAATGGAGCTGGGCAAAAAAAATAGAAGAAGTGTTGAGAGCCATTCGAGACAGTGACGAGTAGGTGCCTGAGCCACCCCGGACAGAAACCCAAGAAAAAACACCTGGAGGGAAAGGGTGGGGCTGAACTGACTGTTGCCCCAGAAGCATATGTAGGAAAACAGACATGGATACCCCCCCCGATAGCAGTGGGGTACCAAGACTGTAGACACGAAAGAAACTGCAGATATCCAAGGGACCAGCAGGAAGGGAGGTATACCTCTAGCAGACCAACAACGCAACCTAAGAAAGGAGAACAGAGCAGGAAAAATGCAGACAGTGAGACAGGTAGAAAGGGTCCCAAGAACCCACAGGTACACACTCTGCGGAAATACAGCTGGAAATAGAGACACCAGACTGCAGCTGCGATATCGGCAGAAATGGGGGATGTGACCAGGAGGATTAGAACACCATGCAGATACAGTCTGGCTATGTGGCAAAGGGACAGTGGTCACGCCGGATCCTGCACACGGAAACACACAGTGAAGTGAGATACCAGCCTGTAGACATTGTAGCAGGCATGTAGAAAGGGACCTAGCCAAGTAGGTAACCCCGTAAACCAGTATGTGGTGCATTGTATAAGGCCCATGGAGCAACATGGGGTGACCCACACGAAACTACTGAAAGGTAGTTGAGCCAACGTAGTAGTAAGCCATGCGGAAAACCGTCTGGCCGGCAGGTATAGGATTCATTAGCACCCAGGGTCACTCGATTCAAACTCCCACAGAAAGCGGGGTACTAGAGTGCGGCCTATCCAAAGGGCGACCTGGTGGTGTAGACAACCCAACAGGCGAAGGATTGTCCGACTGGTATCAATCCCATATACCTGTAGGGACCCTACTCAGATTCCTCATCCAGCAATGAGGTACGGGAAAACTGGCTATGTCCGCGGAAGCCCAGAGATCAGAGACCGATGGCAGCGGAAACAGTAGACAACAGTCTGGCTGAACAAGAATACCCGCAGGCGTGTGGTGAAAAGGGAACAGTTAGACAGGCGATAACTGTGCCCCTTTGCCATAGGTGGGAGGGTGGGGAGGCAGAGAAACCTCGCCCCCCTGGGAGATAGAGGGGGGGGGGCAGAAGAGCCGTGGAATGCATCCCTGCCATTCCGTATAGGGTCCGTGGGACACGCTGGGTAAGTTCCACATATACTGCGCACAGCAGTGAGGTACCGGGACTCCAGCCCCACATACATCAGTCGTGCGACGTGTGACAGGCGGCAGAAGAAAACATGCAGGCAACTGTCTGGCTTACTGGTATGGATCCAAAGTGGACAGAGAGTCATTCCGTCGGGCACCTAGCACAGTGGTGAGGTACCGGAACTCCAGCTGCAGATACAACAGCCGTTTGATGAATGACAGGCGGAGAAGGCAACCATGCAGACCACTGTCTAGCTTACTGGTACAGGTCCATAGTAGACAATGGGACACTCCATGGGATGCCTCACACAGTAGTGTGGTATCTGAGAGCCAGCCGTGGACGCGGCAGCCGTGACATGAATGACAGGCGAGCCCACTGATTGGCATAGTGATATCAGGTCCAACCCATGCTCACGCAGGGATATTCCCCTGGAGACGTAGCACTGGATGAGAAGATCCGGAGCACTAGATGCGGTAGCCTGTGGAGAAGGCACATGGTATGGCCCTCAGTGGTAGCAGAGAACAGATTGCCTGAAGATATCCCTGTTAGTTCCCGAGGAACCGTGAATCCCCGGCAACAAACCGCCATGACAGTGCTCCAGGACAGTGAGCAACAATGCAGAACTAGGGACACCAGAGGGATACCCTAAGCGGCTCATGTATTTAATGTATAGCAGGTGACCCTGCGGTATATCCGCGGCAACCGTAGGAAAGGACCCTGCACGGCAATAGAAGGTAGAGTGCAATACAAGTATTGGCCACAAGAGGGCGCCAAACCACACCAAATGGACTGAGTGACATTTTTTTATTTTTATTTTTTTAACTTCCTCTTCCCTAACTGGTAACCCCCCACCACAGGCACCGTAGATGCAGCCGAAGCTGCATGAATAAAATAGTGAGGGTTAACCCCTCACTGCCTGGCCCCCCGAAAAACAGCCCCAGAAGTAGGGGCATAACATTACTGTTCGTTCAACAGGGGGGGGGGGGGGGGTATGTATAATCACCTCATACGCCACATACTCACCCAGGATGTCTTCAGCCAGCTTTTTAGTCACCTGCATCATGTCATGCTGTGAAAGACAGGACGAGCAGGGAGATAGGGGGACCCGGACCCTAGGTGCAACCCCAGGTGCTGGCCGTTGGCGGGAAGGGGTTAACAGTGCATACTTCTATGACCCGTGCCCCTTATCCGCATATGGGGAACAGGTAGCGCCATGCTCCTGAACCCCCAACTGGAAAAAAAGGAAACAAAAAAGGAAGTAAAGAATCTAACTAAACAGCCCTTACTAGAAAATAATAAAACACAAGGTCTGGTGAGCTCCCAGAACCTGTGTCTTGCCTCCTGCTGACACTAGCTAAAACTGATTACCTCACTGCAGGTGGGCGGGTATATCCTGCTAGGGAGGAGCCGACTTTTTCCTAGTGTCAGCGCCTCCTAGTGGCCAGAGCATATACCCATCAGTATAGGTGTCCCCCAATGAAGAGCGACCGAGAAATATAAATTATTTTTAACTTTTATACCATTTCCTGGAACAGTATAAAACAGTACAGTAACCCCCCGACATGCGATGGCCCCGACATATGATCAAATCTACATACGATGGCCTCTCAGAGGCCATCGCATGTCGATGTCAGCATCGACATACGATGCTTTTATATGTCGGGGCCATCGCATTAACTGCTATCCGACAGCGCAAAATGCTTACGCTGCTGTCAGATCGTAGTTTAAAGGGGTATTCCAGGCCACATTTTTTTTTTATATATATCAACTGGCTCCGGAAAGTTAAACAGATTTGTATATTCCTTCTATTAAAAAATCTTAATCCTTCCAATAGTTATTAGCTTCTGAAGTTGAGTTGTTGTTTTCTGTCTAACTGCTCTCTGATGACTCACGTCCCAGGAGCTATGCAGTTCCTATGGGGATATTCTCCCATCATGCACAGCTCCCGGGATGTGACATCATCATTGAGCAGTTAGAAAGAAAACTTCAGAAGCTAATAACTATTGTAAGGATTAAGATTTTTTAATAGAAGTAATTTACAAATCTGTTTAACTTTCCGGAGCCAGTTGACACATAAAAAAAAGGTTTTGCCTGGAATACCCCTTTAAGCATCCCGGACAGGTTCACTTACCTATCCCCGCTGCTCCGGGTCCACTTCGCGATCCTCCGGCGTCTTCTGCATCTTCTCCAGGGTCCGGGCCTCGCTTTCCGGCATCGTTATTACGTCGCTGCGCACGGCATAGCAACGTAATAACATCACCAGAAAGCGAAGCCCCGACAACGGAGAAGATGCGAAAGAAGTCGGAGGATCCCGAAGAGCAGCGGGACAGCATCGGGAGCGGTGAGGACGCGGTCCGGAGTGGCGGGGACAGGTGAGTATTAAATGCACTTTTTACATTGCACGAATCCCTCAACATATGATGGATTCGACAAACGATGGGTCGTTTGGAATGAATTACCATCGTATGTTGAGGGACCACTGTATATGTTTAACATTAAAGCAAATCTGCAGGACTTCAAATACTCCTTGCTAGACTTTCATAGAGAATTGGAAACTTACCTCTACTGATTCCATTAACCCTTGCAGAAGCATCTTTTGATGAGAAAACTTATCATCCCCAACAGGAAAATATCCCAGTGTTCTTATGGCTCTTTCTTTTGCCTGCAACAATCAACCAGTGGATGAGCAACACTACTGGCAACTAAGGCTTTAAGGAGATCTGCAGCAGTATATAACTTATTTGCAGGATAGGGGATAAGTGTTTAATCACGGGGATGTCCAATTGCTGGGACCTCAAATGTATGGGAGAGGCGGGGGATGTACGAACGCTGCATCTCCGCCTCTCCCATATAGATACATGGAGGGGGCATGTCCACCACGGCAGAGCCTATAGGGTATAAGTTATAGGGTATAAGTTAGAGGGCATAAGTTATATACCGCTGTCATATCGTACAAGAACAACTTCAATAACTTCAAGAGCCTAAATTCAAAAATAGATAGATGTGTGACTTTCACATGGAAAACATAATGAATAATATTTTATTTATACAGCACTAACATATTCCAAAGTGCTGTACAGAATGTCATCATTCATACATCACACATTGTCTATAATCCTATGAACCTATAAAGCATGTTTTTGTACATATTAAGAAACTGGAAGACCCAGGGAAACTCACATAAACAAAGGGAGAACATACACAGGGGAAATATAGGTTTAAATATTTCCTACCATTTGTCCTGTCCATCTAATTTTTTCGTCAGTCCACAAAATCTCTAATAAATAACTGCACACATTACCTTATTAGTCTCTTTACCAGAAGGTATTCTGGCCAAAAGATTTTCTACCAGCTGCTTTTTGGTAAATCCAGAGCCGTCATCTGGTATAGTCAGAGCCCCATTCCGTCCAATCTCTCCCAAAGCCGTAATTGCAGCAATTGACAAGGGAGAGCTGTTATTATCCAATAGTGTACCTAGACAAAAAAAATAAGACACATTACATCATGCCAATATGCAAAAGCTGAAAAATATACCTCAAAATCCAGAATAAAGACACCTATTTGTAGACAGAAGAATGTATATGTTTCTCTTATGTGAATTCAAATAGAGAAAACAGACATGGTCGCACATCCACCATTTGTATTTTGATCTACTTGCTTCTCAGCATAAATTCAAAAACCAACAGGTTGTTAGTATACATTTTGATCAAAAAGTACAAGCCCACTCGCCACGTCAAGGCCACCTATTTAGAGTAGGTTCCTAACATCCCTAGCATAAAATGGCGTAGCACTGGATGGTGACCACCACCGCCGCAACACCAGTGCCCACAGGGGGAAAGACCCACTGGCAGCCTCCCAGCCTGACAGGGAGCACATAGTAAGTGAGCTTCTACACCTTGTCCACACTGGTGTTGTGCTGTGCGGCGTCCGTTGCTGCCGTGGCGCCGTGTCTATGGGGAGGTGAGGCCCTGGGACTGGTCTGAGTAGCATTGGGGCTGCTCAGCCAGTGGGTTGTCCCCCCTGTGGGCACTGGTGTTACGGCTGTGGTGGTCGTCTCCCAGTGCTACGTCATTTTATGCTAGGGATGTTAGGGACCCACTCTAAATAGGTGGCCTTGACGTGACGAGTGGGCTTGTACTTTTTGAATTTATGCTGAGAAGCAAGTAGATCAAAATACAAACTGTGGATGTGCGACCATGTCTGTTTTCTATACTTTAATTCACATTGTGTTTTCTATCCACCCTCTTTTTATGTTTTTACTTGGTCTGCACTCTACCCCTCCCCCTCAGCCCAGCCCTATATAAATTAGCAGGAAGCTGCACAGGGCCCCTTTCTTTCTGGCAGCCTCCCAGTCTTTTTTCTCTACTTGAATCCACATAGGTTTCTCTAATGTTAAGTGCAGTTCAGCAGACTGAAATGAGGCTGTGTATTAACACAAGGTAAAAAGGTTAAAAAAAAAAAATAATTTCAGTCCGCCACCGTTTGCAAAATTTTTTCTTTTTTTTGCTGCGCTGAATTCTGCACCGATTTCTGTGCAGAATGCCATGCAGAATTCCACGCACATTCCTTGCAGATTCCACGCAAAAAAAAAAAATACGGTCATTTCTGAGTTGATTTTTTCAGCGAGAACCGAGCAAATATTAATCAGTGTGAACATACCCTTAATCTGACTCTTGTGTGACAGAGGTTCAGTGGTTTCAGCCGCAGAAAAATGCTGGTATCGGGTAGGGTCACAAATGCCATACTTTGCTGCGTATTTTCCTACCCAATAAAGTCAATGGGCAGCAAAGTTAGCTGCAGAAAATATTTAGCAAAATATTGCATGTGTGACCCTACCCATACACAGTAAACAGGCTCTCTCTCTGTCGAGCTGGTATGCTGGGCAGGTATAACAACTGTCAAACTAAAGTCATTCTTTTTTTCTGTCACTTTAAATTTAAAGAGCAGACAGACTTATGAGATAATGTTTGACTTGTTAAAAACAACTCTATGGCCAGTTTAGCACCATCATGAACAGACACATTTTTGTTTGTTTAGTACCACCAGATTTGACAGCAGAAAAAGGTACTTCTCATTTCAGTGATACATAGGTCTTTATTTTTTATTTAGATATAGGGAAAAGGTAATGTGTCTGTTTTAAAAAAATTTTCTTTATAAAAAATACGTAGTTTTTTAAATTGTGTCCCTTTACCATTTGTGGTCATTTTCATATAAAGAATATGTAGAGGATAAGGCCGGAAGCTGTGATTTTGGCTATTTTATTTATTTATTTATAATGCATTTATTTATATTTAATGAAGTATCACTAGAGAGTTACAGGTCTATAGTCCTTTAGTTGTATAGCACAGCTCTGTGCAAAGGAGGCTTTGGGCCGGCTCACCATGCTCGCCTGCCTCCTCAATATTCCTTGCTCTGGCACGACCCCATAATGAGGGCTAGAGGACTAAAGACCAGTAAAGCAAGTGATACTTCAGTAAGTAACCCCTCATTTTAATGCTGTTCACCTGCACTATAACCCAGTATATTGGGTTTAGTGTAGGTGAACAGCCTTTCAGTTTTGCTTTAAAGAAGATATCCCATGCAGCAAAGAAAAAAAAAATACCTAGCCATTCCATAGTATATTCACCTACCACCTCTCTGACATGTTTGTGATTTTTTTTCCGCCCCCCATTGACCAGCTATTCAGCTAATAAATTGCAGTTACTTCCTGGTTATGGTGGGTATGCCTGTGATCTCAAAGACTACATTTCCCTGCATGCACTGCTCACATTTCCTGCTCTCAGCTGCCTGAGCAGAGAACTTGTTACATTCCCTAACTTATGTTAGCCACTCCCACATAACACTGAGCTCCAATCATAGCCCTATACAGCAGGGTGGCCACGAGGAAACAAAATGTAATCTCAGTGCTCAGAGAGAGGGACCCTGGAATTGAAGCTGTAGTTTTACACTGTAAAATCACTCCCTCCCCCTCATGCTTTACAGTGGCACAATCACCTCCCCCCTCCTCTTCCCTGCACTCCTCTCTCCCCAGTGCTCAGAGTGACAATTCTACTCTCCCTCCCCTCCATTCTCAGTGTGACAGCCCTACGCTGGCAGCTCCCTCCCCTCCCCCCTCTCCTCCGTTATCAGTGTAAAAACATTAGCAAGGAGAGGGGAGAGAACTATGATCTGAATCAGCCGGCATATAGGCAGTGCTGCTCAGCCAATCACTGCAGAACAGAGGGAGGACAGTGTGAATATTCATCAGATGGGAGGGGCTAAGGCCGAGCTCAGGGAGCTCTCTGCAGCACAGGGGTTTTCTGGGTAATTGTCACGTCACGGCCCCTGGATGCTGCTGATAACAGCCTGAATAGGGGGTCGAAAGTCATGAAAACCTGGAACAGCTGAATGTCCTGTCAGACAGAAGAATGCAGATAAAGCTGGTTTCTAAGCAGTATTGGTAATGGAAGTGATTTACAAACCTATATAACTTTACCTTCTGCACTAAAAGCTGAACAATTGTTTACTGTGAGACTTCTCCTTTAAGCCTAACCGGATAAAATGATTTTAATCCAATTACTAGGAGAAGCTAGTTACTTCTTTCCTCATTGATTTTTCTAATGGCATTCACTACCCATCATGCCTTGTTTTAAGCAGGTTAAAAACAAACCAACACATCCATGTTGAATAAACATGGTCACTAACAGCAAATCTGAACCTGCATAGTAGGTCTATGTAGTGAGAGAGACAAATGGTTGACTGCAAGAAAGCTGTGACTGGATGGCAAAGAGGTTGGCACTACTGCCATGGTTTTAGTTATAAGGGAAACCATAATAGCAGTGCTAAACAATGACCACCAATGGCATCTAGGAACGAATATAGTTAATAATGGTAGCTAAGAAGTATCCCATAAAGTTACCCCACTGTGGATTCAGAATTTACCGTCTTTAATTTGACCATTATAATATTTGACTATAGTCAATCTTTAAAGGAGTACTCCAGGATAAGAAAACTTATCCCCTATCCTAAGGATAGGGGATAAGTTTCAAATTGCAGGGGGTCCGACCGCTGGGGCCCCCCGCGATCTCCCGTACGGGGCCCCCGACAGTCAGCGGCCAGGGGGTGTGTCCGACCACCGCATGACGCGGCAGCCGTCACGCCCCCTCAATACATCTCTATAGGAGAGCCGGAGCGCTGCAATCAGCAGCCTCTGCCATAGAAATGTATTTATGGGGAGTGTCGGCCGTCGCATAATGCGGTGGTCAAAATGCGCTATTTCGGCAAAGAGCCGAGGGCCCCGTACAGGAGATCATGGGGGGCCCCAGTGGTCGGACCCCTCACGATCTGAAACTCATCCCCTATACTTAGGATAGGGGATAAGTTTTCTTATCCTGGAGTACTCCTTTAAATATACTAGATGGTGACAAATTTTGCCAGACCATTCTTGAAAAATGTAAAAAAAAGGATTGTAGATACCATGTTTATGGCTATGCAACATACTTACCAATAGTTTCCACACAAGCTTGGATGGTTTCTTCCTGTTCAGGGATAGGCTTGAGCTCTTTCTTAGTTTTGGAGCTGTCCAAGTATCTTCCAATCAGATATCCCAAGGCAAGTATAGATCCATGTTGAGCCTCTGGGTTCTGTAAGCAAATATTAAAGCCATTTCTTTCCAACCTATTAACCCAGTATCCTTTTCCCCTCCATGTTCTACTCAATAACATTGCTTTTCATCCTCTAAACACCAAAGGTGTATAAAAGAAGTCAAGAAAAAAAATTCCCATTTATACCCATCTACCAAGCACTTAATATAAATGGATGCATTATTGCACTTTACAAAAGCAGGAGTCTTAACTAAAAAAAATGAACAACAGTCTCCAGACTTACATGTAGATCCTTAGCAGTCTTGATCAGGCCCTGAATTAAAGACTGTAACTCAGAACCAGGTAAGGAAACTACAACTACAGCAAACAGCTGAGCTGCCAGCTCTCGCATTTCCTCCTTGTTAGCGCTCATCAGACTCTGAGAACACACATACAGAAGTGACAATTACTAACAGCAGTAACAACTGTCCGTAAAAGAATATGTCCAAACTGCAAATATAGGAGACAGGATGGGAGGGAATAGGTAATAGGTTCTTTAAATTCAAGTCATGTTCTGGTACATACCTTTATCCAGTCTATTTTCTCAACTAAAGAGGCAGCCAGCTTCTGCGGATATACAGATACTATCTCAAGGAGGCAATACATAACTTGTAAGCCTGCAATTTAAAATAATTCTACTGAGAATTTGTTTGTAGATTGTGTGTAAATAAATATATACATACACACATACACACACACTTTTGATGTAGTTACTGTCATGCTGTGTCAGGGGGAATCAATTTTCCGCATTTGGTTGAATCCCCATGGGTCAGAACTACTGTGAATTTTGCCTGCAGATTTGAAGCCGCAGCATGATCATTGGGTTGCTATATTGTGATTGATTTCACCACTTTCTGTGGTTAGGGGTAAGATCCATAGTGCATCTGCAACAAAATCTGCATGTAACACATACAGTTTTTGCTGCATATTTGACAGATCTGCATGAGAAAGCTTTTGGAATCACTTAGAGCATCATGAGAAATAAATACAGCCCTGGTTAACCCCGTAACAACGCAGGATGTAAATGTAAGTCCTGGTGAGCTGGTACTTAACGCACCAGGACGTACATTTACGTCCTATACATAACCGCGAGCATTGGAGCGATCCTCGGGTCATGCACGGCAGGTCCCGGCTGCTGATAGCAGCCAGGGACCCACCGGTAGTGGCCGACATCCGCGATTGCGCGGATGTGCGCCATTAATCCCTCAGATGCCGTGATCAATACAGATCACAGCATCTGCAGAGCATTGCGGTCACTAAAATGGATGATCGGATTGCCCGCAGCGCTGCCGTAGTGATACGATCATCCAGAATGGCAGACGGAGGTCCCCACACCTGCCTCCGTGGGTCTTCTGCTCTGGTCTGCGATCGAGCAGACCAGAGCAGAAGATGACCGATAACACTGATCAGTGCTATGTCCTATGCATAGCACTGAACAGTATTAGCAATTGAATGATTTCTATAAATAGTCTCCTATGGGGACTATTCAAGTGTAAAAATAAAAGTAAAAAAAAGTGAAAAAAACCCTCCCCTAATAAAAACGTAAATTGTCCAATTTTCCCTATTTCACCCCCAAAAAGTGTAAAAAATAAAAATAAAAAAACACAAATAAAAAAATGTATATACATATTAGGTATCGCCGCCTGCGTAAATATCTGAACTATTAACATATAATGTTAATGATACCGTACAGTGAACGGCGTTAACGTAAAAAAAAAAAAAAAAAATCCAAACTTGCTGCTTTTTTTATAACATTTTATTCCCCCCAAAAAATGATTTTAAAAAAATGTATTAAAAGTTTTAGATAAGCAAATATGGTATCAATAATCACAGCGCAAAAAATGAGCCCTCATACCGCCGCTTATACAGAAAAATTAAAAAAAGTTATAGGTCTTCAAAATAGGGGGATTTTAAACGTACTAATTTGGTTAAAAAGTTTGCGATTTTTTTTTCAGCGCAACAGTAATAGAAAAGTATGTTATCATGGGTATCATTTTAATCGTATTGACCCAAAGAATAAAGAACACGTCATTTTTACTGTAAATTGTACGGCGTGAAAAGGAAACCTTCCAAAATTTGCGGTTTTCTTTTTAATTTCCCCTATCAAATAGTATTTTTTTGGTTGCGCCATACATTTTATGGTAAAGTGAGTGATGACATTACAACGGACAACCTGTCGTGCAAAAAACAAGCCCTCATACTAGTCTATGGAGGAAAATATAAAAGAATTATGATTTTTTGAAGGCGAGGAAGAAAAAATGAAAAACTTAAAAATAAAATGTCCTTAAGGTCCAAATGGGCTGAGTCCTTAAGGGGTTAAAGACCTTTTAGAATGGCTGTTAGCGGGAGGGGGAAACAGGTGGCAAGTACATATCTTGCTCTTGTTGGCTAAATCTTAATGTTTAGAAAGAGTGATATGAGGCTGATAATGATTGAAATGGCCACACAAAAAATATAAAATCAGCTGCCAATCACTGGCTCCTAAAAACTAATTTTCCTGATAATCTGCCATGTAAAAGGGTCTTTACTCAAGCACTTGATGAAGATATTATTCTAAAATGTTACCTCCAGATGCAGACAACAGTTGTTGAATAAGGCTTATGTACATCTCCACAGGGTTCATGTCTCCGTTTTTGGAGTCTGGTGAAGTGACGTCATTAGACATTAGCTTTCTAACATAGCGTCCCAGAGCTGGTGCCTGGTCTTGCATATCTGCTAAAGACTGGCAGGTTGGGTCTACTCCAGCACTATGAGCCAGGCACATTCTCAAATATAGGATTATCTAAGCAGAGAGAAAAAGCCAGTATAAAAATGAGAGACTTACACATTGTGTCATTACAGGAGTGTTGCTTTATTTAGCCACAAAACTATACCTCTAGAAATGCAGCAGGGTTAAAAGGAAGGACAGATGTGGTTGTTACAAATTTAACAGGTGTTTTCATTCGGCTGGATGCCTACAAAAAGGATGAAATGAACAGTTCTCTTTAAGCCATATAAATGTCCATACACATACAGGTAAAAGTGGCAAAAATATTTTTTCTGCGTGGTATAAAAAAATCTAATAAAAAAATCAGCTATTACAGTTTTTCATTTGCAGATCTTTGTATACAGGTAAATTGGTAAACCTCTGTGGTGGGTGGGGGAAAAAAAAAAACCATTGGCCCTCATTTACTATTCTAAACCCGACCTCTTTTGTCGGGTTTTTTTTGTCGCATCTTTGTCTGCGCCATGTCGCAGACATCGTGCGCCAGTCTGCGACACGATGCGACATTTTTTCCCGACGGACCCGATGTGGATTCTCCCAAACCCGAAAAAGGGGAGTTACCCGACATTTCTGAGCTTTCCCACGTATTTATAAAGGTTTCCAACCCAAATTTGTTGTATTGTTGTGGATTTTTTCCCGACAGCTCAGAGGAGTTTGAAACCAAAACCAACAAAACCCACATGCGACAAACAGGATGCGACATAATAATAAATACCAGGGGAAAAAAGCAGTCGGGTAAGAAAGCAAGATAGACTTACAACCCGATTTTCTAAGTAAATGAGGGCCATTATCTAGGAGTCAAAACAGTATTTACATAACAATACTTAAAGTGGTTATAATGTTATTAAAAATGTATCCCCTTTGCACAGGACAGGGCCTGACTATCCCTGGTAAACCCTTAAATGGGAACTAAGCTGGAAATCACCTTATCCCCTATCCTAAGGATAGGGGATATGATGTCTAATAGTCTCCGATCTCCGCTGCGGCACCCCAGTCATTTGGTGCACAGAGCAAACACCACTCTGTGCCGAATAACTGGCAACCATAGCCGCAACACCCCCTCCATTCAGGTCTATGGGAGGAGGCGTGACTGCTACATACTAGCAGTCACGCCTCCTCCCATAGACATTAATGGAGTGGGATCGGAGTGACATCATGAACACTGAAGCCCCGAGCTTCCATGTTCGGGACTCAGCCGCTGCTTGCCCAGAGATAGTGAGGGTCCCGTGATCAGACATCTTATCCCCTATTCTTTGGATAGGTGATAAGATGTTTTCCGGCAGAGTACCCCGTTAAGCTACCAACTTCTGAAACGTACTAATTTCTGCAGTGACTGCTTGCTCAGCCATTCACAGACTGAGACCAAACACCATTGTGGCCGGTGATTGTCAGACGAGATGAGTACGTCTCGGAAAGTAGGGGCCAAAGCATTCAGCCGGGAAAGTCCGGCCCCATTCTAGAGATCAGGGATACATTTTTAATAGCTGGATAAGCATTTTAAAAGGTGATTTCCCATCTCCTAAATGGATGATCTGGGGGGTCTGACTTTTGGGACCTCCAACCAGCACACTCCTGGTCACCTAGCTGTGAAGGGAACTTCAACTGACGCTATTTAAAAAAATAAATAAATAAATAAAAAAGGGAGCATGCTGGGGATTTCCTACACAGACCTGCTGATGCCCTCGAGAAGCTCAAGCCATGAATATCTTTCTCACAGTTTCAGCTACAGATGCACAAAACAGTGATACCTGCCAGCGTAAAAGTTCAAATCAGATCTGCATTTGCATGCAAGTGGGTATCTCGGCAGCTAGCTACTTTCTGTGCCAGAGATTGGTACAGGAAGAGGAGCTTCCAGAAACAGAGCTGCCCTCTATATATTCTGGGAATAAATATATACACATATATTTAGTTTACATAAACGTAAAATTAGGGTAGGGTCAGACACAGCGAATCCACAGCGTATTTCATGCTGCGAATGCGCCGTGGGCAGTTATAAAGCAATGGTAGAGTAAGCTTCCTTGCTGTGTCTGTGTCCACTCATGACTGATGGCAGGAAAACCGGCCTTGTGTGACCTTACCATTAATGTTTATTATAAAATAGTTCTAAAAGATTCCACAGTATTTGTCTGTAATGCAGGATAACTTTTTACCTTCTCCATGATATGGTCTACCATTACTGGAAAAGAAGGAAGCTTCAGTGGAGTTCTGTCTTTTTCACTGTTTGTAGAAAATGTTCTCAGGGCTCTTTGTGCTTCCCCATAAACCTCCTCTCTCCTACAAATAAACAGAAACATTAACAGTATATATAATGTATCGATGAACTTCAAAAATGGTAAAAATGTAGCAAAATACAATAAAGGTTACTAAACGACACTGCTTCTAACTAATTTAGTAAAGAAGCCTTTGGTTTCCTCACCTTCCTGTGTGTGTGAATAAACATCATTTCTCTCTTAGAAAAGCTATGTACGGGCCCTATACTAGCAATAAGTAGAATTTTGGACTTACCGTAAATTCTCTTTCTCGGAGCTTCTATTGGGGGACACAGGACCATGGGTATATGCTGCTTGCCACTAGGAGGCTGACACTAGGCAAAAAACAAAAGAAGGCTGGCTCCTCCCGGCAGGATATACCCGCCTCCTGGCTCTGAGCAACTCTGTTTTAGTTCCAAAGCAGAAGGAGAGCCAACCCAGAAAAAACAGTCGAACACAACACCCAGAAAAAGTGAAAACCGACCAAAAAGGGAGGACACCCCCGCCCCGGAAGGGCGGAAGCCAGCTGGCCGCAACAAAACAAAGGGTGGGTGCTGTGTCCACCAATAGAAGCTCCGAGAAAGAGAATTAACGGTAAGTCCAAAATTCTACTTTTCTCGAGAGCTTCATTGGGGGACACAGGATCATGGGACGTCCTAAAGCAGTCCCTGGGAGGGCAAACCAACCCTGACAGAAAAAGGCTCAGGCGGAATCTCAAACCACCGCCTGCAAAACCTTGCAGCCCAGGCCTGCATCGGAGGACGCAAAAGTATGCACCCTGTAAAACTTGGTAAAGGTATGCAGGGACGACCAGGTTGCAGCCTTGCAAACCTGCAGGGCCGAGGCCCCGTGACAGACCACCCAGGAGGCCCCCACCACACGGGTGGAGTGAGCCGTCACGCAGAAGGGAGGCACCTGACCCTTACAGCAGTACGCCTCTCAAATGGCGGAACTAATCCACCGGGAGATCGTGGACTTTGAAGCACGGAGTCCCCTGTGCCCCCCCCCCACCCCCCCCTCGGGGAGCACAAACAGGGAGTCACTACGCCGAAAGGAGGAGGTGACCGACAAAGTCCAGCTTATGAAGCCGACGCTCTCTCGGATGGGAGGGGGACTGACAGAAAGAGGGCAACATGATGTCCTCGTTCAGGTGAAAGGGAGATACCACCTTAGGCTGGAAAGAGGGCACCGGCCGCATAACCACCTTGTCCTGTTGAACCACCAGGAAGGGGGAGCGTCAGGTGAGGGCGGCCAATTCCGAGACACGGCGAAGGGATGCGACCGTGACTAGAAAGGCCACCTTCCAAGATAGGAAACAAATGAAACCTGAGCCAGAGGCTCAAACGGAGCACCCTGAAGGACATCCAAAACAAGATTAAGGTCCCAAGGTGCAGTGGGGGACCGAAGAGGAGGGGCCTTGTGGGCCACGCCCTGTAAAAAGGTGCGAACATGAGGGTCAGATGCCAGAGGGCGCTGGAAAAGGACCGACAGGGCCGAAACCTGCCCTTTAAGAGAAAAAGGCACGTCTCCAGTCCAGACTGTAAGAAGGACAGGAGATTCGGCAGAGAGAAGGAAGTGGGAGAAAGGGAACTGGCCTCACACCAGAGGAAATACGCCCGCCAGGTGCGGTGGTAAATCCTGGCGGACGAGGGCTTACAGGCACGGAGCATAGACCGGTTAACACAAGAAGAAAACCCCCGAGCCCTCAAAACCGCAGTTTCAACCGCCACGCCGTCAAACGCAGCGGAAGTGAATTGGGGAGGCAGAGGGGACCTTGGGAGAGAAGGTCGGGACGGTCCGGAAGACGGAAGGGAACGTCGACTACGAGGCTGACCACGTCTGCATACCACACGCGACGGGGCCAGTCCGGAGCCACGAGAATGGCCGAGACCCCCTCCGCCTTGAGCTTTCAGACAACCCGGGGAAGAAGTGGAAGAGGTGGGAAGAGGTAGGGAAGGGCGAAGGAGGTCCAAGGGACCACCAGGGCATCTACTGCGAACGCCAGGGGATCCCGAGACCTGGCCACGAAGAGAGGAACTTTCCTGTTCTGACGTGACGCGAACAGGTCCACAACCGGCGTTCCCCACCGACGGCAGATCTGATCGAAGACCTCCGGGTGGAGAGACCATTCACCCGGATCCGCGGAGGTGCGACTTAGGAAGTCGATCTCCCAGTTTTCGATTCCGTGAATGTGCACGGCCGAGAGGGCCGGAACCTGAAGTTCCGCCCACCTGAGGATCTTCGTGACCTCCCTCATGGCCGCCGAGCTGCGGGTGCCCCACTGGCGATTGATGTACGCCACGGCGTTGTCCGTCTGCACCCGGACAGGGAGGCCCCGGAGGAGGCGGCTCCAGTGCCGAAGACACAGGAGGATCGCTGGAAGCTCCAGAACATTGATTGAGAGAGTGGACTCCGACACAGTCCAACGAACCTGGACCATCCGGTCCCGGAAGACCCCTCCCCAGCCGAAGCCAAAGGAGGGAGAGGCGCACCTGGGGAGAGAGCCGGATCCTGCGGTGGATAGACAAGAGAGACTTGTCCCACTGGGACAGGATGGCCCACTGGAGAGGACAGCAGCGGAATAGAGCAAAGGGAACCACCTCCATGGCGGCCACCATCTTCCCTAACACGGACATGCAGGTGCGGATGGGAAATGAGCCCGGCACCCGCAGGGAGCAAACTCCCGACAGGAGCTCCCGGAGTTTGTCCTCCGGCAGGGAGTGGAGCCCCAGAAAAACCAGGGACTGGGACAGATTGGATTCCTCCTGGTTGATAATCCAACCGAAACTGGAGAGGGTCTGGAGGGTGATGCTGAGGCTGGCCCGATTCTGCTCCAGAGAGGGCGCCTTGATGAGCAGGTCGTCCAGGTATGGAAGAACCGATCTGCGTCGAGAGTGGAGAAGAGCCACCACCGCTGCCAGCATTTTGGTAAAGACCAGGGGCGCGG
Organism: Hyla sarda; assembly: GCF_029499605.1. NCBI lineage: Eukaryota > Metazoa > Chordata > Amphibia > Anura > Hylidae > Hyla > Hyla sarda. The sequence goes on along the minus strand of NC_079189.1, from coordinate 319,069,151 downwards.
TCGCCAGTCCGAAGGGCAGGGCGACAAATTGGAAATTAACCTCGGGAACAGCGAACCTGAGGAAGTGCTGGTAGGCCGGAAAGATAGGGATGTGTAACAAGCATCCCGGATGTCCACGGAGGAGAGGAACTTCCCCTGATCCTTAGAGGCGACAACAGATCTCAGAGACTCCATCCGAAAGTGCCTGAGGCGCACGTGTTGGTTGAGGAGTTTTAGGTCGAGGATCGGGCGAACCGTGCCATCCTTCCTGGGGACCACGAAGAGATTAGAGTAGAACCCTGAGAAGCGGTCCTGAGGAGGGACCGGAACAATCACGCCCTGGGAAAGGAGAGTGCGGAGAGCCACCTGAAAAGCTGCCGCCAGAGCCGGGGACAGAGGAGGGCGGGACCGAAAAAAGCGATCCCGGGGCATAGAACCGAACTCTATGCGATAACCCCGAGAAACGACCCCCCGAACCAAAGCATCCTAACGGAATAGCGCGAGGAGGACCGCCCCAACGCGGACACAACCTCCCGGGAAACCCTGGCCAAATCAGAGATGACTGGGAGAGGGAGGAGACCCATTCCGGAGCGGAATCGGACTCATAGGGTGAATCCGAAGCTCAGCCCCCAACTCGCGCGCGCTCCCAGGAGATAGGTGGACGGAGCGCGCGCTGTAAGAAGACTGGCCGGAGGATAGGAGGAGGGCCAGGTACAATGGCGTGCTGCTCTGCAAGTGGGCGGGGCTAAGCACAGGACCTTAATGCATTTTTGCAAGGTACGCTGATTGTTTGTGGTGACCTTAATGCCGCCCTCAACCCCCTCGCCGGGCTCTAGTGCACTTTCCTTTGCAGCGTTAAATGGTATTCGGAGGTCCATGCACCTACACCAGTTGTGTGTTGCCTGGTGCACCCCACTGATCATGACTATACTTTTTTCTCCCATGCGAGAGGAGTGTACTCTAGACTCGACTATATCCTTATCTCCCATCAATTCCTCCCATCTCTCATGTCCGGAACCATTGATCGGATAGCTCATTCGGATCATGCCCCAGTCTTCTGTACGCTCCAACTCCCTGCACTCCTTTGGAGGGAATTCACTTTGTGTTTGAATGAGACACTTTTGCTGGATCCCCTCTGTTTGGTTGATCTTAAATCTGCGATTGCCACTTTTTGGTCCACACATGCCTCTGACTCCACGCTGCCACAGATCCAGTGGGAGGCACTTAAGAGTGTCCTACAAGGGATTCTGATCCAACATGGTGCCAGACGCAAGATTGAAGCTTCCCATAAGCTTTCTGCCCTTATGACCCAACTGCACTCCCTTGAAACATGGCATAGGCGGACGCTCGCTGAGGATGACCTTCGGGACCTCCTCAGAGTGTGGAAGGAAATCCAAATCCTTATTGACAAGAAATACAATAGATTTCAACAGTTATGTTCTGTTTCCCATTATAAATAGGGTAATAAAGCCGGCAGAATGTTGGCGAAAGCTTTGAGAGACAAACGAGCCGCCTTTTTGTCTCATGGATCAAAGATCCCTCAGGCCGTTTAGAACATCTTACTTCTAATATACTTAGCACCTTCCATTCGTACTATTCAGGCCTATATGATCTTGCAGGTGTAGGAGGAATCCCCCTCCTCGCAAGCTATCCTTTCCTACTTACAACACACCGCCCTGCTCCCCCAGTTGGCCATCACTCTCGCAGACTTAGAACGGCCCTTCACAGTGGGGGAACTGGACTTTGCCATCTCCTCCTCTCCCTCAGGTAAATCCCCAGGACCAGATGGTCAGTTTTATAAAAACACTCCAAGGGGATCTATCCACTTTCCTTTTAGCCGCCTTTAATGATATCTCCCCAACTTCCTGCTTACCTGACTACTTTCTAACAGCTTTCATTACAGTGATCCCTAAGGAGGGCAAGAATCCCAACCTTTGCCAAAGCTATCATCCCATTTCCCTCCTAAATGTGGATGCCAAGCTTTATGCAAAGCTGATTGCGATGCACCTGGCCCCTCTCCTGGAGTCCCTGGTCCACCTAGACCAAGTGGGTTTTGTCCCTTCTAGGGAATCCTGTGACAATATTCTGAAAACCTTCTCCTTTATTCACTACACCCAAGTGGCCAAGCTCCCACGTATGGTCTTGTCCCTTGATGCTGAAAAAGCTTTTGACCGTGTGGGCTGAGATTTAATGAGGGGTGTGTTGGAGCATTTGGGCTTTGGTCCTCTGGCCCTTCATCGTATCCTTGACCTGTACCACAATCCCTCCGCTAGAATCTGGATCAATGGCTCCCTCTAAGCCCCATTATCCATCCTTACTCAATGTTCTGGTCATGGAACACCTGCTGCAGGCTATTCGCCTTAACGGTGATATCTGGGGCATAACGGTACGAGATCTCCACTTGAAGTGTTCCGCCTTTGCGGATGATCTCCTCCTCTATATCTCCTCCCCTGAAACTTCCCTTCCTACACTACTGTCTGTGATAGAAGACTTCGGTGCTTTAAGCAACTATAAAATACATCTTTCTAAAAGTGTTGCGATGAATGTCTCCCTCGACTCTTCCCTGACCCACAGGCTCTTTCCCTTCTCATGCCATCCCTCCTCCTTCCGCTACCTGGGTGTCCTTATTCCTAGAGACCTCTCCCGCATTGTTGATCTGAATCTCACCCAGTTACTTGCCCAGTTTAAGGGGGATCTCACTAAATGGGATCGTAAAGAGTTTTCATGGATAGGCCGTATTAATATCCTGAAAATGAATTTGCTTCCGCGACTACTCTGTTTCAGACGTTGCTAGTGATGCTATCTCGGGCCTTCTTTCGAACCTTGACTGAACTCTTAACTAAGTTTGTGTGGTCTGGTGGCAGACACCGGCTCTCTAAAAGACACTCTAGCTCATCCTAAAACAGATGGTGGTCTATTCTTCCCTGATTCCTCCACCTACTACCTGGCCTCCCTTGCTGCCCATATTTTCGACAGGTTCCATTTAGCATCTACTAAATTGTGGGTGCGCCTGGAATCCGAACTGTCCCCGTTCCCTCTCACCTCCCTCCAATGGATCTGTCCGGCTTATTGGACTGGGGCTCCCAAAAGCGCTCTCCCTTAAATTTCCAGGGTCTTGCTCTATTCCTGCCTACATCACCTCACCAAAGTGAGTGTTTTGACCCCTGGGTCCCCTGTCCCCCCTGATGGGAAATCTGGACTTTGCTCCAAGGTTCTCTCCAGCAGGTTTTCTCACTGTCCCATTGGCTTCCCCCTACCTATAACTCGGGTCCTCCTCCCTGAAGACTATGAGACATTTTGGGATCTGTCCTGCCCTCCTCATTACATAGGTTTCAATACCTTCAATAACGGCATTTCTATGACACATGGAGGGTTTTGGCTGAACTACATAGTCATAGTTTTTCAAAAGCCGAAACCTCCCTAAGTACTGATGGGCAAACCCATGTGATATTGCTACTGTAGGCTATGCTTCATAATCGTGACTCACGGGTCTTGTTGTCCTTTCAGCAGGGTTGGGTTAGGGAACTCCCCTACACCCCCAGCACTCTGGAATGGGAGACTTCCTTGTTGCTTTGTCACAAAGCCTCTAGAGCAGTAGCTCTTCAGGAAAAGAATTACAAATTGCTCTCTCTGTGGTACAGGGTTCCGGCCCTGCTCCATCGTTTCTACCCCTCAGTCCCTGATGTTTGCTGGAGGTGTGGTCGAAATAGGGGAATGCTTACTCATGTCTGGTTATCCTGATCCTTGTTAGCTGACTATTGGTCTTCTGTCTGGGCCTTAATTGCTGATATAACTGGTACTCAACTAGTTGATACTCCACAGACTCTCCTTTTCATGTTGCCTGGCTCCCCGGAGACCCTGAAGAAGAGCCTCACTGGCAGCTGGTGGCGGCTCAAAGGGTAACATCGAGGTGTTGGAAATCTGCATCCCCCTACAACCATTGATTGGCTCCGTGAAGTCTTGTATGTACAAGGTTTGGAGGAATGTCTAGCTGACCTTCACGCCTCCTCGGAGCAGTTTATTCAGCGCTGGCGTCTCTGGATGGACTTTGCCGCCTCTCCCCGCTTTTTGCAGTTTGGCCTTTCTTCTAGCTCCTCTCCTCCTCAGTGATCTACTTTTCTGCTACTTGACCTCTGGTCTCTTATGCACCGGACTCCTTCTCCTCCTTTAGTTCTTTCGCCTTAGCACTTTCTTTTCTTCCACTGATCCTTTCCACCTTAACTCTCTGCGTATTGTCTGGATCTTTGTTCCAGTTTTTTTCTTAAAATTGTGTTTATTGTGTTGAATGGATACAGGCTCTCCATATGGGAGCGTGCTATTTGACTCTTTGTAATGCATCTCTCTGAACTTCTTGTTTAGCTCCTATATACCTATTGTACTGTTTGTTACATAATAAACATCTTGTATGAATACAAAAAATTTTAAATATAAAATACTAATCATAATATCTAGCCTCAGTGCCCCACTAGCTGAAATATGTGACTCTTTGGCATGCAAAATATTACAAAAAAAATAGAACTCTTACGGATCTCCGGCTGAAAGCAACAGCAAATATCTGGAAGGTATGTGGTCGGGAGCAAAAACGTTGCTTGCAAATTTCACTGCTACTTGTCGAACCTGGACTTCAGGCTAAAACACAAAAACGCCAAATAATTCAAAACCTACAACTAACAAATAATTGTGTTCTAGTTACAGTGGTAAAATATTACACAAACATTCTAATATTTGACAAACAAAAAAGAAAAATTCAGTTTACACTGCTTCCTTATAACTGCAGTCCACAGGAGAGACACCACACCAGCTATGACTGGAACACTTGAGTTTCAAAGCAAATTCCAGAACTTGACATAATTTAAAAAATAAAAATACATTTAATAAATAAATTCACTCTTAAAAGAAATTATATCCCAGGACTGACTGGAGCCTTTTAATAAATACTTGCATCACAGTGAAATAATGAGGAGTAAAAAATTCTGCTGAGTTTTAAAGGAAATTCTATTTCAAAACACATTGGCATTTCCCTGAAGTCAGCCTGCAAGTGTCAGTATGCTGTAAGGTAATTGGGTATCCAGAGCAAAGCACTTCAGTGTACTGACCCTTTGTGAACTGGCTGCAGGGGAATACCAGTGAGTACTGAGAGAAAACTTACACCTTCGGAATCAGCATAGTTTCACCTATTCAGCCATGAAATCAGTTTGTGGGGCTAAAAAATAGTGACATATTGCATTTAAAGCAAAGCTGGTCACGAGCTTTTACCATATATAATGCATGGGAACGTGTTATATAGTGTAAATTCTTCTTCCTCACCATCCCTGGGGACATTCCTGCCTGCAGGGATGGTGAGGAAATGAAGTAAGTAATTCCCCCCGCTGGCCCTGCAAGTATTCCCCTGTGCGGGGAGCTATACTAACCTAGTTCCGTCTTCTCCGGCTATAATCACCCTTCCTCCTCCCATAATTGACAGCCCACGGCAACGTTTTGCTTCCTAAACAAATGAAAGAGCGACGACACAGCCGTGCCCAGGCTGTCAATCACGAGGAGGGGGTGTGATTACAGCACAGCAGACAGGACTAGGTAAGTAAAGCTCCCCGCCCAGAAGACTACTTACGGGCCCGGCGGCAGGTGGGACTTCCTAACTTCATATCTTCACCATCCCTGTGGCAGAAGAGTCTCCTGTTGGCAGAAGATTTTACCATATATAATGTGTTGCCAAACATATAAGGTAAAATCTCATGACAGGTTCCCTTTAAAGTGATATCAACCCAAAACCTCTACAGAACTGGTATCAAGCCCAAACCTAGCCAGAGCTGAACAGCAATAGCATTAGCCTTAATCTTTAGGGATAGTAAAAAGATTTTTAGTTTGCTCAAAGAGGTCTGGCCTGTGGCAAGCAAAGCAGTTAACAACTCAAAGAATTGTCTCACACATGGCTCTCAAGACTCATTATATAGATTTCTCTAAGCAGTTTCATTTCACTTTTTACCTTTACTAAGTATGACCCAACAAGAGCTTCCATGAGGGTCAGCTGAGCACCTTCCAAGTTAGTGTAAGCCCCAACCATCATTGACAATGCTTCCTGGATAGAAAGCCTAACATCCATATCTTCCTACAGGTAAGAAGCAAAGTAAGTGTTAACGTTGCATTTAAAATTTTTTGAAAGTTACTTCTTAGTACAATAAGTTCAAACTGGTATCACAGGTTTATCATACTGAAATTCCCATTATACCTTCTGTATTATTTTCTTGTATTTTCCAGGATTTCTGCTTTCTGTCATTTCAAAGGGATGTCTAATCGGCCGATTTGTTGGAAAGGGGACATGTGAGCACCGGTGGTCATGAGGCTGCTGTGGGCGGGAGGTCAGGCACTATGCCTGCGGATCCCACAAATCCAGCACCCTCTGTAAGTGAAGTCTGAGTGACGAACCCCGACTTTCGGTCCCACCCTCCGCTGACCCACTGCTCACCAATTACGTGCTGGTGCTCTCCTCTCCTCCCCTGCCGCCTGTGGACACACTATGTGGTGCTTCCATTTTATGGAGCCTCAGCGCTGGAGTACCTCTCACATACTATTGCTGCTGGTAGGCAAATTGCCTGCTGTATAATGCACCCTGCTGAGGGCTTATGCTGCCACAGTAACTGCTGCATAGCCTTTCACATTGTCATACACATGTGGGGGGGGGGGGGGGGTATCTGCAGAGCATTGCACCCTAGTGTCTTCTACAGACACTAGGATGCAATGCTCCTAACATGCCCCACCATGTGTATATCAGTGTGTGCGTACTACATACACACGGAAGTATGTGCAGAGTTTTACAGCCTAGTGTATTTACTACAGATAACAGGTTGCAATGCTCTGCACATACTGCTATACACATGGGGGTATGTGCAGAGCATTGCACCCTGGTATCTGTAGAAAAGACTAGGGTGCAATGCTCTGCACATACACATATGTGTATAGATAGCAGTGTGCACGCTGCTATACACTAGGATGCAACGATCTGCGCAGTCTGCACATAACCAACCAACCAACCCCCCCACCCCCCCCCCCGTGTATATTAAAATGTAAATAAGCCCCTCCCCCAATAAAAAGAAGGGTCCCCCTTTTCCTATTGCATAAAAAAAAAAAAAGCACGGAAGCTAAAATATATTAACATTTCATATTGCCGTGGGTAGCCGTCTGAACTATTAAAATAAAATGTTAATGATCCTGTACAGCAATCAGCGTAAAAAAAATCCTAGAAACTGTTTTAATAGGACCATTTTATATATTTTCTCAAGTAAGATCAGTTAAACCCTTGTCATTTTTGCGTTATTTTTTTCCAATTAAAATCAATGAAATTATCGACAAATACCGTATATACTCTAGTATAAGTTGACCCGAATATAAAGCCAAGGCCCCTAATTTCACTCCAAAAACCTGAGAAAAAACATTGGCTTAAGTATAAACCCCCCTTTCATCATCTCTCTCCCCTGTCAACATCCACTGCCACAAACAAACCCCCCAGCCCCCCCCCCCCCCAGTCATCATCCCCCTCTCTTATAGTGTATTCACCTCCCCAGTTGTAGCGGCAGCGGGTCTTTTCCTGTTGCCTAGCAGCCGAGAAAGGAACAAGTCCCTGCACACGGGCGACAGCTGTGCACAGCCCTCACTGCGCATTGGCGTCAATGCACCGCAGTGCCCCTACCCCAGCGTCACTAGTGCAGGTCTGGCTCGGAGCGGAGAAGAGGGCCTCCCAGTGAAGGTGGATGGCCCGGACCGGCTAACCCTCCCCGTCGGTACGCGGACAGTCCCCGCAGCATCCATACCCTGGATGAGTTGGAGCTGGCCCGGAGGGTAGAAGGGGGCCTCCCAATGAAGATTCATGGCCCCACACCCCACGGCATGCCTGAACTGATTTTACTACCAATTTTTTTTTTCACGTGAGTATAAGCCGAGGGGAGCGTTTTCAGCAAAAAATATGCCAACAGCAGTCGGAGAGGGTCTGCAGAGCGAGCTCCCAGCTCCGCAACTAAAAGCGGACACAAAGTGCTCCCTCTACAGTGCCTCTCTGACTGCCTTCGGCGCATCTGCAGAGTGAAATACGCTGTGGATGTGCCCTGTGTGACCCTGCCCTTAAAAAGGTATTGGTCAGAAAAAGTAATTGAGGCTGTAATGCTTGTCAGCATTTCGTAAAATATATACGGTACAAAACACGCGGGAAGCCTGATGTGGGCTAAAGAATAACAGCATAAGATATCTGGTGTGCAGACACATTGCCTCAGGGAGAAATTTGTAAAATCCAGTGCTTTAGAGGATCTGATTATACTGGTTTATAGGAATTGTAATGTACAGAGTGACTTGACACTTATCCACTATCAATACCTTTGACAAAATGGACAGTATTTTCAGCACAAGTTTATGCGGCTTTTTTCCCTGCATAGTACTGAAAACCAGTTTGGCAGGGGAACGGCAGCACAGCTCCATTCACAGACAGTGGCCAGTGCTTCATCACTGACCATAAAGTGATGACATATCTTATCAGATAGTAACAACTCATGGAGGATACACAAATATGCCCGGGCAGGGCACACATTCTAATAATTTTACCGGGCAGGGCACACATTCTATATTCAGTACAAGGCAGAACAATTATTTACAAGAACATGGGAAGAGAACACATGATTATATCACTGCTGAAAAGCCAAAAATGTCTGGTCATATTCGCTTGCCACAAAAATATTCCATGCGATTAGGATGCATTTACCAACAACTAGGTTATCTGACATTTAGTTTTCAGCCATGCATATCTTATTAGACATATTTAAAGAGGTTTTGGATTATATGTCTGTAAGAATAATGGTTTAATGAAGGCAATTTAGTAAATTATTAACATTTTTTATTTTTAAAAACATTTCCCTCCTAGGATCTCTGCTCATTAATACTAGCCTGGTCCAACTGGGAAAATAACTTGCCATAAGCATCAAGGCTTTAGTTGACATGGGGGCCATGACAGCTATTGACATGTTTAGTTGGGGTTTCAACCAATATATTCTATGCCAAAAAAATAAATAAAATGCACTGATCATTATGTGATTAAAGGCTAAAAGTAAAAGCTGTCTTGTTTACTGTATTATGCAATGCACATGTGATATAGTTATAAATAATCAGGATAAACTTTCAGCTTCTAAAAAGTTAAACAGTAGCTATGAGTTAAAGGACAACTGCAGTGGTATGACACTTATCCCCTATCCACAGGATAGGGGATAAGTGTTTGATTGTGGGGGGGTCCGACAGCTGGGACCCCGAGCTAATGGGGCGCCGCCATAGCTAAGCTAATGGGGCGCTAAGGCGCATAGCGTCGACCTAGAGGTCGACGGTGACGCCCCGTCTCCTCCCCGTCCCCATACAGTTCTATGGGGGAGACGGGGAGGCACGAACGCTGCCTCCCCGCCTCTCCCATAGAGATGTATGGAGGAGGCGTGCCGGATGCAACGTCATGCTGCGGCCGGCACGCCCCCTGCACGGGACAGCCGCGGCCCCGTACAGGAGATCACAGGGGGTCCCAGCGGTCGGACCCCCCACGATCAAACACTTATCCCCTATCCTGTGGATAGGGAATAAGTGTTAATCACGCTACAGATGTCCTTTAATGGAGATTTCTACTAGAATTTTCACCTGCTAGCGGCTACAAAATTGTAGTTAATTTGGTGCATGGGTGCTTTAAAAAAAAAAATCCCACGCCCCCTCTAAAGCAAGCAGGGCTCACTCAGCAAACATAAAATAGCATAATTTTTGTTCAAGTTGGGTGCTTATGCAACAATTTTGTGATCTGTCTTGCAGTTCACACATTATAAATGCACCAAATGTTTATTTACAGGTAAGTCACATAACTGTGCATTATACAGTGATTATTTAGGCCAGAATCACACCTATAGTTTTGTTTTTATTCCAAATAGAATCCACCTCTGAATCCAACTCTGGTTTTAGCTCTAAACACTTGAGATGAAGAGTCCAGCCTCACTGATATAAAACCAAAAACCCCACACTTATCACCAGAAATCCTGAACATCCACATTTCTCAAGTTAGTAACAACAGATACAGTAAGAAAACAACCAGTTTTAAATTAATTTTGCACACTGTGATAACCTTCCATTACTAAATCCCTCTTGGGAGGGCAAGCTATTAAAGGGATTTTCCAGCTATATAAAAGTGATGGCTTGATGGATCCTTAGGATAGGCCATTAATATCAGATTAGTTGGGGTCCTGGAGATCAGCTGAATGTAGGGGATATGGCGGCTCAATTAACCCCTTAAGGACCCAGCCCATTTTCACCCTTTAAGCATTAATAACTCTAGGATGCTTTAACTTTCCATTCTGATTCTTAGAATGTTTTTTTCGTTAAATATTCTACTTTATGTAAGTGGTAAAATTTAGTCAATACTTGCATTATTTCTTGGTGAAAAATTCCAAAATTTGATGAAAAATTTGAAAATTTTGTATTTTTTTAACTTTGAAACACTCTGCTTATAAGGAAAATGGACATCTCAAATTATATGATTCACATATACAATATGTCTACTTTATAATTGCATCATAAAGTTGACATGGTTTTTACAGATGAGCGAACTTACAGTAAATTCGATTCGTCACGAACTTCTCAGCTCGGCAGTTGATGACTTATCCTGCATAAATTAGTTCAGCTTTCAGGTCCTAGGAGACTCTTTCCTAGGACTGTATCCACCTTTTCCAGCCCACCGGAGCACAGGAAAGCTGAACTAATTTATGCAGGAAAAGTCAGCAACAGCCGAGCCGAGAAGTTTGTGACGAATCAAATTTACTGTAAGTTCGCTCATCTCTAGTGTTAACCCTTTAGGTGTTTCACAAGAATAGCAGCAAAGTGAAGGAGAAAATTCTAAATCTTCATTTTTTACACTCGCATATTCTTGTAGACCCAATTTTTTAATTTTTACAAGGGGTAAAAAGGAGAGAAACCTTCCTAAAATGTGCAACCCAATTTCTCCAGAGTAAGGAAATATCTCATATGTGTATGTAAAGTGCTCTGTGGGTGCACTAGAGGGCTCAGAAGGGAAGGAACGACAATGGGATTTTGGAGAGTGAGTTTTTCTGAAATTGTTTTTGGGGGGCATGTCACATTTAGGAAGCCCCTATGGTGCCAGGACAGCAAAGCAAAATATATATATATATATATATTAGAAAAAAATTATAATAAAATAAACACATGGCATACTATTTTGGAAACTACACCCCTCAGGGAATGTAACAAGGGGTCCAGTGAGCCTTAACACCCCACAGGCGTTTGACGACTTTTCGTTAAATGAAAAAAAATAAATACATTTCACAAAAATGCTGTTTTTTCCCCAAATTTTACATTTTTACAAGGGGTAAAAGGGGAAAATGCCCCCCAAAATTTTTAACCCCATTTCTGTGGACATCAAGTGCTCTGCTGGCGCAGTACAATGTTCAGGAGGGAAGGAGCGCCATTGATCTTTTGGAGAGAGAATTTGGTAGGAATAGAAGTCACCTGTGGTGCCGAAACAATGGACCCCCCACATGTGACCCCATTTTGGAAACTACACCCCTCACAGAATTTAATAAGCGGTGCAGTGAGCATTTACACCCCACTGGCATTTGACAGGTCTTTGGAACAGTGGGCTGAGCAACTGAAAAATTACATTTTTCATTTTCATGGACCATTGTACCATAAATCTGTCAGACACCTGTGGGGCGTAAATGCTCACTGTACCCCTTATTACATTCCGTGAGGGGTGTAGTTTCCAAAATGGGGTCACATGTGGAGGGGGGGGGTCCCATTGTTCTGGCACTATGGGGGCTTTGTAAAAACACGTGACCTTCAATTCCAGACAAATTCTCGCCAAAAGCCCAATGGCGCTCCCTCTCTTCCGAGCATTTTAGTTCGCCCGCAGAGCCCTTTATATCCACATATAGGGTAAGTTCTTACTCAGAAGAAATGGGGTTACAAATGTTTTGTTTTTTCCTATTTTCCCTTGTGAAAAAGAAAATTTTAGGGGAACACCAGCATTTTAGTTTAAAAAAATAAAAAAATAAAAAATAAAAAAATTCTCTTTTTCCCCATCCAACTTTAAACGAAAATTTGTCAAACACCTGTGGGGTGTTAAGGCTTACTATACCGCTTGTCACGTTCCGTAGGGGGGTAGTTTCCAAAATGGGGTCAAACGTGGGTATTTATTTTTTTGCGCTTATGTCAGAACCGCTGTAAAATCAGCCACCCTGGTGCAAATCAATAATTTAGGCCTCTACATAGTGCACTCTCACTCCTGAGCCTTGTTGTGCTCCCGCAGAGCATTTTATGCCCAGAAATTGTGTTACAAATTTTGGGGGTCTTTTTTCCCCCTTTTACCTCTAGTGAAAATAAAAATTATGGGGCAACACCAGCATGTTAGTGTAAAAAAAGAAAAAAATTTACACTAACTGGCTGGTTTAGACCACAACTTTTCCTTTTCTTAAGGGGTAAAAGGAGAAAAAGCCCCCAAAAATTTGTAACGCAATTTCTCCCGAGTACGGAAATACCCCATATGTGGCCCTAAACTGTTTCCTTGAAATATGACAGGGCTCCAAAGTGAGAGAGCACCATAGCATTTGAGGACTAAATTAGGGATTGCATAGGGGTGGACATAGGGGTATTCTATGCCACTGATTCCCAAACAGGGTGCCTCCAGCTGTTGCTAAACTCCCAGCATGCCTGGACAGTCAGTGGCTGTCCGGAAATGCTGGGAGTTGTTGTTTTGCCACAGCTGGAGGCTCCGTTTTGGAAACACTGCCGTACGATACGTTTTTCATTTTTATTGGGGGGGGGGGGGGGGCGGGGGAGACAGTGTAAGGGGTGTATATGTAGTGTTTTACTCTTTATTTTGTGTTAGTGTAGTGTTTTTAGGGTACATTCACATGGGCGGGGGTTTACGGTGAGTTTCCCGCTAGGAGTTTGCGCTGCGGCAGAAAATTTGCTGCAGCTCAAACTTGAAGCAGGAAACTCACTGTAAACCCGCCCGTGTGAATGTACCCTGTACATTAACATGGGGGGCAAACCTCTAGCTGTTTCAAAAGTACAACTCCCAGCATGTACTGACAGACCGTGCATGCTGGGAGTTTTACTTTTGCAACAGCTGGAGGCACACTGGTTGGGAAACCTTCCGTTAAGTTCTGTTATCTAACTCTGTATTTTCCAACCAGTTTGCCTCCAGCTGTTGCAAAACTATAACTCTCAGCATGTACTGATCGCCGAAGGGCATGCTGGGAGATTTAATTATGCAACAGCTGGAGGTACGCAACTACTACAACTCCCAGCATGGCGAGAAAGCCGTTTGCTGTTCATGCATGTTGGGAGTTGTAGCTTTGCAAGATTTAGAGGGCCATGGTTTAGAAACCACTGCATAGTGATCTCCAAACTGTGGCCCACCAGATGTTGCAAAACTACAAATCCCAGCATGCACAGACAGCAAACAGCTGTCTCGGCATGCTGAGAGTTGTAGTTTTGCAACATCTGGAGGGTTACAGTTTAGAGACCATTGTATAGTGGTCTTCAAACTGTAGTCCTCCAGATGTTGCTAGGCAACTCACTGGCTTCCGTAGTCTACAGCACGCCGCACCAGGGAGCCAGCCGCACGTCATCTCTGCCCGCCGAGGCCGATCGTTGCCACTGATCGTCGCCTCTGCCGATGGTAAGTGGACCTCAGGCGCCGGTCATCGACAGTTCCTCCGTTCTGCCCGCACTACTGTGGGTGGGCAGAACGGGGGAACCGAACCTTAACCCCACCCCTGGTCTGCTATTGGTCGGTCGCTTCTGACTGACCAATAGCAGGGATAGGAGGGGTTGCACTCCAGCCACCCCACTCCTATCCCTTCAGGGGGATCGTGGGTGTCTTAGACACTCCTGATCCCCCCTTTTTTTCTGGGTCATCCGGGTTAGGCCAGTGGAGCTGGCCAATGCGCGCAGCCCCAGCTATCAGTGTGCTCGCTCTTGCCTGTCTGATTGACAGGCGGGAGCGAGCGCCGCAGTGACTGAATTTCGACTCATTGCCAGGCTTAAATGAGTCGAAATTCTGTAGCGACGTCACTGCCGAATGCATTCGGCCACTAGGAGGGCGACCCCTAGTGGCCGAATTAAAAAGTGATTTTAAACTGGTTTAAAATCACTTTTTTTAATTAAAGTATATTAGAGATATATTGTAGTACTTAAGTACTACAACATATCAATTTTTTTATATCATGACAGTGCCCATTTAAGCACCAGGGCGTACCCATATGCCCTGGGTCCTTAAGGGGTTAAGCATTGCATTCTGTTTATTGTTTACCAGGTAGCGGTCTAATTTTGGTAGTGGCTGCCCCTGGTTTTTCAGGTCAGTCCTATTCACATGTGCTACTGAAAGTAAACAGCTGTGTCAGATAAACAATGAGGGGCATGCAGAACACGGTCACCTTTATCAGCTGGATGCCAAGAGTGTGACCTTCATTAATCTGATATTGCTAAAGATAGGCCATAAATTTGTGGAGCTGTTGAACCCCTGTGATATATTTATAGTCATGCATAATGATCATGTCAAAGAAAAACAACCGATCAAACTCCCTCCTGCAGAAATACAACTCATGCAAATAGCTACCATGTTTGTAGAAAAGTGAATGCTACCATCCAGAATCTAGAGAACAAATGTTATGGCAAATCTTTATTTTGAAGAAAACATAAAAAAAATGCCATCGTAAAAAGAATTTCTCTTACTGCAAAAAGTACAAAATTGTAACTAGACACCTCTTAGTTGTTACATTGTATATGCTCATTTTGGACTATGTGATTGCACCTTTTTTGTGGTGTATCTCTATGATATTAACCCCTTAAGGACATAGCATTTTTCCACTTTCGTTTTTTCCTCCTTACATTTTTGCACCTAAAAATCCATATGATGGCTTATTTTTTGCGCCACCAATTCTACTTTGTAATGACATCAGTCATTATAACCAAAAATCTATGGTAAAACGGAAAAAAAATAATAATTGCGCGACAAAATGGAAGAAAAAAATGCAGTTTTGTAACTTTTGGGGGCTTCCGTTTCTACGCAGTGCATTTTTCTGTAAAAATGACACCTTATCTTTATTCTGTAGGTCCATACTATTAAAATGATACCCTACTTATATAGGTTTGATTTTGACGTAATCATAACTACATGCAGGAAAAAGTATAAGTTTAAAATTGTCCTTTTTTGACCCCTATAACTTTTTTTTTATTTTTCCACGTACAGGGTGGTATGGGGGCTCATTTTTTGCGCCGTGATCTGAAGTTTTTATCATTTTTGTTTTGATCGGACTTTTTTCGCTTTTTATTCATTTTTTTAAGGATATAAAAAATGACCAAAAAGACGCTATTTGGGACATTGGATTTTTTTTTGCGTGTACGCCATTGACCGTGCGGTTTAACTAACAATATTTTTATAGTTTTATAGTACATTTACGCATGCAGCGATACCACATATTTTTATTTACACATTTTTTTTTTTATGGGAAAAGGGGGGGGGGGCGATTCAAACTTTTATTAGGGAAGGGGTTAAAGCATCTTTATTAACTTTTTTTTTTTTTTTTTTCACTTTTTTGCAATGTTATAGCCCCCTATAAGGGACTATAACATGCAGTACATTGATTCAATACACTGAACAATGCCTTTGCATTGCAATGCATTGATCAGTGTTATCGGCGGTTGATTGCTCAATCCTGGATTTCAGGCTTGGAGCAATCAATCGCCGATCGCACGCGCAGGAGAAAGGTAATGACACCCTCCTGCTGTGTCCTAGCTGATCGGGACATCGTGATTTTACCGCGATGGTCCCGATCAGCCTGATTGAGAAGCAGGGAAGCTTTCCCTTTCACTTTAGACCTGGCGATCAACTTTGATCGCTGCGTCTTAAGAGTTAATGCTGGACATCTGCCGGAACGGCGATGTCCGGTATTGGCCACGGGTCCTGGTAGCAACCAGGATTGTGTGGGTATGAGGTGAGCTAAGCTCCTGAGCACGCTTCATAACTCTCCCGTGCCGCAGCACCGTATAAATCCGGCATTTTGCGGCAAGGAGTTTAAAAAATGTTAAAAACACCCATATAGGACTAAGCTAGAATTCTTACCTTCCTCATTGCTTCAAAAAACTGCTGAACTAAGGCCAGGTCCTTTGTAAAAAGCTTAGGCATACGGCTAGATGGAAGTAAAAGGAAGAAGAAAAATAAAAATATATAAATAACAAGATTTTCAACATAGTGCAAGTCTAAAAACAGTGAAGATCATCCACCAGGTTTGTTCTTGTCAACATACCCTGAGAGTTTGCCGACAGCTGAATATGCCATGGAAAGCAGCTTTGGATCCTGTAGAGTAAAATAAAATAAAAAATGAAATATGTATAATTTAACAAGCGAATAAAATAAAATTTGCCGGTTTTATGCAAAGTATTATCGTGTAAAGAAAATCAGCATATTGCAAGTAATACGACTGAAAGACCCTCTTCCACAAACTGCAGTAAAAATCACTATGGAATAGACCTGTACATAAATAGACCTGTAATGCAGATTTTATTTGTCAATCGATGTTGCGCCTAAGTTGCTGATTTTCCCCCCATTTACGTCAATGGGAAGTCAAATTCCACAAGAAAATGTTATTGTAACGGATTTGTTGCAGAAACACTGCAAAGTAACCGGCACAAAGTTCAGACACATTTTACAGCTGCAATTCTGTACTACTAGTCAGAAAAATCTGAACTAGATCTTTATTTTAGTTGTTAATTTAGTCCAAAATGATTGAACACAAGGTAAGTAAATGGGGGAAATCTGCAACTTTGTTCAGATTTGCCACTGCACATTTACCTTTGGAAATGCTGCAGATTTTCTGCTTAGGTGAACCTGCATAATATGCGCCCTGTAAAATGCACCCTAAAGCACAATTATACAAACATATTTTTAAGACACAGAACATGGGTTTAAGTTATTTCAAGTTGTTTTCTTCATGCCAAGCCAGTGGTTTTAATACACTGCCCGTGTAAACTAACAGCACCTGATCTACATTCCAATCGTACATATGTGATCCATTATCTGACATCCCACAAAGCACTGCCATTTACGAACAGAAAATGCATTTAGCTTTAGATATAAGTAAAAAAAAATCTGCATATGCCAAATATTTACCTTGAAAACGAGAGAGTTAAAGCCCACAATTTGTTTTAGTTTTTTTTTTTTCACTTTTTTATACACAGTCACAATATTTGGCCATATCAAAGATTAATAAGATCATTTTTCTCTTACCTCTTTATATTCATTAATCAGCTTTGTAAGCCCATTCAGTAACATCGGACCTAGAGGTTTTATTTTACCATCAGGACAACTGTTATGAAGCAAAATAAATAGGTCCTTAAATTACTAAAGGCAATGCTAGTTGTACATCAATAGACTACATACGCTGATCAGCCACAACTTTAAAACCACCTGGCTAACATTGTTTAGTGCCCCCCTCATATTGCCAAAACAGCTCAGACTTAAGATATGGACCTCACAATGTGCCATGAGGTATCAGGCACCAAGACACACACAGCAGATCTGTTTAAAAAAAATAAAAAAATAAAAATAAAAAAATACAGTAAAACACTGCATAAAACAGGCTCTATTTCCTGGCTGTTTCAGGCTTGCTGAATGCCCATGTAACTGTTTGTTACTATATAAATTTAAAAGCTACTGCTGTGTAGGTTGAAAGTCAAGTTTCTGTATGTACATTTATATGATGCTTAACCCCTTAACGACCACGGACGTAAATTTACATCTTGGTGCGGAGGTACTTCGCGCATGAGGAAGTACATTTACGTCTTGTACATGACCATCGGAGTGGTGCCCGCGTCATGCACTGCAGGTACCGGGTGCTATCAGCAGCTGGGGACCCGCCAGTGATTGTGGACATCAGCGAACGCACCAATGTCCGCCATTAACCCCTCAGATGCTGTGATCAATTCAGATCACAGCATCTGCGGCAATGCGCACATTTAAATAGATGCTTGTTTCGCCAGCCGGGCTCCGATAAAAAAAAAAAGTCCAAAATGGCTGCTTTATTTTGTCACATTTATTTATTCCAAAAAAAAATATATTAATATAAAGTGATTTGAAAGTTTCTCTGGGAAAAGCAACCATATTTTACTAATCAAGTACATCCCCTCTAAAAAGAAGAACATTCTCAGTTGTTACAGTTACTTACATTCCACAGATATGGTGCACAAATTGCAGAGATAACAACCGTAACTTGGCATTTGTGTTTCCCCCAAAAAGGCCATCATAAACAACCTACAATAATGTGAAAGAAATAAGACATTATCTTGACCCACTGGTAAAAAAAAAAAAAAAAAAAAAAAAAAAGGCAATGGTGAGGATTTCTAAAGTGCTCAAATCCTTATAGTAAAACTTCCCTTCAAATATTTAACTATGTTATAGTGGTAACATGGGATGCATCTGCTATGAGGCGAAATAAGAATCTTGCCTCAGGTGGTAGATTGCGGTGCCCCTGGGGAGGGCGATGGCAGGACCTAAGGTGCTGCCACTGCCCCACTTAACCCAGATGCCTGCACTAACTTAACACTCACAGCTAAAAGGTGTGGGAGCAGAGAGGAAGCAGTGGGTGGAGCACCGACTGCTTGTTAAAGATCAGCAGGCCGGCAGTGGCCACTTAAACCGTGACCAGCAGCGGCAGCTGCGGGTGAACACTTCTCCCTTGCTTTTAATATTTTTTTATTTTCCTTACCTGGCCGCGCTCCGGCAGCCGGCGGGTCTTGCAGGCTGTGTGGCCAGTAAAGAATGACGAGTGATGCCTCCTGCCAGCTTCTCTGTGTGGCGTCAGGGCCGTCACTCCCTGCATCCACCGCTGGTGACAGTTCTAAAGTTGCCGCGGCCGGGCTGCTGAACTTTAACAAGCAGCCAGCGATGCGGCCACCCTGACCAGCGGCAGCTGCAGGGAATGACGAGTGACATCCCTGACGCCGCTCAGAGGAGCCGGCAGGGGATGTCACTCATCATTCTTTACTGGCCCCATAGCCTGCAAGACCCACCGTCTGACCTGAGCGGGGCCAGGTGAGGGAATATAAACAATATAAAAAGGGGGGGGGTGATGAGAGGGGGAGATAATAGGGGGGGGGGGAATGATGAGGCAGGGGGAATCACAGGGGAAAGAAGGCACAAAGAGAAAATAATGAGGCACACGTCAGAGGGGAGGGGGGATTTAAATGTGGTACATGGGGCTGATAAAGTGGGAGGAATGATGTGGCACTTGGGCGGGGGGGGGGGGGGGGGACCAAACTGAGGAGCAGGGGGAATCAAAGTTGGGGGTATGATGAGACATTTAGTTCAGAGCTTCCAAGTCATTTATTTAACATTTATTTTTTTGCTTACTGGGGGGATAGTATTTATCTGCTGGGAGCATTATTAGCATTGGAGTCACTATTGTTGGGGAAAAGGTGAGGATGGTATTAAAAGAGAGCAAAGACTAAGTTATTTGTTTGACAGATTCTGCAGACACAAGTTTTGGCTAAAAGAAATCATGATACCTGAACTGGATAGAGAAGGAAAAAATAAAAATAAAAATAGATGACTCCTAACAGAGGAGACCGACATCACCTGTGTGTCACTGTAGATACTGTGGTAACTGCACCAAGGTAATGTTGTTCTGTGTTTTTATTCATCAATAGTATTGTGATATTATTTAATCTTAAGGCAGGGGTAAGATGTGATCAGAATGTAGTGGTATTATTGGTCCCTTGTACAGTGTTAATATTGGTTTCGATATAATGGGATTTACACAGTAACAGAATGGTAATAAGATAGTGTGGCAGTATCATTTGGCCTTGCGCAATCATTAAGAGGTTACATAATTGGGTTAATGTGCAATACACTGAAGTGAATTACACTCAAATGGATATGCCTTGTTAACCCCTTCAGGACCAAGCCCATTTTGGCCTTAAGGACCAGAGCGTTTTTTGCACATCTGACCACTGTCACTTTAAACATTAATAACTCTGGAATGCTTTTAGTTATCATTCTGATTCCGAGATAGTTTTTTCGTGACATATTCTACTTTAACATGGTGGTAAATTTTTGTGGTAACTTGCATCCTTTCCTTGTGAAAAATCCTAAAATTTGATGAAAAATTTGACAATTTAGCATTTTTCTAACTTTGAAGCTCTCTGCTTGTAAGGAAAATGTATATTACAAATAAAAAAAATTTTTATTCACATATACAATATGTCTACTTTATGTTTGCATCATAAAAGTGACGAGTTTTTACTTTTGGAAGACACCAGAGGGCTTCAACGGTCAGCAGCAATTTTCCACAAAATTTTCAAACTCACTATTTTTCAGGGACCAGTTCAGGTTTGAAGTGGATTTGAAGGGTCTTCATATTAGAAATACCCCACAAAAGACCCCATTATAAAAACTGCACCCCCCAAAGTATTCAAAATGACATTCAGTCATCATTTTAACTCTTTAGGTGTTTCACAGAAATAGAAGCAAAGTGAAGGAGAAAATTCACAATCTTCATTTTTTACACTCGCATGTTCTTGTAGACCCAATTTTTGAATTTTTACAAGGGGTAAAAGGATAAAATGTATACTTATATTTGTAGCCCGATTTCTCTCGAGTAAGTACATAC
Organism: Hyla sarda; assembly: GCF_029499605.1. Taxonomy (NCBI): domain Eukaryota; kingdom Metazoa; phylum Chordata; class Amphibia; order Anura; family Hylidae; genus Hyla; species Hyla sarda. The sequence continues at coordinate 319,048,485 of NC_079189.1, read as the reverse complement.
CTCATATGTCTATGTAAATTGTTCGGCGGGCGCAGTAGAGGGCTCAGAAGGGAAAGAGCGATAAGGGCATTTTGGAGAGTACGTTTTTCTGAAATGATTTTTGGGGGGCATGTTGCATTTAGGAAGCCCCTGTGGTGCCAGAACAGCAAAAAACCCTCACATGGCATACCATTTTGGAAACTAGACCCCTTGAGGAACATAACAAGGAATAAAGTGAGCCTTAATACCCCACAGGTGTTTCACGACTTTTGCATATGTAAAAAAAAAATTTTTTTTTTCCACTAAAATGTGTGTTTCCCCCCAAATTTCACATTTTTGCAAGGGTTAATAGCAGGAAATACCCCCCAATATTTGTAACCCCTTCTCTTCTGAGTATGGAGGTACCCCATAAGTTGACCTGAAGTGCACTATGGGCGAACTACA